>NC_056605.1:20022035-20369535 GCF_018340385.1 Cyprinus carpio | reverse complement strand
AAAAGAACCTTTTTGTCTAAATGGTTCCATAAATAACCTTTCTGTTTCACAAAAGGTTCTTCGTTGTGAAAGAAGGTTCTTCAGATTATAAAAAGGTAAGGAAGAGATGGTTCTTAAAAGAACCTTTGACTGAATGGCTTGTGGAACCAAAAATGGTTGTTCTATGGCATCGCCTGAAGAACCTTTTTAAGCACCTTAATTTTTAAGAGTGTATATATATCATTATTGTGATGGGGGGGGGAGGCTGCAGTAAGTCATAGCCCTGGGACCCAGTGTGGTCTTAATGCGGCCCTGTTTGCAGTCCTGTCAAAGAGCTGTCCTCTCGTGAATATAGACCTTACATTGCACTTGATTTGCTTTATGAGACATCCTGCGAATGCTTACATAAACAGCATGAGCTGTATTATTACACTCGTTCATGTAATAGTATATTGTTGCTTAGTGTAAAGCCCTTAGTCACAGACAAGCAAATACAATGATGTAGTATCCCACTCTTCAGTAACCTTATCAGTGACTTGCTTACACTTGGCTAAGACTCAGTGGGAGTCCACTGAGGAAAGAAAGAAACGATTAATGGAAGCCCAAGGGGTTCTTAGAAATGCTAATTATAAAATCATTACAGAACCATCTCTAACTCTAAAATTAGGGATCCACATTATAGTTTATCAGCCGATATTAGATATTAGACCAAATCTGTATTGGTCAGTATTGGATATACATTAACACTCAAAAGTTTGGGGTCAGTAAGATTTTTTTTTTTTTAAAGAAATCAATACTTTTATTTAGCATGGACACATTAAATTTATCAAAAGTGACAGCAAACATATTTAAACTCTTTCAAAAGATTTCGATTTAAAATTTTGCCATTTTTTTGTGAGCTAATTTTGATAAGTATTGATAAGTAAAAAAATAAAATGTACAAATCACTATATTAGAATGATTTCTGAAGAATCAAGTGACACTGAAGACTGGAGTAATGATTCCTGAAAACCCAGCTTTGCCATCACAGGAAATTACATTTTAATAATATTATATTAAAATAGAAAACAGTTATTTTAAATTGTAATAACATTTTACAAAACTATTGTATTGTAGATAACATTACTACAGTATTACTGTATACTGTATTTTTACTCAAATGCAGCCTTGGCATAAGTGACTTATATATATATTGCCGACCCCAAACTTATTGATATTGACCCCAAACAATATTGGATATTTAATATTGCATGCTCATTTCTTCTATTTATATTTTATACTTAAACTTTGCCATTATCTAACATTCACTTAAAGTTAACCTGTAAAAAAAGAAAAACTGTTTTTTTTTAAATAATAAAAAAAACACTGTTTTTGTATTATTTATATAAAATCTATATTATATCAATATTTTTTTTTTCCTTATAACACTGCTTTGCTTAAGAACTTCAGTTTTACATCTTATACTGTATGTCATTTTTGTGCCTCTAAAAACACAAAGATTTCAGCCTGGGATAGCCTCTCAACACCTTGACCAGACTGAAAACATATTTTTCATCTAAAAGACCTACCAGCATAGTTTTCTTTACAAACATTAGTTGTAGATATAAAACTTTTTACTTACTGGCCTGTCTGCAACTGCCATTTGACCCCTTTTTCAGGCCTCCCTTTGGCATCCCATACTTGCCAGAATCACATTTAATAGATTCTCGCAGCAAGAGTTTTAATGAGTCTGGTTTTAAAAGTAGCTTTTATTAGATGTTTTAAAACCTAAGCATTTTTGCTTCATTTATGCACCACCAAAAAAAAGGTTATTAAATGTATAACTTTGCATGATTGTATTTCAAAGTGAAGGGCAAGCTACGTCATGGATTGAGAGGTTGACTGACTAAAAGAGGCTGTCATTTCACACAATAGCAGCGATCCACTGAGACCTGCCATTCACAGGGCAGAACATATAACTGAAGGGTATAAACAGAATATAAAATACAGAAAATGAGGCTGGATAGCTTAAAAGAGCCCAAAATAATGGATATCTTTCACCATGTGCACTGGACGTGCACACAGCGGTAACTTAATTTCTGTTAGAGACAGAGGGCTTTCCCCTCAATACGGATGATAAAAATACATACGTGGTCAAATGTATAGATAAGCATGCCTAAGGAAGGCCATGAGGGATTGTCTACTCTGTTGGAACGTGTAACTCCTGAAAAATGCCGTTGTTTTTAGAAAGCTTTTGATGCAGAAAACCAGCATGGTTGCTTGTGATGAGTGGATACGGTTTGTGGGCAGATTACTTAACCACAGACAGTGGTTCAGATTTGAGGTTGAGTTTATGCTGTGTACCACTTCACCCTTTTGTTGTAATCAATTTCAGAGAAGCTCCCTGGTGGTTCACCGGCAATATGAGAGCCAAAGATTTTTTTCAAGATTTTTTGGCAGCCTGATGTATCTTAATGGAAAATGCATTGTGCCACTCTCATTTGTGCTTGTCAGGTGAAATTACTTATGCTGTGTACAGCAGATATGGGACAATTAGACTCGTTCCGGTGCAGATTCTCTGTGGAAAACCCCTCAAATAAAACTCTAATTTGATTTAGATGCCCCTGCAGTAGCATTAAGGATAACATATGGGAATATATTATTAGTTAAGGTTAAAGGTAATAGGAAATATTGGTTATGTCAGAGAAAGCTAAATGCTTGCATAAAGACAGACCTCTGTTGCTGCAGATCTTGCCATCTGGAGATGTGCATCTCCGCTTACTCTCCCATGGGCTGATGTCACACTGGAATTCACATTTATCTCCATGCCAACCAGCCGAGCAGTAACAGTTTCCACAGTAACACTTTCCATGGCCTGCAACCACGAACACAGGGAAAGGGAAGAGAAAAATTCAGTTTCAGAGTTTTGAGATTTAAAAAAAAAATCATCATTGACCAAATGCAGGTATAGCAATGGCATTATGTGAATTAGGGTGTCCTTTAATCGTAAAAGGCTGTATTTTATATATACAGTGGGTACGGAAAGGATTCAGACCCCCTTAAATTTTTCACTCTGTTATATTGCAACCATTTGCTAAAATCATTTAAGTTCATTTTTTTCCTCATTAATGTACATACAGCACCCCATATTGACAGAAAAACACAGAATTGCTGACATTTTTGCAGATTTATTAAAAAAGAGAAACTGAAATATCACATGATTCAAGGTATTCAGACCCTTTGCTGTGACACTCATATATTTTAACTCAGGTTCTGTCCATTTCTTCTGATCATCCTTGAGATGGTTCTACATCTTCATTTGAGTCCAGCTGTGTTTGATTATACTGATTGGACTTGATTAGGAAAGCCACACACTGTCTATATAAGACCTTACAGCTCACAGTGTATGTCAGAGCAAATGAGAATCATGAGGTCAAAGGAACTGCCTGAAGAGCTCAGAGACAGAATTGTGGCAAGGCACAGATCTGCCCAAGGTTACAAAAAAAAATTCTGCTGCACTTAAGGTTCCTAAGAGCACAGTGGCCTCCATAATCCTTAAATGGAAGACGTTTGGGACGACCAGAACCCTTCCTAGAGCTGGCCGTCCGGCCAAACTGAACTATCGGGGGAGAAGAGCCTTGGTGAGAGAGGTAAAGAAGAACCCAAAGATCACTGTGGCTGAGCTCCAGAGATGCAGTCGGGAGATGGGAGAAAGTTGTAGAAAGTCAACCATCACTGCAGCCCTCCACCAGTCAGGGCTTTATGGCAGAGTGACCCGACGGAAGCCTCTCCTCAGTGCAAGACACATGAAAGTCTGCATGGAGTTTGCTAAAAAACAGAGAAATAAGATTCTCTGATCTGATGAGACCAAGATAGAACTTTTTGGCCTTAATTCTAAGTGGTATGTGTGGAGAAAACCAGGCACTGCTCATCACCTGTCCAATACAGTCCCAACAGTGAAGCATGGTGGTGGCAGCATCATGCTTGTGGGGGTGTTTTTCAGCTGCAGGGACAGGACGACTGGTTGCAATCGAGGGAAAGATGAATGCGGCCAAGTACAGGGATATCCTGAACAAAAACCCTCTCCAGAGTGCTCAGGACCTCAGACTGGGCCGAAGGTTCACCTTCCAACAAGACAATGACCCTAAGCACACAGCTAAAATAACGAAGGAGTGGCTTCACAACAACTCTGTGACTGTTCTTGAATGGCCCTGACTTAAACCCAATTGAGCATCTCTGGAGAGACCTGAAAATGTCTGTCCAACAACGTTTACCTTCCAACCTGACAGAACTGGAGAGGATCTGCAAGGAGGAATGGCAGAGGATCCCCAAATCCAGGTGTGAAAAACTTGTTGCATCTTTCCCAAAAAAGACTCATGGCTGTATTAGATCAAAAGGGTGCTTCTACTAAATACTGAGCAAAGGGTCTGAATACTTAGGACCATGTGATATTTCAGTTTTACTTTTTTAATAAATGTGCAAAAATGTCAACAATTCTGTATTTTTCTGCTAATATGGGGTGCTGTGTGTACATTAATGAGGAAAAAAATGAACTTAAATGATTTTAGCAAATGGCTGCAATATAACAGAGTGAAAAATTTAAGGGGGTCTGAATACTTTCCCTACCCACTGTATTATTGCTATTAAAAATAATATGCTTATCTAAAATGGAACTACATCATTAAAAAAAAAAAAAAAAAAAAACTTTTGACTTACAAACTTTGACTTACCAACACAAGATGGTAAGTCAAAGTTTTGAATTAACTTAATTTTTCTTTAACAAAACCAGTTAACAGCTGTATGATATTTTTCAATAGTTTAGCTCAGACTATATTAAAAATATATCACACTTTTAAAAAATGCTGTATTTTACAGGCTGGCCATCTAATGCTAAAGCCACCATAGGCTCTCAGAAAAAAAGTTACAAAAGCTGTCACTGGGGCAGTACCTTTTTAAAATGTACACTTTTGTACCTTATTACCTCTAAAAGATACATATTAGTACATTAAAGATACATATTAATAACTAATGAGGCTATCTAAAATGCACATATTAGTACCCTTTTTAAAAGGTACAGCCCCATTGACAGATTTTGTACCTTTCTTTCTGAGTATATTGAAAGATTTAGCGAAAATCAGTGACCAAAACAAAGCAGCTTTTATGGCACATCTTTTTATATTTTATTATCTAGACATATAAAATTTACAGAAATGTGTCCAAATATTTTATGGGTCACTCAAAACTGGTCACCCTGTGATCGTACCTCCACACACTTCTCCAGAGTCTTCATCCAAACACTCGCTGTCGTCACACTCGCAGTAGCGTCCGCTGATCAGGCTCTTCCCATCGGGATTGTGACACATGCAGCTACCGCAGTGACAGGTGCCTGTCGGCCAGACACATCAATGTCAAAACCCACAGATCTCACACTGTCACACTGCTCCACAGCAGCAAACACACGTTGCTCATGCAGCTGCCGAAGTGAATGTTATGAATGTGAGGAACACCGACTCACACAAACACACCCAACCTAAGGCTATATAAACTGTACAATTGCTTGCCATTCAGATTTTGATGGAAAATGAACTGAGAATTCCTGAACTTGAAATGAGCCAGCAAACTGGATGAAGATGGCAGAATAAAATTCTAAGTGTAATTTTACATTTTAGTATGGATTACCTATGCACAAGTTATCATAAACAACATTTCTCCCTCAGAATTCTTACATTATATAGAAGAGAAATGTTGAAAATTTTAATTAGAAAAATGTATATTAAGTTAAAATAAATTAGTTTATATCAATTTAAATTAAATTAAATCTATTAATTTAAATTTAAATTCATTTAATATACAAAATTCATTACATATTATACATTTTATTTTATGGACCATGTAATTTTCTCAATATAATAATAATAATTTGAGAAAAATAAATCCACATATATGGGAATCAATATTTGCAATTCAAATATTTAAAATAATTCATAACTTAGGGCTGTCAAATCGATTAATTAAAAGTTTGTGTTTACATAATATGTATGTGCACATATGTTTATTTAAGAATATGTAATATACATATACATACATACATGTATATATACATATATATGTATATATATATACACACACATATATACATACATACATGTATATATACACATATATATATATATATATATATATATATACATGTATACACACATATATATATATATATATGAAGTTCAGATAAAAAAAAAAAAGCCTCTAAGTGCCATCTGAAAGTTTCTTCAAAAATTAGCATTTTCTCAGGCTTTTATGTGTAGGTTCAGTAATTTCTTTTCATTTCCATTAAAGTGAAATAACAACATTAATATAGGAGACTGAGAAAAAATGCTAATTTTAGAAGAAAATTTCAGATGGCACTTGCATCTAAACTCTACACACACACACACACATTACTCATGGTTAATTGTTTTGACAGCCCTATTATAAATTAATTTATATTTAAAATTAATAGCGTTAACTTAGTTAAGTTTTAAATTTCAGTCCAGTAAATCTTCTACCTGTCATTTCGATTCAACTGGAAGTGTAAACAAATTGATTCAAATACTGAAAACAAGCCAATTCTTCCATTCTAAATTTTGCCCAATCCTGATACACAGAATTTTCACATATACACATGCCCTAATGATACGGTAGACACATAACAGGCATATCTGCAAGCAGCTGGGCCCCCTGCTAACAACATACAGACACATCACCCAAAGTTAATGTTGAGGTCGGTTTAAGGGTTAAGTACAGGGTTGGGGGCAAGGTGTGAAATAGAAGTAGGCTGTTATTTTCTAGGCCACCCAGAAAGAATGTTTGGAGAACTGCATGCCACATATCTTGACCCTCAGTTCTATTATTTATAGGTCCCCATGCAATACCAAATATCACATATCTTACCTGCATTAGAACAAACAACACCCTGGGCAGTGCGGCAGAGGTCTTTACTGGTTTTACTGGAGAGTGAACATTCCTCCTGGTACTGACAGGATTCCCCAAACCAGTTTTCATCACAGAAACACTTTCCACATTTGCATATCCCATGATCTGCATTGGACACACATACAGAATACAGTTATTGATTGTTTTGAGTAATGTGGTCATGAACCCATAAGTAAATGGGTTGATAACAAATTATATTTTGTTGCAGGAGTCAAAGAGCTCACTATGAGATCGATTTTGTGATTAGTAACACATTTGTAAGGTGTTTGGAGAGTGTGATGTGAAAAACATTAACACTCTCCATGTGTGCATGCTTACCTAGGAAACCCTGACAGAGAGCTGTGTGTGTTTCACAAATGTGTGCTTTTCACAGCTTAAAGGTGTTGAAGATTCCTTATGGTTCATTTCCACACCATAGGTATTATACAATTGCACAACCCTATAAACTAGAGATGTGCTACCTGATCAGTGTAAAGGTATTTATTTATTTTTTTACACATTTTTAGTTCATTAAAATGAAAATTTCTGAAGTCAGACCAAATCACAGGGTCATGCCCGAACAGGTTAGGTTCAGGCTTTAATGACCGTGAAGACACTATGTTAACCTATTTGCTAAATGATGCACTAGCCATAAAATTGGTAACTGTTAATGAAGCAAAATGAATAGGCTTATGAAGTGATAAAAGGGAGAAGAAAACATTTCCCATATGTTTTGTTGATGACGCCAATAACTGTGTGTTCTATAGCATTTTGGCACAAATTTATGTGCCATATGTTAGAAGCTAGTGAAGGAGTGGAATCCCAGATCCACTTCTGCTTCAGTATATATCCTTTTGAGTGGTCATTGATCAATTTAATATTAAGTATTTAACCTCTTAGATTTTAGTTGATTTAAAGGGGTCATATGACGTTGCTAAAAAGAACATTATTTGGTGTATTTGGTGTAATGCAATGTGTTTATGTGGTTTAAGGTTCAAAAAACACATTATTTTCTACATAATGTACATTATTGTTTCTCATCTATGCCCCGCCTTACTGAAATACGCCGTGTGCCCCTGCGCGTTGAGACAAAACCAATAAAACCCATTATAAATGAGGCATTTGTTGCATCCAGTGGGGACATAATTACTGATTATAATGACTTATATTGTCTTTTTACATGCTGCGTTGCATATTGCACTGCGTAAACATAAAACCATGTCTGCTTTTGTGATCGGAGAAATGACAAACAAGCTCTAACAGTTACTCTACACTGCGCAAAACTCACGTTTGAATCATCAGTGGCAAATCCTTCACATATGTAAACGTACTTACAGACTGTGTGTCAGAAGCACCAGACAGTCTTTGCAAAGTTGGAACTGTCCCACTTCATAGAAGCAGACACAAGCATTGTAGGCTACTCTCACAGGAAACAGTCTTTGTCCTCCGCAAAATGCGCTGTACACATCTGAATATTTGGTTTGAACTGTTCTGGAACAGTGTTGTAAATACAACTTAACCACTGATTTCTAGTTGTGTCCTCTTTTTGAAGGTTAAACAAAGTAGCTTCGCTTACACAACGAAACAGCATCTCCAGGACATGGTGCCGACGGCAATAGTAAGAATCAAAGTTAAGCTTTCTTTCTTTGTGTGAACATTTGGGTGGGGTTATGCAAATCTTCCCACATTGTGACATAGAGATGTGGGAGCATGTTAGAATGAGCCATTTAAGGTACTGTAGGCGTGGTTGACTCTTAACTTTTATAAAGTATATCTCTTTGGATTTTAGACTTTAGTCTTTGCAACTTTACAGATCTTCTTTATTCACCAAGAGCTTGTAACACTCCAAAGAGAAAGGAAAATTTTAAATCGCATCTTATGACCCCTTTAATAAAGTTATTAATTTATAATATCTTAGTAGTTTTTATCTCCCTTTTCTCTCTGAGAAGCTGCACTCATTGTCTGTATGCTTTGGAACATATACCTGATAAGAGTACAAATCTGAGCCACTCAACCTTGAAGGAATTGTGTACTCTCCTATGTGTGTGAATAACTGACTCCAGGACAGAATGGATGTCTTCAGACAATGTGATGCATGAAGTGCCGATATATACTCTCGGTGGGCCACATCGATCCTAAGAGTGGGTCTCGTTTGTCACCTAATAATCACCGGAGATATGCTTTGAACTTTATGTCCACGTGTTTCAACCAACCAGAATCCTTTTTACCTAAGTAATGACATACTGTAGTTAGTGACCTCTGTTAGAGTATAATTGTTGTTATTTGTTGCTATTTTCTTCAGTAAATTTTTCTTCAATTGATTGCATCTCTGACTTCTGGTCTATGTTCATCATACCTGGTCCTTGGGTTTAAACTGTAAATTCCCTTACACTAGCCAAATAAGGCTTGACATCCCCTTGAAAAACATGAATTCTGTAGGAACAGAATTGAATGTGTCTGACTTACTGTAGGGTGAGTCATGAAGGTCTGTGCAACCACAGGCTGGGTCAGTATGTTTCACTTTAATGCTTCTCACACCACAGAACTCTTGTTGGACAGACAGAAATGGATTTAATACCATTTAATACCAAAGTCTATCCTGCAGTTTCACAGCTCCACCACTTACTTCTATAGGCGACTGTGTGTAGCCTAATGACAATATAAGTGCAATATAAAGTAGATTTTTCCAAAAAAGTTCCCTTATAAAGAAAACACAAGTAATTCTACTCATTACAAATACTGAAACAACATTTTTCATTCATTTTCCACCACTTTCTCTTCTTTATTCCCTTTAATATGCATGCAACAGTACCAAAAGTGAGATTATTTTTCTATATCAGACCATTGTTGATTGCCTGTCATTATTCTTAACTCTGTGGATGGAAATGGATGTGCACAAAAAACAACAAAAAACGGCAGACAAAATATGCTGCAAATATATCCTGTTATTGTAAATCCAGCCCCTTTAGCCACATCCTGAAGTGTCATCTTCAATCACTCCCTGCACTAATCCATCATGTAAATTTGATGTCATCTTCAAGGGCTATCCATCAGTCCTTAACAATAGCCTTGTTCTGCTCCTGCTCTCATTACCAGGAAGTCTTGGCTGCTTGTCACAAATATTCAGTGTTTTATAGCCAATCTGGAGGGAAAGGCAAGATTTATGCTAATGCCACATGGAGGATACATCTATCTTGTGCCCTATAGATTAAAAGCAAATTGGTATTGCAAATGTTAAGATATGAGCAAAGCATTTTTGGAATTGGGCTATGATATGATCTTTTAAGAAGGCATTCCTCATATACATCAGGCAGGTTGTAAGCAGTGGGACAACAACTTCTTGTTCAGTGTGACTGGCACAATTTCAGACATTACTGAACATCAGAATAATGTTTTCAATGTGGTCTCTGAAATTCTTTTTAGAAGAACTTATTTGACCTGCATTTTCAAATGACTAGTTTTTAACATCAAGAACACCATTGACATTAAATAAAAGGAGAAATGTCCTTTTTTTTTTTTACTTGACTTGACTAAAGTCACTTTTATAGCAGTTTATACAGTGCAGATTGTTTCAAAGCAGGTTTAATAAATGGGAAAAAAGCAGAATCAACTCAGTTATGGAGACCATTCAGATTCTGCTGTAAAGCAGCTCAAAAAAAGACAATAGTACAGTGGCCGAGAGAGCTCAAAGCGATGCAAATGAAAAAATACATGCAAGTAGAAAAGGCACCTGCAAATTAAGAAAACATCATCAATTTGACAACACAAGTGCAGCAAACAACGTGACAAAACACAGAAATGCTGGGACATGCTTATCAATACATGGCTTGAACATGCTTATCAATGTTTGCTCTAAACGGTGAAATTTTTGTTTATTTTAACATTCTGATCATACCATTCCTTAGCTTTTTTTATTATTATTAGCTTGATTAAACTTACTGCAAACAGGCATACTTACTTTTAGAAATAACTCTTAAAACTTCCCTTACAAAAATTAATCATGGTTTTACTACAAACCCGATTCCAAAAAAGGTGGGACACTGTACAAATTGTGAGTAAAAAAGGAATGGAATAATTTACAAATCTCATAAACTTATATTTTATTCACAATAGAATATAGATAACATATCAAATGTTGAAAGTGAGACATTTTGAAATGTCATGCCAAATATTGGCTCATTTTGGATTTCATGAGAGCTACACATTCCAAAAAAGTTGGGACAGGTAGCAATAAGTGGCCAGAAAAGTTAAATGTACATATAAGGAACAGTTGGGGGACCAGTTTACAACTTATTAGGTCAATTGGCAACATGATTGGGTATAAAAAGAGCCTCTCAGAGTGGCAGTGTCTCTCAGAAGTCAAGATGGGCAGAGAATCACCAATTCCCCCAATGCTGTGGCAAAAAATACTGCAGCAATATCAGAAAGGAGTTTCTCAGAGAAAAATTGCAAAGAGTTTGAAGTTATCATCATCTACAGTGCATAATATCATTCAAAGATTCAGAGAATCTGGAACAATCTCTGTGCGTAAGGGTCAAGGCCGGAAAACCATACTGGATGCCCGTGATCTTCGGGCCCTTAGACGGCACTGCATCACATACAGGAATGCTACTGTAATGGAAATCACAACATGGGCTCAGGAATACTTCCAGAAAACATTGTCGGTGAACACAATCCACCGCTCAGTTCAGAAGCCTGCATCTCTGATGGTATGGGGTAGCATGAGTGCGTGTGGCCTGGGCAGCTTACACATCTGGAAAGGCACCATCAATGCTCCCCAGACAAAGAAGACCTAAGACAGTTGAGCAACTAGAAGCCTGTATTAGACAAGAATGGGACAACATTCCTATTCCTAAACTTGAGCAACTTGCTCTCCTCAGTCCCCAGACGTTTGCAGACTGTTATAAAAAGAAGAGGGGATGCCACACAGTGGTAAACATAGCCTTGTCCCAACTTTTTTGAAATGTGTTGATGCCATGAAATTTAAAATCAACTTATTTTTCCCTTAAAATGATACATTTTCTCAGTTTAAACATTTGATATGTCATCTATGTTGTATTCTGAATAAAATATTGAAATCTGAAACTTCCAAATCATTGCATTCTGTTTTTATTCACAATTTGTACAGTGTCCCAACTTTTTTGGAATCGGGTTTGTATATAGTAAACTTTGGTAAACCATGGTAACCACCAATTAACTGTCGTTTTTGTACATCTGTGCTTATACAAATGGTAATCAATACGCCAAAAAATAAAATAAAATAAAATCATGGTTACTACTGTACACATTTACTATAATAAAACCATGGGTAATTTTCTTTTTGGTGGGGTAATTTTGGTATTGTTGGGGTTCTCCCGTTGTGGTCTGTGCTACTTGCATTTGGTTGTGTTGTGAGTATTTGCAGCGTGTTTCTGTTTTTGCAGTGTGTTTCTGCATTTGCAGCGTGTTTTTGTTTTTGATTGTGTTGTGAGTATTTGCAGCGTGTTTCTATTTTTGTAGTGTGATTCTGTATTTGCAGCGTGTTTTTGGATGTGTTGTGAGTATTTGCAGTGCGTTTCTGTTTTTGCAGTGTGGTTCTGTATTTGCAGCATGTTTTTGTTTTTGGTTGTGTTGTGAGTATTTGCAGCATGATTCTGTTTTTGCAGTGTTTCTGTATTTGGTTGTATTACAAGTATTTGCAGCACATGTGCTGTCAAAATGATGAAGATGTGTTTTTTTTTAAGTTGCAGCGCGTTAAGCTCTCTCGGCCACCATACAATAGTGCCATTATTTAGCTCACGTACATTCAGTGTTGTTTTAGTTCAGTTCATTATCAGTGTAAGGTTCATCAGTTTCTAAACAAGTTCATTTCAGCTATAAGCAGTTCTACAGAAGGCAGCAATGTTGGTATTCTAAAAACAAGAACAAAGCAAAAGAAGTAACAAATTTCTTTCTGTGCCATTTAATATGTTCTTAACATTCTTAGTCATGTTTCTCTTGAAATTTGGTTGATGCCAGAGTTCGATCCTAAATGCAGACACAATCACTTTGACATATTAACTGCCACCCACATATATGTGGGTGGAAGAGTTTGGTCCTTGTTGTCCACTGTGTCCCTGCTTCTGTGCCACCAGGGGCATAATTTACCCCCTCCCAGCTGATGGGCCAAGACGGCCATATCCACCCTGAGCCGTATGACTCACTCTAAACAGCTGTGAACAGTATTAATAGACGGTGTGTCCTCATCAGATAAATTGTAGTCGGCGAGCAGATTAATGAGTCATCAGACGCTAATAGCTGTTCCTATTGCAGACAGTGCTGTCCATGTTAAATACAAAGGAATGTGGGGTGACCAGGAGTATGCAAGACATAAACTCTTATTACATTAATTTGTTTTGTGAAGCACCGAATCGCAGACGATGTTGTCTCTGAGCATCCAGCTGATTTCAGGATGCAAATGTTTTTGGCTCAAGAATGTACTTACTGTTTTCAGTAGATATATTTACGTTTAGCTTTTTTTCCCCCTTGAAGCAGCATTCATTTTGCTTCTTTTATATTAAGGTACTTCAATGATCATTTCAAAATTGTTCATATTAACTCAATTGAGCTTAGATAGGATCTTAACTAACCTATGCAAATGAAAATCTAATTGAAATCAGCGAGTGATAGTGCTTTCAAAGATAGCAATTACACCTATGAGTATAATAGGACTGTGAGTATAATAGCTTCTGATTAACAGTGTACACAAAGATAAAGACACTAAATCATCCAAGAGAGAATAGAAAGGAAAGTATTATATTCTATATACTGTATTCTAAAAACAATAATAATAATAAAAGATTGCTACCATGTTCTATTGCTTTTGCCTTCTGTTTTCCATTTCAGTCAGCCTTCATTAAATCACTAAACAAAAAGAAACTGTAACTAATGAATGGCTCACAATGAGTATCTTTTGAACCTACAATGCAAAAATGCAAAATATATATATATATAATTACGTGTAAATTAAACAAAAAAAAAATTGGACTATGTTTTACAAGAAAATACTATTTTAGTGTTTCTATTTCCAAATTTGACATTTAATCCAATGTTACTTGCTGTTGTACAAACCCAATTCCAAAAAAGTTGGGACACTGTACAAATTGTGAGTAAAAAAGGAATGGAATAATTTACAAATCTCATAAACTTAGATTTTATTCACAATAGAATAAAGAAAATGTTGAAAGTGGGACATTTTGAAATGTCATGCCAAATACTGGCTCATTTTGGATTTCATGAGAGCTACACATTCCAAAAAAGTTGGGACAGGTAGCAATAAGAGGCCGGAAAAATTAAATGTACATATCAGGAACAGCTGGAGGACCAATTTGCAACTTATTAGGTCAATTGGCAACATGATTGGGTATAAAAAGAAGTCAAGATGGGCAGAGGATCACCAATTCCCCCAATGCTGTGGCGAAAAATACTGCAGCAATATCAGAAAGGAGTTTTCTCAGAGAAAAATTGCAAAGAGTTTGAAGTTATCATCATCTACAGTGCATAATATCATTCAAAGATTCAGAGAATCTGGAACAATCTCTGTGCGTAAGGGTCAAGGCCGGAAAAACCTTACTGGATGCCCGTGATCTTCGGGCCCTTAGACGGCACTGCATCGCATACAGGAATGCTACTGTAATGGAAATCACAACATGGGCTCAGGAATACTTCCAGAAAACATTGTCGGTGAACACAATCCACCGTGCCATTCGCCGTTGCCGGCTAAAACTAAAGAAGCCTGCATCTCTGATGGTATGGGGTTGCATGAGTGCATGTGGCATGGGCAGCTTACACATCTGGAAAGGCACCATCAATGCTGAAAGGTATATCCAAGTTCTAGAACAACATATGCTCCCATCCAGACGTCGTCTCTTTCAGGGAAGACCTTGCATTTTCCAACATGACAATGCCAGACCACATACTGCATCAATTACAACATCATGTCTACGTAGAAGAAGGATCTGGGTACTGAAATGGCCAGCCTGCAGTCCAGATCTTTCACCCATAGAAAACATTTGGCGCATCATAAAGAGGAAGATGCGACAAAGAAGACCTAAGACATTTGAGCAACTAGAAGCCCGTATTAGACAAGAATGGGACAACATTCCTATTCCTAAACTTGAGCAACTTGTCTCCTCAGTCCCCAGACGTTTGCAGACTGTTATAAAAAGAAGAGGAGATGCCACACAGTGGTGAACATGGCCTTGTCCCAACTTTTTTGAGATGTGTTGATGCCATGAAATTTAAAATCAACTTATTTTTCCCTTAAAATTATACATTTTCTCAGTTTAAACATTTGATATGTCATCTATGTTGTATTCTGAATAAAATATTGAAATTTGAAACTTCCACATCATTGCATTCAGACAACCACAGAAACAGACTTTTTTTTATGCATTACAAAAGATGCAATCCCCAGCAGACCCTTTGTTAATCTGCATTCTATGAAGTTTGCACATGTTTTTATCCAAACAAACCTGTAGTAAACCATGGCCTCTATGTGCTAGCTTGATCTTGAAGACATTTTTTCCCTCTTAGCCTGTTAAACAGCGGCTTTGGATAAAACAAGACAGTGAGGTAATTATTTCCCCTTGTTGTTCTCTTGCTTTGCGTTGTAGAGCGTGAAATTATTATGTGCTAGGCTGGGCTGGGTGTGAGGGAGACATCTGTCCTGGCTAATAATGCTGCATACCTACAGCAGACCTGCAGCGATAAAGACAGGCCAAATCATGTAAAGAATGAGGGTCACTGTGTGTAATAAGTTTATAGACAATCTATGATTTATGATACTTGTCAGACATGTGGTCCCAGCATTTTGAGCTCTAGCGCATATATGGGAGATGTGCGTTCATGTCCGGCCCATGTCATGTTCATCTTTTCCCTATTTTCTTTCACTTGATATTTGATAGTGTGTTACTAATTGGATGAAAGCCCAAAGAGGAAATTAAAGTGACATTTTGGCATCATCATTCATATTTGCAGTGAAATGAGACAGTGTTGTCCCCTGTTCGGACACAATTTCCTCTTCCACTGTATCCCCAAGCGCATACTGACCTGGAAGGCATGTGACCTTTTCATGTAGTTTAAAGAATGGATCAGACCTGCTGCCTGAGCTAGTACTCACACTTTATGGTGACTTGCTAGAATGGTTTACCTGGACCATAAACACTGCTGTGAAGCATTTTGTGTAGAAATATATTATCACTTTTCAGAAGTAGTTTTTTAAAGTGTTATTTTTTTGTATATAATGTTGTGTAGAAACATCTTTAGCACATTAGATGAAGGTTAAGAATGTAATTTATATTGTTTGCTTTAGTGTGCCAGTAGGAAATATCAGTTTTAGATTTCCAAACATTCTGTTAGCAAATATTGTAATAATCAAGTATTATTTGTGCATGAATAAGCAGTCCAGATTGAGACAGTCTGGAATAAACATTGAGACAGATGATTCTAAGCATCTTGGAGAAGTTACCTCAGTTCTTCTATGGATTTAGGGGCTGTTCACACAGAATGCACTTTTCCATCCTTTTTCTATGTAAACTAGTGCTAGATTGACATCTTTGCATCTCACGCAAGACACAGTGTTTTCAAACACATGGCACTCAAGTTAAAAGAAAGGTCAGATGATATTCCAATAGAAGTCATTTCCCCATCAGAATGTTTTGGGAAGAACAGAAGTCCAACAACAAAAAGACTGGGGAAAAAGCTCTTGACCGAGTTCCACTGGGACATGAAAACATGGAATTTCACTTTTCTGACATGCTCACTCAAGCACATAAAAAGCAAAGGATCTCAAGGGTATCATAAATCACAGCATTCCTTACTGATGTATATAAAACAACTTTCTGTTGACATAAATGATCATAAATCTGTTCTTAACATATACCTAATTTAAGTTGGCTTCAAACTGAAGAGGAGAGGTCTCTAGATGGCAACATTTGCTTGATAAAAAAGGACAATGCATCACACCACAGGACCAAAAATGAAGGTCGCACCAAGTCGCTTAGAAAATTTCTACAGATGGAAAAGCTAGAGAGGAAAAAGTTAAGTCAGCGCTGTGCCAAATCTTTCACGTGGCTTCTTGAAACCCCAATTAACTTGTTTTGGGAGAGGGAAAAATGAGTGAGAAAAGTGGAAAGGAACTGCCACGTTGAGCTCTGTCCCCATAAAGAAGAAGAAAAAATCAAAACCAGGTCACAAAAAGGGAAGAAAACCATGAAAATGTGCTCCATTTTTTCAGTTCAAACAATTCAAATTCCATGGAAATGCTTGTACATTTGATTTTTTTGTACTATTCGGTGACAACAAATGAAAAGGAAATATTCACAAATATTAATCAAATGTAGCCTATTGAAACACTGGAGATGCGAGCGAACAAAAAAAATTACACACAGCTGGTGACCAGCTGTCAGGTAAAAACATTTTGTTGTTTTTGTCTTAAAGTACTAGTTCACAGTCTTATCGCTGGGTCAAGATATGCTGTCATGTCTATCTGTTTGTCAGTGAACAAAAACAGGTGTTTCAAAGCTAAATGATTTATGGAGTCTCCCTGAACAAATACAACTCTCCAGAGACCAAGACAGAAATTTCTCATTAAATGCTCCACTTATCATGCAATACATGTAATGAGAAATGAAATTATTAAAAAAGGAAAGAAAGAAAAAGAGAAATCAGCTTATTGTCAGGGAATACTATGTGTTTTTCAAAAGAGCAGGTTGTGTTTATGAAACTGGAGCACGTAAACAAGACCTTATATGTCATATGTTATATGTGTGCTCACTGAAATGACAAGACACTGTTTCAAAGCAATATATAATCCTGCTCAGCTTGCACATCCTGCAATTTTTGTGTAATTGTCAAAAAAGATTGAACTGAAGACAAAAACAAAGTACAGCCTTTGTCACTGTATTTCTGGTATAAATTCCACCTGATGCTGTTCTAAAACTTCCATTACAGTGAAGTGAAGGGATGTGCACAATGGCACAACATCAGAATCTTTTTACAGGTCTAGAATATCCGAAACTGCCATGAACCAGCTCAGAAAACCAGACTTCTAGTTAAAAGATGAGATGTGGGGTATTTTGACAAAGATGTGCAGTAAATAGCCTTGATGTTAGGCAAGAAAAAAATGTTGGTCCATATGTGGCCTCCATTTTCAGAATACGTAACTATGAGATAAACCCTATTATCAGCTATGCTCCAAAGCTAATGAGCTCTTCACTGGTTCACAACATGCCTCCACAAATAAATCTTTCTTTCCAGCACATATCTCCATTAGTGGTCCTCAACATCTCATGTCTACAGAACAGAACTGGAGGAGGTACGGAAATAGATGGGTATTTTTTTTCAAAGTCTGTCAGGTGGATTTCTATTTTCAAGAGTATAGAAACAACATGTTATATAGAGAGCAACAGCAGGAAAGTAAGCAAAAACCCCTTATTTTCTTAATGGAAAAATTTATTTTTAGTTGTAATGTATAAACCTTTCAAGAGAGATCAATCATCAGCTATGAGGTTATTAGGTTATTAACTGATAATATCTGCAGAAGTCCAGTCTGAGTTCAGCTTCCTTAAAAAAAAAAAAAAAAAAAAAAGTTTAATATCCAAATTTAACAGAAAAAAAGACACTTCCCATAATCATGAATAGAGATTTTGAGCCAAAAACTCATCACCAAACACCAATGTCTTGTACATATGGGTACAGTCATTTTAGACACTTCCAAAACTGTTGCAACAGAGATGGAATTACAATTTTTAAATACACAAATTATGTTTCCATCTTTGTTGCCACCGTGTTGGAAGTACCTTTTTTAAAGAAGAGGGTGTCCCAATACTTTTGTCCACATAGTGTATGTACAAGTCATCAGTGTTTGGTGATGAGTTTTTGTCTCAAAGTCTGCATTTAAGGTCACACCAGAAGTGTTCAGCTGGGATTAGGACTTGGCTTTATGGCGACCAGTCAAGTTCTTCCACACTGACTGAATCAATCATTTCTTTTTGAACCTTGCCTTATACACAGAGGCATTGTCATGTTAGAATAGAAAAGGGTCCTGTCCAAACTGTTGCTATAAAATTAGAAGCACACAATAACCTAGAATATAATTTTATGCTTTAACATAATGATTTGTACTCATGGAAATTACTAAAGTAGTCAAACCTGTTTATTATAAAAGGGTGTCCATATACTTTTGGCAATATATTGATATATGTATGTATATATATATATATATATATATATATATATATATATATATATATATATATATATATATATATATATATATATATATACATACAGTATAGTTGGTTTGGTTCATGGCTTTGAATTCTTTATTGAAGAATCTATTAAAAAAAAAAAAATCTATAGAATAAATAAAAAAGAATAGCACTTTCAGAACCAAGGCTTGAAAAATGGACAGTCATAGTTGTTCTCTATGGAGTATAAATCTTACACTAGCACCACCATTGTGTCCCTATTAATTATACAATGTTTCAAAGCCATCAGCAGGTCATGGAGCTTTTAGTCAAGGGTTTGGGTGTCAGGTTATTCAGGAGTCTCTGCTAATGGATTTCTTTGGACTCACGACAAATTTTGCACACACTCACCATCCAGTGGAAACTACTGAAATGACATTCAACACAGTAAAGGAAGTATCGGTGAAAATGATCCTTTGAAGCAGTGTCTGCAAAATCTTTTTTAAAAAAGAGGGTGGCTACAGAACAACATGGCACCCAAACAGGCTCCTTTGAAACTGCCTATGTTTGGCTGAATAGAGGCACTGTGAAATTCAAATGAGACCATGTAGCTAATGACACAATATTGGATGGAACATCAAAGGCCTTTACTGAAGCTGGATGTGTGTCTAGTATGTCTTCAAAGCCTTATTTTCAGAAGTCACCTGATATTGAATCTTAACATTCACAAGTAAGTGAAGGACTAAGTGGGAGTGCTATGTTGGGAGAGTGCGAGACAGCTCTTACCTCCACAGGTCTTCCCATCATATGTCGGACAGATCCAGTCATGGCACTCACAACGTGGTCCATAGAATGTTCCGCGTTCCGTGACTTGGCATATGCAAATCCCGCACTCACATTCACCTCTCCCACTACAGATCAAACCGTCGGGGGTCCGACAGCGCCTCAGTGATGATACAGGGGAGATCTTACACTCTCCACCCACCTGCCTGCAAGACACAAGTGTTCATTCACCCCGTGACCTTTGCCTTCCACATCAAACCTCTGTTCTTCCTCTGTAGGTGAACATATGCCAGATGGTGGATGGGTGGGTGGTGGTTTGCAATCCTCCCTTTCACCAGTAATGACTACCAGAATCCCTCTTGTTTTCTGAAGGAAAACTTTTGTTTGGTTTCTAAGGATGGGCCATGCAATGGATAAGATTTTGGCAGATTTCCTGTATATATCTCCTTGTAAGCTTTTGAGCTAATATTTAAAGATAATATTTGAAAAATAACACTATAATGCAGGTCCTGTGGAAATCAAATGAAGCCAAGACTCATAAGGTATAATTCTGCTAGTATTAAGTCCCAAAGAGAACAGCAAACTTGTGTCTAGACACTGTCCATACAAATGCATCTGCTAGAAGATCTGAATTGGGAAGCAATAAAAATAATCTTAAATTTCTATACATCTGAGGACAATAATATTATATAATCAAAGAGTATATTGCAGTGTATACTGGTAAAGTGTCTAAAAAGAAAATGCTGTCAAACTCAAGAACAAGAATTTCATTACAAACCTACTGAAAACAAACGGTGGACTGTATTCCACTGTTTATTATTTTCCCACCCGAGTTCCCCTGTGAAAAATGTTTCATTTGGTAGCGTTCTTACATACCACTCCTGCTTCTCGTCTCTGCAGTTGGCCTTTCTCACATTACAGGGTAATAAAAATACAGTTTTTTTTTCTTCTTTTTTAAAGCAAACACTGTTCAGGGGCTTGGTATGGTTGCACTTACATGGAACAAGTCTGTCAGCCACAACAGCATATTCACTCTGATTCAGTCTCTGTGTCTGATTATGTGCAATGCAGTGAGAGCATACATAAACATGCATTGTGGTACACATTAAGGTGAATGTGCACCTGCTATGTATAAATCACTTAAGTAATTTGTCAAAATTACAGTCACACAACTGTGGACCTTAGCCAAAACTATAAGAAGAGATCAAAAAGCATATTCATATGTATCTGATTTTAAGGAAATACTGTATGCTCTGTGAAGTAAAAATTTACTTAAAAAGGGCACTAAGTAAAACAAATAAAACATTGCTGACACCTTCCCATTGCTGTAAAGAATGAAAAAAGAAAGAATAGCAAAAAGCTTAAGATAGAAATCTACAAACCTTGGACTAGTTCTGTAGCTGTGACTACACAACTGCAAACTTTCCCCAGTCTGTCAGCAAAACGTGGCCGCACAGTGGAAAAGTCAAACTGATTGAAAAACAAGACAGCTAAACTCACCTTAGCGACTGCTGTAAACTTCCTTGAACGGCAGAGAGCAAAATAAGAAGCAAAGAAACTAAGACGGAGTTCACCAAAGTCACTGCATGCATGTTTATATCCTCACCAGAAACCTGAAGTGAAGTGCCTTCAGGAATTTCCACTTTCCAAAACAGAGGGAGAACGGGCTGGCCAAATCCAGCTTGAACGCTTCAGAGGCCAACAGCGCTCTCCATATGAATGCCTTTGATTAGTTGTTACTCTCAGTGCAAAGGCAGGAGTAAGACAGAAAGTGCCAAAAAAGAAAACTTTATCACCATAATTCAAAACCAGTGGTTCATAAAGATAATTGAGGATTTTACTTTACATACAGTATATATCTGTAGTGCTGTCCTTTTAAAAGGGGATTTGCTATAACAATCATTATAAAAATAGAACATAAAATATAAACTGGAGACAATTGGTTACAAAACAAAGAATCTCTTTCAAGACTGTTTTAATGAGTTCTTTCATTATGATTTCAATTATCTGTTTTATCTTTATGGTAATATTTTTTCCAACACAATATTAATGAGCAACATTAAATGACCATTCTGGAGGAATATATTAATAAGCTATATTCCCAGATTTATATGATGCATGGCTGCAATCAATTTTACATTTAATTATTTAAAATAAAAAATGAAATATGAAGTAAAATACAATTATGCAGTTGCTGCAGACACCTACCAAGCAATATGCTGACTAATTAACATACAGTATTGCAATCTGAAGAATCAAATGACAAGCAAATCAAGCAAAGTTATTTTTCCATTTTTATATCAATTTAACAAGGCACCTCAGAGCAAAGATAACCCTGGTTCGTTTCAATTTACAAAAGGATTGTAAAGATACATGAACACTTCCTGTTTGCAGTCTTGGGCGTATAAAGTTTAGCATGTGTCTTGTAGCCCTGTAGCCTAATCACGCCTCTACTAAGCGCTCTATGTCGGTTACACACAGTTTGACAATTTAGTAAAAATCTACATTTTTCAAGCGAATTTAAGAGAATTTTATAAATATATATATATATATATATATATATATATATATATATATATATATATATATATATATATATATATATATATATATATATATATAAACTAGTGTTTTCACGTATTCACCGCTGTCTCCATGTTGACTCAGCTCGGTGATCTCTCTGGAAAATCCATAGGTACACTCGAGCGTTTCAAAGCAACAGTTTACTGAGCATAAACAAAACACACCGCCCCTATATGGTTCAGGCGATACTTCCACTCGATATTATTTTGGTTTAAAACAACTTTAAGTGGTTGGTAACACATATGGTTAAATGGGGGTAAACTGGTTAAATAGTTACAATCCATGTTTACATCTGTGGCGGTCATATCGCAACACTTTGTCAATCATCGCCAGGACTTCTGTATTCTGTACACAAGCTACAAGCGACGATAATTTAGTATATTCATTAACTTAAACATTTAATTGACCTTGCAAAATTTAACGCTGTGTATTCAACCGTAATTTCAGTACTATTAAAGCCTTGAATGCGGATCAAATGAGCTTTTCAATAACATTTAAACAAAATTTGCGAGTATTAATGAAATAGTAAATATCAAACTTGTTTTGATCAAAAGAAAGTGTTATTAATTTATTTAAAATTAAATTGAATGATAAAATTATTAACATTTAAAACTCGTGACGACCGTCCTCTGGCATTTATGAAAATAAATAGCCTAGAGTTCAACCTGACGTCAATCATTTAAGATTGTGGAATGAGAATTAATATTATTTTTAATATTGTTATATCATTGTTGTATTTGTTTGTTTTTTAAATGAAAAAAAAAATTAAATCAAACACATTCTAAACCTAGTTTCTATAATAACGTTCTTGTTAAAATTAATATCTATTATTTATTATTTCCAGTGATAATTTAAGGATATGTTGGTGTGTTAAATTATAATCAATAGGCCTATTAGTTGTTTCTGGTATTTTTGTGTTCAAAGCTGATGTTTATTCGAGAATAGTGAATTAAAAATCAATTTCAGATTTCAAAGGTTTTCATTTCAATTACATTTTATCAACATGTAACATTAATTAAAATAATAAGAAACTTCTTGTTTCTCTCAGCACTGATATGTTACACATGTCCAGGCCTGCTGGGTCTCATCCTGCGTGCTGTGCTGCAGCGGGTCACGCGCGTCCGGTGCGCATCTGTCGCGCGGCTGCTGTGCCTGAAGCTCGAGCTCAATACAACGAGTCATGGACTGTACTCCGCATTAACGGCGATACTTCAACAACCGGTAAGTCTCAGAGCGTTTCCCCTATCGTTTCGACACGTGAGCTCGATTAGAGTGTCAGATAAGTGGTTTATTTTGTTTCATTTGGCTTGTTTGCACGTCTACCAGGAAGTGTATGCAACCGACTGCGCAGTCAAAAGGCCTTTGTTCAAAAATACAGCGCTGTCATTGAGTAAAAACCTTTTTGGATACGCTTGTGACAAATTTAGACAGTAATGCACACAATGTCATAATCGTCATGACTTTATATTTTATGTAAATCGTGTGTATTCTCGTAAGAGGCTATTTAGCAAGAGCTATAGCGGCAGCAGCTCTGCTCTCATCTGTTGCCATGGTAACCGTAGCAGCAGGAGGAATCTCCCTGCATGACGCTCATGTATCATGGCTGATGTCACTCTGTTCTGATGTGCCACGTAGCCTCAGTTATGTTGAGATGATGTCGAGTCAGTTTGTTTTGCTTTAACATGTGATACATTTTTGAAGACAGGTGGCTTTTGACAGTGGTATGCAAAAATTGAGGTCTTGTGTTGAATAGCTGTGTATATCAAACAGAAGCAGGGTGTTAAATTGCATAATTGTAAGGTGTTACTTGGATCAACCTAAGATTAATGATACTGATTTTTCGGATCTGAAAATGTCTAGATGGTTGTTGGTAAAAACACAGAACTGAGAGGCTTAACATGAAGAGAGACAGATAGGGAAAGAGAAATACTTTATTGATTTAATTTTAGGGAGTCCCAGCCAGGAATTATGTAGCAACCAGTGTCATAAACAATATTTGGCTACTGAGGTTGATTTTCTTTTTTTTTATTGATATATATATATAAAAGTAGCTGTAAGCAATAACATATTTTAACGGAACATATGCTTTGCTAAAATAATAGGGTATACTATAATTTTACAGTTTCTGTGTTTGATTATACCCTGAACTGTCACAAAATTTTTTATAAAATAACTGTAGCAGGTTTTTTTTGGAATGTTTCATTTCATAATTACACACTTATTTTAGGACTTTTCTTTTTCTCCATGAAAGGACAGACACTCTGGATGGATGGATGGTTGGTTTGACTAGGTCTACAAAAAATAATATAAAAAAAGTATATCAAATGTGAATACAAACAACAGATAAATTCACTACAGCACAAATTTCCAATACATTTATTTTTATTTTTTTAATTACTTTTGCCCTCAGCTCTGGTTAATTTCTGACACTGGTAATGGGTTCACAGCCTAGTCTTTTGTTCAAAATCCATCATGAATGAAAAGTAATATTGTTCTGGTTATTAGTGCTGTACACATGAATACAATGGATATAAATTTGATGCCTTTTTGTGTTTGGCATAACTTTATTAGTAAGAATTTACACATACACAGGGAATGTGTATATATTATTCATTCTATATGTCTATTTTCTGTAGTTCTTGAATCAAATATGAAGTTGGGATTGGATATCCAATCTAATCAGTTGTGCTACAGTATACTGTATACTGCTTTATATTCTGTAGCAAATTTTAGAAATAAAAAAGCCTTTGGGGGCAATAATTATCCTTCTCATAGCCTATACAATCTAATCTAAAACACAAACTGCTTATGTAACCAATGAGCCTAAAAACTCACGACACCAGCCACTATTAAAGTGTTTAGTGATTGCACCCTGCCTTTAGGCAAATAGTCCTTTCTGTAAAAGTGAAACTAATTGTAGTCTTCTGCAACTTACTCCTACATTACTGCACTAACACCCTGTAATTTTGTTTTCAGTTGTCTTCAAACCACCATCTATCATCATATGCTAACTGTAGCAATTACTTTGCATATTGCCTGCAACTACATAGAAGCTGTTCTGAGGAGACCACTATGTTCTTGACATAAATTTAAAAACTTTTAAAATTCAACATTCCATTGTGGGCTTCAAATTGTAGCAAATGTTTTTACCGGCAGACAGCACACACTTTATATTTGAATTGTGCCATTGTTCAAACTGCCCACTGAATGACCTTGATGTAGTGTAATTCATGTTACATCTGCCTATGAAATGTTTACCAACTCCGGAAAAGCTCTTTGTCATGTTATATGATGTTTGACGCACGAAGGCCCACCTGACCTTACTGGACATGACAGTTCGCTGGAGTGGATTTGTTCCTTTTGTGTTGATATCACATGTAAAGGTCAAGCTTTCAGCTGTTGTGTGATGCAGCATTCATTGACGGGACTCTTTATAAATAAGAATAAAAGGCTAATGTTCTTGCAGGATAGACCTCGACTCCACCGATCAGCCGTCTTTCATATTGAATTCAGTTCCTCTCTATGCTGGGGATGAATGCACCAATGAGGAGCCTGACCGTGAGTAACCTGGTCCCACAATCCCGTCCGTTCATGACTCCGCCACTCAGTGTTGCATATATGCCTTGTCTAATGTGGTGGACATTATTTGTCTATATAATTGTACCCATTTGGTACACCATATGCCATGTTGACTAACTGTTATGTGTTATTTACAGGGTATGCCTGATCGCATGTTATGTGCAGTGCTGGAACAATTTCAGCTTTACTTTTCCCGTTGGTATGTGCGCTTTGTTTCAGTGAGTGTGTGATATCCTTGTTTATTATTGTCCTCGGTAAGAATGGCTCTAGTGCCAATATTATGCAGTCGCCTGTCGTTTGTGTTGCGCTGAAGATCCAGTGTGATCTTTGCAGAAGGTAAGTCTGTATTTCTATGTCAAGTCAACAGTCTGTGTTTTATGTACATCATATGCTTGATTTGTGTTTAATGGTGGCTGTGCAACACTAGAGTACATACTGTCTGGTACCATTCAGAGCTGTGTCCTCATTTCATACTGTATAGCCACAATGAACACATAGCTCAAATCTGTTTGCATGCTGTAGTTACTAGATATTTCTGTGCTTAGGACTTTTGATATGACACTTCCTCTGAGGTGTTTTTAATGCCACATAACTATAGTAATTAGCATTTAGCCTGTTATAAGCTATTTTGCTTTTTTCCCCAAACAAAATCTCTTTTTAATTTTCGAATATTTTCGTAACACAGTTCGTAGTTCGGGAAAGAAGGAGGCGGGAACCGGCGAACATTTAAACATAACTTTAATAATAAAATAAACACAAAACTGAAAATAGTTACTCCTCCTTTTATCCTTCCGGAGCTCCTCCGTGGGACTTGAGGCTGGTGAGTGGCGCAGATGTCGCTCATTATCATTTACTCCACCGGCCTCGCTCCGTTCGGCTCTTGGCCCCGCCCCACTCTTCACAATTTTATTTTGTAATGTAAGTGCTTAGAGCACATATAGAGTTAGCATCTAATAAATAAAACCAATGGCTACAAACGGATTTTGAGCTTTGGCTGATGTGTCGTTTAAGTTAGCATTTGTGGTCGGTGTTTTTTTGTCTTCCAGATCCACTCTCTCTATAGCACAGCGAGCCCAAGCATGCTGAAGAGGAAGCAGAGCTCGCGGGTCGAGGCCCAGCCTATGACCGACTTTGGGCCAGATGAAACACTGACAGACAGTGCAGACATACTTTGGATCAACAAACCAGTATGTGAACAAACCTCTGAAACCTTACCATGTGGCTCTTCTTCACAATAATTTATGACCCACACATACTTTCAAAAAGACATAATTAACAAGCTAAAACATTGTCTGAACCAGGTGCAATTTCACAAAATAGGACACATTTGTTCCATGTTATTATTATTATTTTTATTATTTTGTCCAAACCAGTTATATATCCACCTTATTTTCAGTGGGGAAGTAAGCTGTTTCCTTGGAGTGAGACTTCTGATTCATTATTTGCTATAGGTAAATAACTAGAAGAATTAGAAAGTGCAGTAAACAGTAATAGTATTTGCATTATAAACCAGTGTGTTTATGATTAAACTATAACATTAAAATAATATGATAACAAATAACGGTTTGCAGTATCAACCAACATACCTGGCTGTTTTTGTATAGCTAAAATAACTGAAAGCAACTGATACAAGAAGCACATTGAAATTAAAAAATAGCACCCAGTATCTGGCATCCAGCGTTCAAGATATTTTCACAGCGTCTTGGTTTAGCCCCACCAACATTAAAATCTCATTGGTCCAAAATCCTATTTTACATAACGCATAAATGAGTAGTTCAGTTAAATTATTTTACTTACACTATTGTCATTCCAAAACTGCATTCCAAAAATACCTGTGCTACTTAAGACTGGTTTTGTGGTCCAGAGTCACATTTATTCATTGAAAAATCTTCTATTTATTGAAAATATTCGATTGTATAGCAGAGATTAAAATTTTACTGAATATTTGTTTGGCATAAGAAAACTTATAGCACACAAATCACAACAGACAGTACACTCTCAAAAAAAAGGTATGGAAGCGTTCATTAGGGTGGTACCCTTTCAAAATGTAGTAAAATGTACCATAAAGGTACAAATATGTCCACATTTTAGGTATGCATATTCATTCTTTAGGGGGTAAATAAGATACAAAAGTGACAGCTGAGAGTGGACCTGCTCAGTTAGGAAAATGTGCAAAACTGAAACCATGAGGATGTTCCACTCTCTAAAACAGATTGTGTTCTTTGTCCTCAGTGGGTTCATTCTCTCCTGCGGGCCTGTGCCATAATCAGTGTCATTTCGGTGTGTATGAATACACCTAAGACCTTTGAGCACTACCCACCCCTGCAGTATGTCACCTTTGCCCTGGACACGCTGCTGATGTTCCTCTACACTGCAGAGATGATCGCCAAAATGCATATCAGGGGCATCATAAAGGTAACACACTCAATGAACATTGTCACAATTTACAACAGAAAAAGGAAGAGGAAAAAAGTCTGTGTCCTTTGGAACTGAATAAAGTGGGCAGGTGGCTAATTAATGTATGGACAGTTTAATTGGTGAATTGGCACAGAGCGACACTGAATAAGTGAATCATTTGCTTCCTGAACCTGCAAAGAGATGCCTGGAAATGTCTTTATCTTTCTTATAGCATGGAAAGCAGCAAGGTTTATGTAGAAGATAGAGCCATTAATTTGTTCTTTTAGACTTGATATCATGTGAGGACAGGGTGATTAACCTTGCAGCGATTATATGCGAAGTTAACACATGCATTTTAATTTTATTGAAGGAGAGTAGCTCGCAGCATTATTACACTTATGACCTCAACTCAGTTAATTAGACCAGTATATTTGTTTTGTATTTCCATCTTTTGAGTGCATGGTAAGATCTGTGAAATTCAGTGACATGTTGTTTTCTTTATCAATGGTAGCAGGTACTGTATATTTTTGCCATTAGGTATATTCTGGACTCTGAGACATGATTAGTTGGTAATGTAGTAGTCTAAGCACTGAATTAATGTAAATAATTCAATATCTGTTGTGAATTAGGCCATCTATTTTAATCTTAAGTAACACATTCATCAGCACAAACAATATTCCAAATTCAATCTCTCCCAGTTGCTGTTAATAAAGTCAGTCAGACCTTCACTTAGTTTTTAAGCTATCCATTTAATCAATCATGGTTTTTGGCCTACTAATTTAGTGTGAGATCAGAGCACAATAGCTGATCAGAGGCTCTGAAATCCCAGGGGATTTCTGGGCAGATGTATTGGGAGAACAAGTGCTTCAGCCACTGAAGTATCTGTCTCTCTATCTAAGAAAAGCCACTGGTGCATGAAGGCAATCTTCACTCAAGCAAACAAACCTGAGCACGTCACACCTCTGATGTCATTTCCTGTGGACCAGATGTGCGTGTGAATAGGTAGTTGACATGAAAAACCCTGTGTTGTAACATGCAGCAATTAATTTAAAACAAATCTGTAATGACCTTATATGTAATTAGAGGATATATGGAATATTTTTACTTTAAAAAGTATAAATATATGTACTACCATGCAGCGGTTTGGGGTTGGTAAGATATTTTAATGTTTTAAGGTTTTTATGCTCATCCAAGGCTGCCTTTATTTGTTCAGAAATACAGTAATACTGCAGCTTTTTCCTATTTTAATATATTTTTGTCACATGATCCTTAAGAAATAAATCTAATATGCTGATTGAAAACAGTTGTGCTGCTTAATATTTTTTGTGAAAACCATGATACATTTTTTCCTGGAAATAGAATGTTCAAAAGAAGAACGTTCTTTATTTGAAATAGTAATGAATTAGTCACATTAAAAATTTCTTTACTGATTTTATTTCTTTAACCAGACATTTGAAAATTGTATTTTTTTTTATTTTTTTTTATTGCTCCATGGTAAAACACAAAACATTTCATTTTCTTTTTTAGATAATTTAAATTCCCATGTGCAAAAGGGATCAGAAAGAAGATAAAATCTTATATTCATAACAGGACTATATTCAAAATTAATTTTTGAAAGCTTAAAAGAAATGCTTAAGAGACTAGTAACATGAATGAGAATATGGGTATGTTATGCATCCACTACTTGAATATAAAGAACTCCTAGCTCCTGTTTTTGGTTTGTCATTATTATTTACTGTATTCTTTGTGTGCTTTACCATTAGAGACATAGTTTGATAGTTCTCATTGCAAACCTAACCATGCTTAGGTCTTCTAGTGTACATTGTTAGTCAATGTCTGGCAGGATAAATACTCTGAAGTGCTCACACTTCTGTTTGCTGAATTTTGCTGGCTCTGTTGTTAACAGCTGCCACAATCTTTCATTAAACCGGCACACCAGCTGCCACTCACCTGTGGACTTTCATTTGCAGCCTGTGTCTTATCACCTGCCTCTGTTTCCAGGGAGAGAACTCCTATGTTAAAGACCGCTGGTGCATGTTTGATGGCTTTATGGTGGTCTTCCTCTGGGTCTCTCTTGTGCTTCAGGTAAGGAAATTATCTTCAGTGTTATTTCCCAAGTAAATTGTTTCTTTCAAATTAAAAAGAACTGAGTTTCATAGGGAACTCCACTCATCCACTTGTTCCTCTGAATGGTCTCAAGTGTTTGAAATAGCAGAGATTGTGGACCAAATGTCACCCTGGGGAATGTTACGTATACCGAGGGCCCTCATTATGATCCGAGCCTTCCGAATCTACTTCCGATTTGAACTGCCGCGTACCCGCATAACCAACATTCTCAAGTAAAAGCCCCACGAGCCCAAAGAATTTGAGAAATGTCAGCTTGTTTCCATATCAGCCACTTAAAATTCACTTCCTTTCAGGCGGTCGGGGGAGCAGATTTGGAGTGTGTCCATATTTTTGCTCTTCTTCCTGCTCCTGTATGGAATCCTGGGGGTTCAGATGTTTGGAACCTTCAATCATCACTGCGTCACCAATGAAACGCAGAAAGGGTAAGCAAGTTTCAGCACTATTTTCTTTAAACTATGGAGCCCGTTTTTACAACAGAATATTAAAAAGGTTAACAAATGAAATATTTAATTTAAATATTTTAAAAGGTAATAAAAAAATAGAAAATTATTTTTTTAAAAAATTAAAAGGTAATTGTGACATGATATCTCATAATTCAGACTTTTTTCTCAAAATTGTAGGATAGAAATTACCTGAGATTACATCTCACAATTCTGACTTTTCTCATGAGATTACATCTCGCAGTTCTGTTTTTTTTGTTTCCACCATGAAATAAAAAAATAAAAAGTAATTTACAACTTTTTTTATCTAAGAATTCTGACTTTTGTCTGGATTTAGATCCCGAAAATCTGAGATATAAACTCATAATTCTAAGAAAGATAGCCTAAATTGTGAGATAAAAAAATAATAATTTTATAATTACTTTTTGTTATGTTTTTTTGTCCCATGGCAGAAACAAGCTTCCATATTAAATTCAATAAAATCAACTGTCTTAGATTTAACTTAATAGCCAAAGTAGTCAAGAACTGCTCTTTGTGTGGGGAGTTTTATCACACTCCTTTTGGTTTATTATCCCTGGGATGAATCAGGGGATTTAACATTATGCTGCAGTTTTTCCTGGCATCAGCACGAGATAAGAAGTATGTGTCTGTTGCTGTACACCTCCCACACACATCTGTTCTTTGGAATATAAATCCCATCAGCAGCTGTAAAGGGTATTAATAACAGATCATCATTTTCATCGTGTGATGTCACGGCCTCATAAACACTAAACAGTAAGAACAGCCACATTATATGACACATTTGTATTATTATATGAATTTCTCATTTAACATGGAGGTGCATGATAAGCCAACATAAATTCATGTCTAAAAATGAACAGTAAATCTTGCTGGGACACTCGCACGCATCCCAACTTAAAGGCATGACGAAAGCAGGGTTGAGCGCAGTCTTAATGCAGTGTGTGTATGGAGCTGTGGAGGAGGTTCTCTTTTAAAACCCAGGCCTATTTAATATACCCTTGCAAATGAGTGGCATGTCAGAGCCGGCTCTAAAACAAAGAGCCTAAACCATCAGCAACAGAGGAGTGTGCTGAGCACTAATCACAATAATTAACGTTTCCTGTGTTGCCTGGGCGTCGTGCACATGCTCGCCTCTTTTTAGCAGCCTGGCCTCAATCCGTCTATGTGCATAAGAGAAAAGAGCTCCTATATTGCAAGATATCTCACCATGACCTGTACTGGCATTCAACATATTATCATACAAAACGGGTTAGGCACAGGTTAAAAATATTGGCCGCCCATATAATATGTGTACAGGCAGGATTTTCTTGCATCACACAAGTGGAAGTGTATTTCAGAACAACTCATTGTTGATTATCTTGCAGAACTACAGTATGTGTCCTTGGCACAGAGTAGCAGGGATTTGAATCACACAGGGATTCAATGGAATAAATGTGCAAGGGAGTTTACTAGACTCGTGTCTGTTGGGGATACATTTTTAGATTTTTATTTTTCAGGTGCTTAAATATAGATGAGAACAGGCCTCATGACCTTGCCAATCATAAACTGTCACCTTGTTCAGAAAATGTCTCTCAAATTTCTCTCAATTACAGACATAGGCTACAGCATGTTATGACAGGTGATCAATATGATACAATCTCTTTTTATGTCTCTATATGCCATTTAAGACAAATCAAAAGGCATGTCCATTTTCAAATAAAATGAATAATTTACGGTGTTATTAGTATCTTTTTTGTGTGTTTGCTATCAGTTTCTTCACTGGGATGATCTCTTCGGCAGATTATTTATCACTGTATAATAAAAGCTATTTTGATTCTCCGTTGTGTCTCTGATTGGCCTTTGTGATACTGCAATCAATGATCCCCACTCATTTCGGAGTCCTTAATAAACAATTTTAAAGTATGTCTGGCTAACCAATTTGAAAGCATTAATTTTCATCAGAGACATAAAATGCCTCCTGAAGTAACACCTGTGGTCAAACTAAAGCCATCTGTATGTGTTAGAATAGGTATATACAGTAGTTACCATCTTACCAGAAATACCATGTAAGAAACTTTTTTTAACAACTTTTTTTTAACAACTTTTTGCTGTTGACAAACTGGATTCCCAGCATGCTTTGCATTTTGCATGGGACTTAATGTGAAGAGTAAACATGTCATTATTTTATGTGTTTTAGAGCAAGACGAGAAAAGGGGGAGGCTTGATATTGTTTAAAGTTCTGGGTGTATTGATAAAAGTATTAATTCAAGCCATTGATATTATATATAATATATAGTATTATATGTAATACTTTTTTAAATATGTATTTAATAATTTGTTTATATAAACTCCTGAGTCCTATACAGGGCAATTAGAATCACACCTATTAGTAAATATGGTTGTCAGTCCCAAATGCTGACTTTGTAAATGTTGCCAGAGAGGAGCAGGATAACACTGCTAGTCTGTGAGAAACACCAGATGGCCTGTTACAATATAATGGTTAATTTGATCAGATTTAACATTTGATGATGATTCTTTGAAAACACACTTTGGTCATTTTCTAGTAATGTGACATGGAACAGCCTGGCGATCCCTGATACACACTGCTCTCCGAATGGGGAGGGTTATCAGTGTCCGATGGGGTTTAAGTGTGTGGATCTGGAAGACTTGGGACTCAGCAGACAGGAACTCGGATACAGTGGCTTCAATGAGCTTGGTGAGTCATTGTGATGCTTCACATTTGTCCATCTGCAATGTAATTTAGTTTATTTTCTGTGAATTTTTATTATTAGTTTTTCTTCATCTCTCTCTTTAGTTTGCACCTGTAAATTTCTTCTGCTGTTGCTAAAAATCTAATATTATGAATATAAATCTGAATTATGAATATCATTGAAATATTTCCTTAAAAGCCAGATTGGACACCCCTGGAATACACTAAAAGCATTTTCCCTGGCCTATTTATTAGGACATTTAAATTAGCTAGGTTTAGTTTTAGTTGTCTGTGTAAAATAATACCATCTCTGCCCATTGTAATTGTTTACAGTGATTAAGAGCAATTATGTCCTTTTTTGACTAAGTGTGATTAATTGTAGCATTGTTGGCTGAAGCATTTTCAGTTGATCTATGCATAGTGTGCAAGGAAACATAAACAGATAAATGCCCTCTGTCACTGCATTTAGGAAATGGAATATTTTCAGCAAAGCTTATATTTCAAAGCAATGTGAAAGGCAGCTTCACAAATAGACCAGTTTATTTAAGCACCTTGATCTGTACGAAGCAGCATGTCACATTTTTATCTCTTCCATTGAAGATAAATCCAATAGAAATTTACACAGAGCAGTGCTACTAATCTCCAAATAGCCATGAAGGGAGGCTTTTCCCTAAAAAACAGTTGTGGCTTTGAACCGTTGACTTACAGAACATAGAGATCTGCAAAAGGGCCCTTCTTCATCCTCTTTATAGAGTTCAGTACACAGATAAGTCATGTGTAAGTCAACCAGTACCACTCTTGCATCAATGATCTGTTGTCCTTTCATCCGTGTTCACGGTGTGGTTTGCTGCCTCAACAACAATGCCTTTTTTGGGTTTCCAAGATTCATGGATGCAGAAAAATAAAGTATGATTGGGAAAAAGTCCAGTGTCAGGGTTAATATATTTTCTTTTTCTGCTGATCCAGTTGGACTGCCAATATTTTCACTGACCCCACCACAAAATTAACTCCCATGTTTGTGTTTTTTTTTTTTAAACGAGTAAATTATTTAAATGAATCTATTTAATTTACATTAAATCTCTGAATTTAGGTGGTTTTATTCAATTAAATTAATTTAAAACTGTATTAACTGAGTTGTAGGAATATAGTCAAATCTTTTGCAATATCAGTGTTGAAGGATTGCTGAGCTATAGTTGTTTTTATTTTTTATTATTATTTTTTTTTTCTTATAAAAATGTAAGTCTAAGTATTCTCTCTTTGGGCATTCAGGATGAATTGGGAATATGGTTTATTTTTCCCTTTTGCCAGGCATCTCTGGACCCAGTGATTTATCCCTAAGTGATTTTTAATGGGATTCCTTAGTTTGCCAAGTGCATTTCCCTCTAATTCATCCAGGGAAAGACTCTGTTACTGTTTATACTGAAGTATGTGCTTTATCTAATGTGAATTACATATCGATTGAACAGTTTTGAGACAAAGCCAAGTGAATAGTTTACAGTACTTCATTAATATAGGTCCCTGTAAAGGATATGTTGTATGGTTGGTGAAGCTAACCTTTACAGGGCTCTGCTAGTGTCCTTGGCCCATTCTGCCCCTGGACCTGGTGGGAAATGGCAGGAAGCAGAACTGAATGGCATGCTTCCTGCTGACCTTTGCCAGCCATATCGCAGCACGCCATCATGGGTCATTGTGAGTGCAGAGATAACATCATTGAGGGCTTGGAAATAGAGAGCATCTCAAAAACTGTGTGTATGAAATAATGGTGTAAATGCTGTGTAAGAAACAGTGTTATACACTAGTATCTATTGATATTTTGAATTTAATTTTAGTTGTGCAGTATATTTATATTATGTATATTTAAATTTTGTTTTAGTAACTTTATTATGTGATAGTGCCATAATGATGGTCATCCCTATTCAGTGGCGGCAGTGGCTCAGTGGTTCATGTAGGTTGTCTACAAACCAGAAGGTTGGTGGTTCAGTCCTCGGCTCCACCTGACCAAGTGTCGAGGTGTCCTTGAGCAAGACACCTAACCCCAGCTGCTCCCGACGAGCTGGATGGCGCCTTGCATGGCTGACACCACTGCCGTCGGTGTATGAATGAGTGAGTGAATGGGTGAATGTGAGGCAACTTGTAAAGCGCTTTGGATGGCCATGGGTCTGTTGAAAGCGCTATATAAATGCAGTCCATTTACCATTTTTTACTGTATGGAAAAGATAATGAAATATTCAGCTAAACATCTCTTTTGTGTAACACATGAAATGGAACAGTGTGAGGGTGGCTAAATAACAGAATTAAGACTGTAAATAACAACAGACTATTCATTTAAGTTCCTTGAGGATTTGTCCTTGTTCCTCTCATCTTTTATGAAGAAATCACACTTGATTTCTGTATGATTAAAAAGGCATAATATAACATAGCCATGAAAGTAATCTGTCCTTGATTGTGTAGTTCTTCATTTAGCCTAGTTCCTTAAATACACAGATACTTTTACACTCCAGCACAACATGGAATCAAAGAGTACTTCAAAAGTGAGGATAACCATTTCATTCAGCTGTTTGGAGAGAGAAAAACATAGCTGGGTAATAGGAAGCACCTGACAAGGTCCACTAATGCCAAGACTGTGTTTATGTCTGAATTTTTGTGTCTCAGTGCCCAGTCAGACCACTCTGGGGGCACTAAAATGTCTCAGACATGGGCTTCTCCCCCTCCTCTGTCTTATAGCGTCCCCATCGTGACCCTTCTTGTCGTCTCCTCTTGCAGGCACCAGTATATTCACCGTATATGAGGCTGCGTCTCAGGAGGGATGGGTCTTCATCATGTATCGAGCCATCGACAGCTTCCCACGCTGGCGCTCATATTTCTACTTCATCACGCTCATCTTCTTCCTTGCCTGGCTGGTCAAGGTGGAAAAATCCTTTTCTTCTCACACCAGCGATCTGCAAAAACGTAGTCATAATCTGCACATGGGTCCTCCTTCATTTCTAGACATAGAAAAGTGAGGGTTATTCTAGGAGTCTAATATATTGTGTTATATTATACTTTGGGTGTTAACTGATTTTAATTCAGTGCAGTTATTGTGTGCATACATGACCAGTGAGAAGTTTGGGGTCAGTAAGCTTAATAAAGGTTTTTGAAGTACGTAACATTGGCTCACCGAAGATGTATTTATTTGATCAAAAATGCAGTAAAACAGAAATAGTATTACATTTTAAAGAACTGTTTTTATATTTTAATATATTTTAAACTATTTATTTCTGTGATGGCAAAGCTGAATTTTCAGAAGTCATTAGTCTTCAGAGTCAATTGATCCTTCAGAAATCATTATAATATGCATTATAATAACATTTCTTATAAATATTTAGAACAGTTGTGCTGCTTTTTTGTGATATGTTTCTTTTTTCAGGATTCTTTGATGTATAGAAAGTTCGTACATTGTATTTGTTCTAAATGTCTTTGCTATGTCTTTTTATCAATATAATCATCCATAATCATCCTTGCTCAGTAGGAATCAATTAATTAATTAATTAATAAGTATTAATTACATACAAGAAACTGACTTTTGAAAGGTAGGTGTGTGGGCCTCAGTGGAAAAAAAAAAAATGACCTGACCCCATTTAGTTCACATACTGTAGTTAAGGAATGTTCAAGGTTCAGTGCAAGTTAAGCTCTGCTGAAAGAATCTGTGGCTATCGATTACCATCAGGAAATCAGTTTGTAACAAACAGAATTAAACCTCATTATATGCTGAAGATGACAGTGTTAAATATGAAACATTATATGTATTTTATCATTAACACAGATCTGTTTTCACACTTATATGCCAGACATCAAGAACAAGCATTCAATAAAATCATAATTTCTGGGCATTAATTAACTTTTTGTAATTTCTTTTGCTTGTATTCCCAGAATGTGTTCATCGCTGTGATTATAGAAACGTTTGCTGAGATCAGAGTGCAGTTCCAGCAGATGTGGGGATCCCGGAGCAGCACCACTTCAACTGCTACTACACAGGTAACCAAACACACTTGCGCACATGTGCACAAAACGCAGCCGTTGGTGTATGAGTCATTTCCCATATTTGTTAATCTCTTTGATCAATATGGGCAGTAATTAAACCAACTAAAGCAAAAATATCAAACCTTCAATATCAGCATTTATTATTATTAAGCACAGACCAATACACACCAACACAGACATCTGAAGGAGTTCTTACCATAATTCTCTGGAGACTTTGAGTCTGGCTTCCCTGGCCTTCAGCAGGCAGGATACACCTGACAGCAAGCTGTTTTTTTTTTTTTAATAAATTTGGCTGCTTGTCAGGTGGGGGCCCCGAACGGCACATAGAGATCTGATTGGGCAGCTGGCAGACTCAGAGGTGAGTCATAGAGGAACGTTGCTGAAAGTGCAACAGACCGGAAGAGAGGAAAAGACAGAGTGTGTACTGTATGTGTGTGTGTTTGCAGTTCTGTCATTCAGCCTAAATTTGATGTGACTGATCAACTGAAGGGATAGAGAGAATCAATTAATCCTAAATGCACTTGCTTTCCTGCCTGCAATCCTCTCCTGTGAGGAAACCTGTCCTGTTGATTTTATACAACGATCGCCTACCTAATGTTTGGTGAGAAATTCACACTAACCAAGCTAATGGTGCAAATGCATAGAAAATCTGGAGCAGGGGAGTGGTGTGAAAAGTTGTGTGTGTAATTGTGTGAACTGAAGCATAGTGTCTCCCTGACTGCACCAGTCACAGTGCCAGAGCCAGTCCTGGAGCAGAGCCTTGGAGGTTGGCATGAGTGGAGCTTGCAACACTTTTGGCAGCATAGGAGTGACCTGACCACCATTATTCAAGTCTTATGGCTGTAGAAGTGCCCTCTGGGAAAAAGTAGGGCTATAGCACACAATGTTTATTCCAGCACTGCTTTAATGGGGTAAATCTGGTGAAAAAATATCTGATGCATGTGATCTCAAAATAAAACCAACAAAAACAAATCATGAAGAAATCAAAAGGATTATTGTATTCCAAAATAAATCTTATTTTTGTTACTAGAAGAAAGTAATGTCAATCAACCAGTTTTATGTTTTTAAATTAATATGCAGTAAATAATCCTAGTATTATATAATAAAATATATAATTTCATATACATATGCATTTTATATTTCTATTATATATATATATAAGATTTTTTTGATGTTTTGTGAAAGATGCTAAACAAGGCTACATTTATTTATTTGATCAAAAATACAGTAAAACTATAATATTGTGAGCTATATTTTCATATTTTTGTGCTTGTCTTCTATTTTAATATATTTTAAAATGACAATTATTTCTGTGATGGCAAAAGCTCAATTTTCAGCAGTCACTCCAGTAACTCCAGTTCCATCAGAAATTACTCTAATATGCTGATTTGGTGCTAAAGTATATATTCTGGTGGGCAAGTCTGGGTTTGGCAGAAACTAGAAAAATACTATATATACATAGTAAAATAAAATTATGAATAAGCAATGATAATGGCTATATGGCTACAAATTCTCAAAATGGAAAACAGTTTAATTGCAAATCTACAGTAAAGCTTTGCAAAAGCAATAAGGCAAATCTCATTCTGAGGACATAAAGTTGAATTGTCTTCAGTAGCATACAGTTTTCCAAGCCCATTGCCATTTATGAAACTTTGAATCGATTCCTTATCTGTAATGTCTGCAGTGAAAACAGTATAATGTATTTTTTTGCTCTTGGTCTAGGTAAGGCTATTCTAAGGTGCTGACACTTCACATAGAGAAATAGCTAAGGAATGTGTGAAAGTTAATTTGCACTGTCTTTGTCTACCCATTGGTATATATATGATTTTTACAAAAATTCTACATTGGTAATGTTATTGACCCCATGAATTTGCAAATAGGAGTAATAACCCAGGGTTTATAAATCTAAAGTATGAAAGGTCGAACCCTGACTACCCAGGATTAAAAATGACTCTGAGTTGACAAATTCAAGTGTGAAAAGCCCAATAAGGCTCTTTGAATTTGCCCATAGAACTATAGACAGTGCTGTGACCTTGAAAACAATGTAGCCTTTCTGTGTCTTAATTTTAATTACGTTGAAATATCTTATCGAAGAAAAATCTCTTAGGGTACACAAAACCTTGGTTTATTGAGTGTTAGAGAATACGACTTGGAATGATGCCTTTAATCTGAAAGAAGTAAAAAGAAAATAAGGTTCTCCTGGGGCCTGATGATACTCTTTGGCAAGATTTGCACCATCCCTTTTGTGACTGTCTTATAAAAAATAATATAATTCAATAAGGGCCCTTAAGAAGATTACCACATGAATGGCAAAGTTATAATTACAAGACTATGAGGGGAAACTTTTAAAATATCTATTTATGTAGGTAACCTTTTTAATCTGTCAGAGCTAAAGGGACATTGTGAGCTTAATGACTGTCATTTCTCATGGGTTTAATTGGTTATCTATTTTTCTGAACTGATAAAAGACAGACATAAGTGGAACAGCAGCAGTGCACATTAGGAACAGCCATAAGCACACTTTAACTTCTGTACGGAGGGGTGGGGATACGAACAATGGGAGGAGGGCACAAAATGCAGTCTGAAGCTTGATGTATGTTAGGAAAATGCATGGCAACATGTGGAACATGGACGTGCATGTTATGTAACTCATCCCAAACCTTTTGTGCTGTGGCCATGAATAATGCATCAAATTATGTGGTTTGTTGAGGAGAGGTGGGCTATTAATTTTCTAAACAATCAGTTTTATTTAGATTTTCACATGGTTGACAATAACAAGGCATCAAGTACAGAGCTGTCTGACAGTTCTGGGCTGTGTACATATGGATATGGGTAGCCTCTGTTGTTTGCCAGATTCAAGGTGCCTGCTGTAACATCCCTCCCTCCTCTAGTCCCTGCTGTCTCCGCCGCTGTCTCCTCGTATCTGTCATGGTGAAGTCATGGTGCATTTAGATTCTGAAATGTGAATAGATGCTCACTGGATCATGAAGCCAATTTTTAGTGACCTTGCCTGTGTTTATAAAATGCTTATGAAGTTGGTGGAGAATTCCATTGAATATCATGTAATTGGCAGTTGTTTTTAAGATTGTCAATTGTCCTTGATGCCAACAAGTTGTTTTTTTCCCCCAACTTATTTGTTATCAAATATGCATTTGTGTTTGTGTATGTAGTAACTGACCAAAACGCCAATCATTCACAGTTGTTAACAATTTGCCCTCACTTTCTCCTTTCTTTTCCTCTCTTTCTGTCTCTCCTCCTGGTGGCAGATGTTTCACGAGGACGCGTCTGGAGGATGGCAGCTCGTGGCGGTGGACGTGAATAAACCACATGGCCGGGCGCCTGCTTGCCTCCAGGTACCAGACATGCGATTTAATGGCACTGACGCCCCCGACCATCAGCACACACTCAGTATTGCCTGACTGCCACATCTAATGCCACACTGCTGTGTGGGAGTGCAAGAAATGTGCTGCAGGCGGCCTAAACGCAATAGACACATTTAGAATTCGCTCAAACTAGCTGGTATGATTTTGACAGAGTATGAATAGACTGTGGAATGAACACAGAAAGTTTGCCTTCCCCCCCTTTTGTGAGCTCAGTTTAGAACATGCACAACACACAAACTTACATACCCACATATTTGGATCATTCTTATGCTTAATATCTCTGCAGAAGCATAAGAATTTCTTGATGATTTTCCCCCATCTTATTTTACTTTAAATCGACATGAAGTCAATACTGACCCTATTTCCTAGTTTCCTAGTTCCTGTTCTTATTCTGCATGATTTTCAATACATGCTATTGCAAAGAAAAATAGATTTGCAAATGCCATTTCAGACTGACTTTACTAGAAAAAAACTCAAATGGCTTATTATATTGAAATAATGTGCCAATGTCGTTGTTAAGCATTTTGACACTGATATTGCAGAGAAATTATGAATTGGATTTGAATGGTCATAGAATAGAGTGGGCTTTTGATGGTTGATAATGCCATAATAACAGAAACAACAGCATCTGGAGAGAGTCTAACTGCACTTAAACCAGTCCTGACTTTTAGATCTGCCTACACAAAGGGGGAGAGAGATCATCAGTGAAAATAGGTCCTCAGCAGTGTCACATAAAAGTTAATATTCAAAAATGCAATTTAATGCATCAAATTTTGGTTCAGATTCGACAGTATAATCCTGGTGAAAAGCTTGCATTTTGTTCTAACATGGCTTTTCAACTGTAGAGCAGAGAGCACTTGAAAATATTCAGTGCAAGTAAAAAAGACTAAAGACTGGCATTTAATGACATTTCTGGGGCCAGGTTTCTGTGAGGTGAACCCATCATGCAAAGGAAAGCTTTTGTATTTCCTCAGAGAGGGGCAAAGGTTACAGGTGGTTGGGTGGGGTGAGCAAGAGAGAGAATGCAGCAAGTGGGTGGAGGTGTAGTTCATCATAGACTTAAATCACAATGGCTTTCAGCGCAATGCAATGGTCTGTGAACTATTAATGAATAGTCATTCCACAAATGGCAGACAAATGAACACTAACCTGGATCCCCCTGCTTCTTTTTTTGAAATGATGTTGTAATAAAAATTATTAAATTTTCTTATTTACTTTATTTTATTTTATTTTATTTTATTTTATCATTACATATCCAAATTTTAATAAAAAAACAGTTATTTCTAGTTATTTGTATTTAAAATAAGAATTCTCCTTTATGAAATGCAAAAAATAAAAATAAAAAAATAAATGTATTATACATATTGCCAGCACATGTGACATGAACAACACAGAATATTTAAATTTTTTAAAAGATGAATGGGGTACAGTATAGTAATACAAAAGACAAAAGACAATAAAAATAATTGCAGCAGATATATGTCAGTTTCAGCTGTCAGTATGCATAATTAGTCTTAATGTCATAACGCAGCTGTATAGACTAATGTTTGTATGTTTCTAGTGTTGGCAGGCTCTAGCTCATTTTTTTTCTCATATATTTAAGCTGGAAGCAATGGCTATTCTGTATTTGGTGGTTCCCTATCTGTCGGTCACTACGAGTTATGTTGTAACGACATTAGGGGATTCACTTGGAAGCCCCAATCATCTCTGATTTTATTGCCAGAAGCAGCTCGACTCCTCTGTCCTCACTACCCTCGATGGCAAGGCCGCCAGGGGATACGCGGACATTTCCCAGGTGGAGAGAGTGGTTGCGATGCACCTGTGCCTGCAAAACACTGCCACTTGGAGGAATCATACGCGTCTCCCGTCCAAAGCCTGTAAGCTGATGGCCAAAGCTTATGGTGCTGCGGGCCTGGCCGCTCTGCCCTGCATTCCATGGCTATCCTGAAGGTCCACGAAGCCAAGGCACTGAAACAAATGCACAAGGGTGGTACCGACCCGAGGTTGATGCAGAAGCTGCGCTTGGTGACTGACTTCATCCTCTGGGCCACGAAAGTCACGGCGCGGTCTCTCGGGAAGGAGATGTCTACTCAGGTTTCTAATATGTCTTATTCCTCTCATCGCGAAGCAAACAGTAAAATAAAAAAAACTTGAAGAAAACTTGAAAAAAACTTGAAGAACAATCTCGCTGCGTTGTCTTCTGTTGTGTGGGCGTATTCAAGCCGCGTGCTTCAGTGAAACATTTGAATCTCAATAGCGTGTTCAACGCGGGGGCGTGGTCGCATTAGAAGATAATGAAGGAGACGTGAAAAAACGGACATCGCATTGTTTTCATATGGATTACTTTATCACGGAATATTTTTTTTCGGCAGCACTTGTTTAGTTTAAAAGTAGACATGTCAGGCTTTCTATAGATATCTTTCTCATGTCTCTGTGTTGAATATTCACGGAGTTACAGTTCATTTTAACGACGCGCTTTGTTATTGAAGATCAGCGCAGACAAAGGCTGCAGACAGCACTCCTTGTTTGTTATCTTTATTTTATAAGTGCACAAAGTTTTGTTGTTATTATGTCTGTATACAAAAAAAGTAGACCCTTTACAGATTCGATTGATGTATTGTTCTTATTTGTACGCTCAAAACTGAAAGTGTAATTTAAGTTCTTTTCTGGGTTATCAGGAGAAAATACCCCAAAACGCGTATACGCGTTAATCGACTTCAGAGGGTTAAGTTCCTGTCTGCTAAGACAGCGCTCCTGACCGTGTCCACTTCCATCAAGAGAGTCAGGGACCTCCAAGCATTTTAGATGAGCGAAAAGTGACAATCAGGTTGTGAACCTGCAAGCACTGCCCTTGGAGGAATCAGATCCAGCCTTGGCATTGCTGTGTCCCGTAAGAGTTCTGCACATATACCTGGACCGCACCCGGAGCTTTAGAAGCAGCAGAAAGGGAAGGCTGTCTCCAAGCAGAGGTTGGCCCACTGGATAGTGGATGCCATCACTTTGGCATACCAATCCCAAGCGTTGCCTTCTTCTTTTTGTTGGTGCATGGCACCTCTCTGGCAGACATCTGTAGAGCTGCGGACAGGGCGACACAGTGAACACCTTCACAAGATTTTACAGTCTCAGCATTGAGCCAGTTTCTTCCAGTGTGTTGGGTAACAGGTACGTGGTAATCAGGTAAGGCAATCCCATATGTGTATTCTTCCACAGTATTTTTCCCCATGTTTTTCATTTGAAAGATCATTCTGTCAGTCTCTGCTGGCAGTCGTTCCATCCCTACTCTCAGGTAGGACCTGCCTCAGAGACCCATTTCATATGTAGTACTGCCCCAGGCCTAGGTCAGTCCATTCAGTGCCTCCACATGATACCTACCTGCGGGTAGGATGTGTCCTCCGTAGCGCCTTTCTCCAGAACACTCGCTTCCCTACCGTTACTGCCGAGCTGTAACAACAAAAAGTAAAGACTTGAAGCAAATCTTTGCCACAACCTCGAACCATCACTGGTGGCCTTGGACAAGTTCTCGGTTCATCAGCGTAAAACCTGAAGAGTGGATGCACCTGTCGCCTATTTATAACCGTATGCACGGGGAGTGGCTCAGGTATGTGAAATCCACTAACCATATTTCATTGGCGGTTTCTCTTAAATTCAGAGATGATTGGGGCTCCCAAGTTAATTCCCTAATGTCGTCACAACATAACATCTCTGTTCCCTCCATCAGGGAACGAGGGTTACATATGTAACCGAGACGTTTCATTATGTGGTTAAGGTTAATGAGGTCTGTTGATCTCTTCTCCAAAGGCCACCTTGGTGTTAATTAGGCCTCTGCATTTGCTTATGTTATAATTGCACTACAGCTCATGGATTCTTTAAGTTCTTCAAAGTGAAAGATTTCTTGTCTTGAGTTTTGTACTTGTTCTTAATGCAAACTTTTTTAGAAGTTTTAATTCAGACTCTAGATATAAATGTCTCAAAAATAATATGTTTCAGTGGAGTTTAAATCCTTACCTTTACAATAGGGGATTTGCAATTGTACTTTAATAGCAGAAAAATCAGTTGAGTGTGCATATTACTTTACAGACTTTTTTCAGGCTTTGACAATAGACCTTGATAGGACAATACATTTATTTATTTTTTTATACTTGGAGCTCAGAATAAAGTAAATGTATAATAATTTGTTTATGCACGCTGCTTATGTTAATTTTTGGTTAAGACAAAAACTCAGATTATTACAGAAAGGATGTATCTCTTGACATGGTATTATGTTGTTGAAAGTGAAAGTGACGTGACATACAGTACAGCCAAGTATGGGGACCCATACTCGGAATTCGTGCTCTGCTTTTAACCCATCCAAAGTGCATACACACAGCAGTGAACACACACACACCATGAACACACACCCGGAGCAGTGGGCAGCCATTTATGCTGCGGCGCCCGGGGAGCAGTTGGGGGTTCGGTGCCTTGCTCAAGGGCACCTCAGTCGTGGTATTGAGGGTGGAGAGAGCACTGTACATGCACTCCCCCTACCTACAATTCCTGCCGACCCGAGACTCGAACTCACAACCCTTGGATTGCAAGTCCGACTCTCTAACCATTAGGCCACGACTTCCCCCACGACTGTTGTTCTAGTCAAAACAGTGTTGATTTGTCTTTTTTAATTCTATACATTTGATTAATGTGCTAAATAATCAGTTTTTGGGTCAAAACAATTCAAACATTCTTCAGAATATCTTTTTACACAGAAGAGAGAAAGTCAAAGATATTTGTAATGACATGAGAGAGAGCAAGTGATGACAGAATTTTTATTTTTGGGCAAACCGACGTTTTAATGTGAATGTTTTTACAGTAAGATTATATATAAATATATAAATACTGTTTCTTACACAGAAACAGTATTTATGTGTAATTTGGTTTTGTTTGTGTATGTTTTTTGACTCTCAAAGCCTTGATTTCCATCCACTTACATTATATGACTGAAAGACTGCATCGGTTTGTCTTAAAAAATTTTGTTTGTGTTCTACTGAAGAAACAAAGTCACCTACATCTTGGATGTCCTTGGGGTAAGCAGATAAACATAAAATTTTCATTTTTGGCTGAACTATTCCTTTAACACAGCTGGTTAGTCATTTAGAATTACAATACAGTTCAATGAAGAGCAGTTTCCTGATCATGCAGTATCTTTCCCACTCTGCAACTCTGTGCTAAAATCTTCAGACGTTGTGACTGATTACCCTTTTAATCAGAAGGTCCCACCCATAGAGGAAACACCTTGGCTTCTGCAGTCCATATATAGAAGAAACCCTCTATTACCTCACCTCCGACCTTGCAACACTAATTTCTCCCAACGGACCTATTTCTCCCAGCCATAAGCATGCCTAATCAACAACCGCAGCTGTGATGCTCAGAACCCAGCCCGTCTGCATCCCTAACCCAGTCTTGAACAGTGGCAGGAGAATCCTGGAGGACAGTCAGCTTTAATTAACCAGCAGGTCCCAGACAGAGCATGAATCACCTCATTGCAGTAATAACTTCGATAAGCAGTGGGATTTGAGCACTGCTTGTCTCCCATCAGCTATTTTTTTTCCTATTTTCTAATTAAACAATGGAGCAAAAGTGTCAGGGTATGCCTATGGAGTTCACAAAAATGCTTTTGTAACACTTAGTTTGCTGATGACTTAAATATGGTTAGATGTGCTGTTAGATGTGCTGTAGGATGCTTCATTCTTTGCTGATCTGCTGTTGAAAGACAGGTAAACTCTCAAAGAGTTTTTCCATATTTTAAGATTTTTTTTTGTTTTTAAATAAGCTGCATCTACTTCATCTTTCTGTTCTTTGTTCTTCTTCTCCATTCAATTAGAGTGCATAAAAGCTGGATTTTTCCCTTTAAATTCAGTTTAGCTTAAAGGGACAGTTCACCCTAAAATGTATTTCTGTTCACTCATCTTCACATTGTTCAGAACCTGTATGTTTTTTTCTTCTCTAAAACACAAAAGGAGATGTTTAACAGAATGTTTATGCTGCTCGTTTTCATATCAAGAACATATGGTAAAGAACAGCATACAATTGGTGCAAATGCCTTGTGTGCTGTTTGTGTTATTTTCCAAGCAATGAAATTAAATGGGGACTAAAGCTTTCAAGCTTTAAAAAGGACATAAAACCACCATAAAATTATCAATAATTGGTCCTTATGAATTGTGTTCAAATTTCTAAGTACAGTAGCTTTGTGTGAGAAACAGTACAGTTTGTAAACAGTCATTCAAACTGGTTTTGTGAACTGAATTAACCAATTCTTTGTAAAGACAAAACAAACAAACAATCAAATAAAAATTATTTGCTTATAAATTCAGCATAAATGTGTTGGCTACCTTTTTCCTGAGCAGTTAAGGCTAGGGCGATTATAAAGTTTTCAGTGAATAACTAAAATTTCTCACCTAAAGATATTGTATGACTTCAGAAGGAAAAGAGGGCACGAGGATAAATTTTAATGCTTTTATGCTTTTGCATTCTTTTTAAGCTTGAAAGCAACAGTCTCCATTTAATGACATGTACAAGAACAATCAGCACATATTTCAAACTTTCTTCTTATGTGTTCCACAAAATTTTTTTGGAATGACGTGGGTGAGTAAAATATTACAGTTTTGGGGGAGCTATTCCTTTAAGAATGAGTAAATGTTTGGTCAAATGCCACTGACGTGCACTGAATGATAAAGAAATGTTCTTCCCTTTGATTAGTTGCTGGCTTTGATTCTGGATCAGAACTGATGAAGCATGACAGGCACCTTACTGTAAAGAACACTAATTGTGTGTCAGCTGACGGGTGTAAAGCCTGAAGTTTCAAACATGCGAGAAGGAGCTGTAACAAGATGCTCTGAATGTCTTTTTGGAGAAAGATTTGGAGCATACAAATTGGGCTGCATCAAATGCAATGAAATAGAGAGAGAGAGGTGCATCCCGCCCTCACAAAGGTTGCTATTTAATTGATTGTGACAGCTCTGCTAGATATTCATGTGGCACCAACAACATCAGAAGAAGTAGGCCACCACACCTTGAGTGCATTGACAGTGCTGTGTTTATGTTCTCCATACAAGAGAAATAGGTGTCACATCACAGACGAGTCTTCAAGTAGACAATGGATGAATTGCACAAGCAAGCTCTCAAACCCTGCAATAAAACATGCCTTCCAGAAAGCCAGGAACATTTTTTGGATGAAGTCAAGGTCCCTGAGAAAATGGACTCACCTGTTAGTCCCCCTTCAGCTGAAACACCCTAGGGAAAACCAACATCGAGAAGCTGAAAATGTCAAACTGCTTTGTCATGTCCCATAATAGTCATAGAGGCTGCTCGCTGAATTCTGAGCTGTGATCCCAGACCAGAGCAGCAGACAGACCAGACTGCCACTGTCCTTCTCTCATCTTTGTCCCTCGAGATATACTGTAAGACACTAGCTGCATTTCCTGGAGGAAAAATGTGAAGATGCAAGGGCTTTTATAAACAACTTCTTAGGGGATTTCCTGTTTGATGTCACAAGGCATTGGGATCCACCTGCTTTCTATAAAGACTGAAGTGCGATGATGAAATCAGATGAAGAGCTTTTCCGGAACCATAGCTGATATTGCCTTGAGCAAGTAACTTTTTCATATTTATTCATACATATTTTAATACTTTACATAGTTGTAGAATTGTCATGTTTTGCTATGGTGTGGGAACACAGAGATAGGAACGAGAAGACCAGGAGTACAAAACCATGGAATTTATTCATATCATGGGGAATCACACATAGCACAAGGAGTAGACATCAACAATACCGGACACTGGACTAAAGACAGGGAACACCATTTATACACTGAACACGATAATAGGAGGACGAGACATACCCGGGATCAATCAAAACAAACGGGGAACACCTGGAATGAGACAAATTATCAACATGAGGATGAAAACTGGACCACAGAGCAGAACAGAGTCTGACATAACTTAGGACTCAGACTTGGGAGGCCATGGCAGAGCAACCTCCAAAGCCGCGGCCCCAGCCCCGGCCTCTATGGTTGGAGCCCTACTACCCACGCCAAAAAAAAAAAAAAAAAAAAAAAAATTGGGGAAATTTACGGGCTTAACAGGGGATCACGAGTCCTCCCTGGGTTTAACGGGGAAACAGGAGCCCTCCCTGGTCTTAACGGGGAAACAGGAGCACAGCAAAGCCGACACTGGAGTGACCTCTTGGGCTGGAGCTGACACTGGAGCGATCTCTGGGTCAGGAGCTGACACTGGAGCGAGCTCTGGTGGAGCAGTTACGTGAGGGCGCTATGGAAGGCATGTACGAGGAGCAGGCACTGGAGGGCACTCTGGAAGGTGCTTACGAGGAGCGGGCTCTGGGGCTGGAACCGACACTGGGGCCACATGAATGCTTGGCGGGCTTGCCATAATAATGTTCTATGGGCTTGCCACATGAACTGCCAGCTGACTTGACTTGGGACCTGCTGGCTGATTTGACTCGAGACCTGCTGGCTGACTTGACTCAGGAACTGACGGCTGACTTGACTCAGGAACTGACGGCTGAGGGGTTCCGGATTGGGATTGGAGACTCTCCAGACACTCTCCATCCCGATCCAGAACATTGTTGCAAGGGATTCCCCTTTGAGGGAGCTGGTGAGGGTGAGAGGCACGAACACTCGCAAAAACGATGGGGTCTGGACTCGCCTGAGCCAACGTGACAAACATTGCTCGTTCCTTCTTTTGTGGATGTGGAGGAATGCGTGGAACGAACAGGGAAAATTAAACACTTGAAAAAAGAAGAAGATTGGTGGTTCTTTTTTGCGTTGGTTATGATCATTGCGTGTTTCGAAGTTTTAAAATTATGGCTACTGTGCGGGAACACGGATAGAGGAACGAGGAGACCAGGAGACCAAAACCAAGAAATTAGCACACACATAGCACAAGGAGTAGAAATCAACAATACTGGACACTGGACTAAAGACAGGGAACACCATTTATACACTAAACAGGATAATGGGAACACGAGACACACCTGGGATCAATTAAAACAAACAGGGAACACCTGGAATGAAATCAATAAGGAGACTGACACAGAGGAGACTTTTATGAGTAAATACTTTAATTTAACATACAATTCAAATTGACTAGTTGTTGAGAAAACTATACCATGTGAGGACTTATAGTGTTCAAGACATTAGCTTTTTTAGATTTCTTTACTGCACTTCAAAAAGAACCCTAGCAGGGTTAGAGACGGTTTAATTGCCAATTACAAAAACCGTTACCTTCCATTTACAACATAAAACATAAGTCTAAGGAACCGCAGCCAATATATCTCTCTGGGCAGATGGACAACCTCTGGACAGAAAGAAGAAGAGAAAATCTGTTCTCAGATAATCTCTTCTTGTATGCCCTTTTTGCTATTGTCTTTCCAAAGGCAAGCTTTATTTTGAAGGTTGTATGTGGTGTGGGGCCGCATTGTTCCACATGTGGCCCAGTCTGGCTGTCAAACCCGGAGGGAGAATGTCTCTTTTTAAGTCTCTGCCTATGAACCCTGCCACATAATCTCTCTGTCTTTCACCTCTCTACTTAATAAACCATTTTCTATTTACTTGCTGTCTTTTGCTTTTAGTGACTAATGTTAAAAAAGTGGTCTGTAAGGAAGGCAGGACCTCCCCTAAATGCTTTAGCTGTATATAAAGTAATAAAATAATACTCTATTTTAATTTTATTAGATAGATATATCAGTACAAACTAATTACGCAAAAGCAAGAGCTCAATGCTGTTGTAGACTGGTTTACCTCCTTCTCTCTCTCTATTAAAGATGAGTTTAATCGCTTTTATATAATTGTTATTGACTGTTTTGTCTGTTCCAAAAGATGTGGGATTCTTTCTGTTGGTCTTCCAAAAGGTCCTTCCTCTGTTCTTGTCTTCTCTCTCCTCTTCCTCTGTTTATTTATTTATTTGTTTGGTCTCTTTTTCATTTCCTCTCTCTCCAGCTCATTTGAGATTTTCCACCCACCCACAAGCTGTGTTCATATATTTGGACAGTTGAGTGTACATGTTGCATTTTATCTGCATCTCTTTGGTATGTCTTCTCATTGTTTTATAACACATAAATGCACCCAAGCTGTGAGCACTTATACAAGTTAGACCGTGTCATCCACTGTGTCATGACACCGCAATGAACTAGATATTGTCTCTCTGTCATTGGTCATGTTGAGTATTTCCTACATAGCTGGTGAATTGGAGTTAAAGGTTGCGTGTTTACGTTTTGTGCCACTAGGGGCACCAAGCAGAATTTTAAGGTGAAATAGAAATATTGCTTCCAAACAGGTTTCCCAAACACTCCTTCCTGTCCCCTGTCTGCCAGTACTCACATTACTTTGAAGCATTGCAAATTATGTAAAAGGGTCAGAAGTACCATATATTTTAGGTTTATTGCAGACTATTTAAAAATATGCAAATATATAAGTTATTTCAGAGTGTAATGAGACTATACACATCATTACATCATGCGCAATGCTTTATGGTAGTGGGTGGTTTTTGTTGAGCTCTGTTCCCCAGATTCCTGTTTCCATGGCAACAATAACTTCTCTGGGTAGTGGCTCTCCTTCAGAATTGTGGGTATTGTATTTTACCTGGAATTCCACAATAATAATAGTTATAATAAAAATAATAAAAATATTTAAGTTTGCTTGTAAATATATGTCATCACAAAAAAAGCTTGAACTTGCACTAATTTTCTGCATGGAGTAATTGATTTTTTGTGACAGTTTTCCAGTTCAAACCATAAAACAGGTATGGACCCATCTGATAATACAAATATCACTTGCTTTAAATTAATACTGCCTGCCGCTCAATGAATATTTCACTCACATTAATACAAAATACAGTCTATGAAAATTTCATTTGCTTTTTTACTTTTATGTACTTTTAGTGATTGGGTGAGATGGAAAATATAACTGTGCGATGACAATAATAGAAATGTACTGTTAGTAATAATAGCAAAGCTGTTTCTAATAAAATCATGCTAGGCAGGTATAGTATAAATATATATTAATAAACACATTCTCATTTTGTCAGTAATTTATTTTCATATCACTCCTGTTTGCTTGCTTGTTTGCTACCTTTATGGCTTTAATATGTTGTATTTGGTACTCAGAGACCCATGATAACAGCTCCAGAGACAGCTGTTTATCTAGAATGCTGGCTTCCAGACACACAAAAGATTATGTCTTATTAGTCAGTGTTTTTTATTCCATCACTGGAAGAAACTTGGCAGAGGCAGGAGTGCGAAGAAATGGGCTTCTGGAGCCTTTTAATGGCAATAATAAGAAATATCTAAAAAAAAAAGAAAAAAAAATATAGTGCTCCGAATGTCATGTTTTGTGGTAGGAACATTTCTTTATAATGCTGCTTGAGTTTAATGTTGTTTTTCAAATTAAATACCTCCATTTTAATTCATCAAATGTTGCAGCTAACTTTTAGAGGAAAAAATACCTGCCACAGTCTCAACTGGAGACATATTTCATGGGCAGCAGACAGGTGGCTCAGTCTGGGCTTAAATTAAGTTGTCTTTTCTGCCTCATGTTCCTTGGTCTGTAATGAGTCTGAGATGGGTGGCCTGCTCAGGCAGTGAGGGTCCATTTAGTTGGCTCAGTCCTTACTGTGATTAAAGGGTTCCATTATACAAGAGTGGAGAATCAAGTGGAAAATAATGTTCTTCCGGCAGCTACACTCAGTATGAGGAAGCAGCCAGCCTACTTGTTCAAAAGGGAGAATATACATCTAGAGACATTAAAAGCAAGAGAAAATGTACTGTACCACATAAATAGAAAAAAATAAAGAAATTGCTCAGTATGGCAGCTCTAGGAATAGAAGTTAAAATATATATGCACAGTTGACAAAAAAATTCTCTGCACTGGCATGCCTCAAAAGGACTTTGTTAGCATGTCGTTAAACTAACAGCATCACTGTGTCTGATCTTTTTCTCTGCAGCAACTGATGCGATCTTCAGTTTTCCACATGTTCATCCTCAGTATGGTGGCTGTTGACGTGATTGTAGCTGCTAGCAATTACCACAGGGGTGAGGACCATAAACTCACCAATGATGAGTTCTACCTGGCTGAGGTAAAATCTGTCAAAATCGATTCTTAGAAACTTGAAACTTGTTCTACTTGTTTCTTTTTTAATGTGTGCAGCAATTTCACAAAAGCACAATGAGTTTTTGCTGAAACACAATGATTATTACCAGTTTTTAAATATGATATATTACTGATTTAATTTGAGATGAAAGCACATCTGTTGTTTAAAGGTATAGTTCACTCAAAAATGAAATTTCTGTCATTAATTACTTGCCCTCATGTTGTTCCAAACCCGTAAGACCTTCGTAAGATCTTCAAAGGGTCGGAAAGCTCTCGGATTTCATCAAAAATTTCTTAATTTGTGTTCTGAAGATGAAAAATTTCTTACGGGTTTGGAACGACATGAAGGTGATTAATTAATGGTAGAATTTTAATTTTTGGGTGAACTATCGCTTTAAGTTCAAATTCAAGTTTTTTGTCATTCCGCTATATGTGGGATAGAAATTTTGTGCCGCACAAGACCACGGTGCTACATATATATGGACATATAATCATATAAAACAATGAAATATATAAACCCATATAAATGTACATATTTACATATACCTATATAATCAATGTAAACATATAACCCATATAAAACTACACATAGATGTAACTCAGCATAACTCTGTAACTCACCCCTAACTGTAGATAAAATACCATTTAATAAAATGCCATACAGATTATTTTATTTTATGTCCAATTTTTGGGGTAAATTGAACAGAGCTAGAAATACAGAGCTGAAAATTATATACAAAAATTACATTAATTTGTAATTTCTTATAATTTTTAATTAAGATTTTATCTGGGACACAGTATATATCTGATGCCTAAAATGGATGCCCCAGATGTTACTAGTCACACCCTGATCACTTTTCATGCTAGGTGCTATGAGTGCTGCATAATTTGTATCCCACTGTGAAAACCTTCACATATTTTACAGATATTCAGTGTCAAGAAGCTACTTGATAATACACTTTTCTAGGATGAGTTTTCTGCGCTTTCTTTGTCTTGGCAATGTTTATTAGTTTTAAAAGACACAATTTTGCACTGTTATCTTGAGTTATGAGATGAGCAGAAGAACCCTTATATTGTTATTGCACTCAAACACATCAGCAGATCAGATTTTGCTGAAAGCTCATATATACATATCCTCATCACTTTCTGTCGCCTTAAAAACCCTGAGATTAAATCAACTGAGTGACAACGTGGGCGCAAACAGCTTGTGGGCAACACTCCATTTTAGCGAGCGCCGGGTTGGTGTGTGTATGTGTGTATATATGTGTCCTGTTTGCCACGCACTGCCTCTGCAATCAGTATGCAGGTGGCACAGTGGGAACAAAGACAGATAGAGGAGTGTGGCCATCCGCCCACTCCAAGCTGAAAGACAGAGATAAGGAGGAAGAGGCACCCCACATATTCACAGACCGATCCATCTCATCATTAATCCATGCTGCTCTTTATTTGGATCAGACCAAATGGGGGAAAACTGGGGAAATACTACTTATGTTTTCCATCGTCTGTTGACATTCCCGTGCCTTAATGCACCTCACTAAGATTGATTCATTTCCCATTATGTCCTTCCTATATATTCTATCTTATACATGAAAAAGCAGAGTTATTATAAATGGAAATGGTTCTTTAGCCCTCTTTGTTTGAATGTGCGTGTATTCACATACGTGTTCCCTTTGCAAAAACCAAAGGCTCTAGGGATACTTAAAAAGCAATTACTAAGAAATGGGCACACAAGGAACAGCTCTCCATTATCATGCTTCCTGCCTCTCATTGTCTCTTTCTGTCATTTTCAGGTCGCCTTCACTGTGCTGTTTGATTTGGAAGCCCTGCTGAAAATCTGGTGTTTGGGCTTCACTGGCTACATCAGTTCCTCTTTACACAAGTTTGAGTCTCTGCTTGTAGTGGGCACCACCCTGCACATCTACCCTGATCTCTACCACTCGCAGTTCACCTACTTCCAGGTTAGAGATTCAAAGATAATCTAGAGCTAGTCATCACTGAAATCTATCATACAACTACTCAAGCAAACCTGCAATGTTTGTGAAATCAACTTATGGTGTAGGGTTGGAAGCTTGTGACGTGAGACCAATAAAAACATGCTACATTTTAGTAACATCTGATAGTAGAAACTTAGTTTGAGGTGATTTGATTTGATTTCTCATTCACTTTGCTAACATATTACCATGCTAATTTTTAGACAAAAAGACAAAATACGGTCTCTGTAAATCTTAGATCAGTTTCCAGACATTATTGATTCTGATGGTAACGTTTTGACAAAATACGTTATTTTTACTGAGGCCATGACACATGCAGCCACAGCGTTTGTAAAAGGCTCCCTGCATGAGTGCAGCACCTGCTAGATTCTGAGATGCTAATCATGCTCTAATGCAGGGTAATAATGCATACTGGTGGTCATGGCGGAGCTGTTTTCATACATCTCCAGGCAGCTGCAGGGAATGGGAATGGATGAAGCCCGCTCACGTTGACAAGCCTCATTAAGGACACAACCTGCGCTCTCCCTCCAGTTTTCTCTCAGCAGGAGGGGCGGAGCTCCAGCCGTGAATATTCATATCCTCCCCTCATGTCTGGGCTCATTATGAAGCTGCCATGAAAAAGACACATGATTCACCATGAGCAGTCACCATGTTAAATTTGATTTGTAAATAGCATTCTATATTTTTCCATCATTAGTGAAATGAGTCATTTTTGCAAATTGCAATGTCTGGCTTCAAACTCATATTCTAAAACTTTTTGAACATAATTATTATACTTTGAATTAATGAATGTTCTGAAATTGTTTTTATTTTTATTTTTTTTACAACGTTTATTAACTTGTTTACATTTATGTTCTTGAAGATGGTTTTTTGTATCAGTGTGAGTTAGGTACTGTACATATTGTATCAGCAAACACATAGCTGCAAAGTGTGTAACAAATTGAGGTCATAAGTAGACATAAACCTTGCAGAATCTGCAAAATGTTCATTCACAAAAATAATTTAATAAGCAGTTTTTAAGACTGTTCTAGCTCCTTACTAGAAAGACCAGTCATGTATTCATTCTGTAAAGGTCAAACTTAGCCTTTGCTTTCCAGTTTGCCGTATTCAATAGGTCTTACATTTATTTTCGGGAGAGCCTAATTAGTACTCGATTTCCATTGGTTCTCAAGCTATGTAGTAAGAAATCTCTTGTGCATTACACAAAGTGTCCCCAAGTTCATTGTCTTACTAAGAAGAATTTTCATTTATGTATTTGAAAGATGCTTTCAACTGAAGTAAGTTTAAGTGTATTTAAGATATATACCATATTTACACATATTCATCAGCATGTGCTTAGCTACAGAAACTTTGTGATAGAATTTAACTGAAATAGAGTTGCAAAAATCTATATTATAAACAATGGTCAGCACCATTAGATGAGCATTGTAGTTTTAGATCTCTGAAGCAACAAACTCTAAAAGAAGCACATTTGTCAATCTGTTTGTTGTGAAGAAAGACCTTCTAATGAGGATTGCTGGATGGTTTTTCTAGACTTAAAAGTAATGACAGCAGGAGGACTCCCAGGTCACATTAACCTAGAAGCAACTGGATCAATATCCATTCTCCACTCTTGATCAAAACTTAACCTAGATACATCATTGCTCAAATTTGTTGTCACCTAAAGTAATTTAATAACTGCTTGAGCAACAATGCAATTTGTAGCCAAGTTACTCTGGGAAGAACCTGATAACAGTGTTTGCTCATTAAAAATCAATAAAACAAACACCAGTATGCTCCATAGGCCTTCTTCTGGTGATAGTTTTCATGGTAATATTTATGAAAAAACTTGTGTAATAAGATGATTCTGTGCATGTATTGGTTGGTTGATGCTTTGATAAGTTGGTTTAAATTAAGAAAACTGAAATGTTCTTCCTTTTTATCTGCAGGTTTTGCGAGTGGTCCGTCTTATAAAGATTTCTCCGGCATTGGAAGACTTTGTGTACAAGATTTTTGGTCCAGGGAAGAAACTCGGCAGTCTAGTGGTGTTCACTGCCAGTCTGCTCATAGTGATGTCTGCGATCAGTCTGCAGATGTTCTGCTTTGTGGAGGACTTGGATCGTTTCACCACATTTCCACGGGTAAATCTCCCTCTTTCTGGAGACAGAAAGTAGCTGTAGATCAAACGATGAAGTGTTAAAAAAAAATTTGGTCTTGGAAGAGCAGATAATGTTCTTGAAATCTGCGAATTACGATTGGAGATTTTGGTATCTTGACCATTTTTATTAGTGATTTAAATAGCTGAGATGTTAAAATACTTATTTTCACTTACTAGTCACATCAGAACTAGTTATTGTCACATCAGAAAAACCCTGGTTAAATCTAGAGAAAAGCTCAGAAACCAGCATTGACCAAAATATCTCTAAATCTATTATACTACTTAATTTGTCAGCAGATGTAAGACTCTCTTCCACATTTTTTGATACTATGTGCTCATGAGAGGGGTTCTCATTAGTGGTGTCTTTTTATCCTCCGTTATTAGTGGGACTCCACTGATCCCAGTGCGTGCTGGGATTTGGAGGGGCTCACATAAACAGATGCCGCTCATTTCCAAGGCGGGTGGCACGATAACCATTGAAGATAATGATGTTTACCCAGCTCCCTTGTCAATAGACCTGTTGCAAAATTATCTTCATCTGCAGTCACTCAGAGACAGTGTGACTGTGACCAGGCTTGGGACCAGCTGGGTTTAGACCTTCATTTGACTTCCATGGAATAAAAGGCCATGAAAATGTGGTCTCATATCTCCATCTGATGCTGAGACACATTGTTTTTTCTTCTTCCTTATTTTTATTTGCATCCATTTCAGTGAATGTTGTGCTCTGCCTTGTCTTATTTTTGTTGCTACACTTTTTAGTCAAAAATCCTTATATAAACATGAGCTCATATTTAGGAAAATCGACAAATGTAAAATTGTTACTCAGCCTTGTTAGTTTTCAAATTTCCATTTTGTTTTGATGACTGGAAAGGTCAGGAGACAGGACAATTAACGCCATCTATCAAATTCATGAAAGTGTACATCTGTTATGCCTATGAACTATTAAAGTTTTAGTTTAACCAGAAATTGTTTTTTAACCCTCGTGTATGACTTTCAAAATATCCAGATGAGGCACTGGGGGCTGTCAAGCTTGTAACAGACTTTTGTTGTTTTTATCATAAAAGAATAAAGAAATCCAGACTGATAAAAAAAAAAAAATACAGGCTGATGATTTCTCTTTTTCTTTCCTACAGGCATTTATGTCCATGTTCCAGATTCTTACACAGGAGGGATGGGTGGATGTCATGGACCAAACTCTGGTGGCAGTGGGACAGATGTGGGCTCCAGTGGTGGCCATATACTTCATTCTCTACCACCTGTTTGCCACACTGGTAAATATAATTATTTGTGCCTTTTCTGTAAGAAAAAACAAAAGGATTTCTATAGAGTGCTGCAGAGATTACATATTTTTGTAGGGCAACTTGAAAGTTAGCATCACCCAGTCAGATTTTTCCATTGGTTTTTGCAATATTGCAAAAAAATAAGCTCTGTAACCAACAAAGGTTTATAATTCCTACACGTTTTGTTCATCATCATTGTCTTTACAATTAAATACAAATTTAACACAAATTTTGAAGCCTAAATACAATCACCAGAAGTAAAAATCTAAATGTAGGCAAACTTCACCACAGTTGCATGACTTCAGTGTCACCACTATTAGTGGACTTGTCTGAAGACTGATCTACCTCATCACATTAATTTTCATTGTGGTATTCAATAAAGGACCCCAATTCAATGTGTTGCACATGCTCTATGTGTTCCCAATTTCAGGGACACAGCAGCAAAGCAAATGCATCTGAAATGAAGCTTGTATTTGTGCTGCTGAGACCTAACCAGACTGTTAGAAAATGAATCATCCTTCATCCTCCCTTCCCTCTCTTGATCTTCTGGATTACCTAGCCATCAAGAGAACATATTCAGAGATCCTGTAGCAGATTGGATGTTAGTGAGAGCAGTATTCCAACCTCTAATGGACAGTTTTCTGTGGTTTGAAGAGATGCAGCACTCTAGCTGATGTCTAAGATACTCAGGTTTTTAGTGAATGTGAATAAAGCAGATCAGTCTGTGTGTAGGACTTTCTGTAGTACAGCAGTTGAGTACTGCCTACTATGTTTTCTTCAGGCAGTAATTATAAAGACTTTAAGGAGAAAATCCTGGTTTGTTTTGTGACTATCTGACTGCTTGTAGCCTGAAAAACTTGTGTTGTGTATAGAGTGGACATGGATAAATTTCTGTGCTGTCTCCTAGCCATGAACAGAAACTAAAGAAACAAGACTTGCTTAGGAAATATAGCAGTAAATTGCCTCTGGAAACATCCTAACACAAATGCACTTTATAGTCGTCACACCTGACATCAAACACTTCCTTCACCTGTATTTTTATCTCTAAAAAAAACACATCTTTGGGGCATTTCACAGCCACATCACGGCCCTTGTCACTCCCCATTACAGATATTACAAGCAAACATTTAACAATTGGTGTCTTCTTGTTGTTTTACCAACCATTGCCATAAAATCTCCACAATGCAATGCACATACTGTATAAGCATACTTGCACATGAAATCTTGGCTATAGATTTATGTTAACCATTTCTTGGCAATATCCTCAGTTGAGAACAGAAAGTACTCTGGATGTAATTGCACTATGGTCGTAATTATTTTTTGAAACTTTTGACAAGTTTGAGTGAGGAGCAGCCATTTAAATTTGACATTTGAATGAGAGTGCACACTAATGACAGAACAGACCAAGCATGTAATCAAGACACGACTGAATCATTTATTAATTTCCTGTCACAAAAAAAAGAAAAAAGAAAATATGATAAAGAGAAAAGACACAATGCCTAATGCATTTGAGGACAGCTGTAGACACCTCACATATAAGGAGAAGTGTCATTAAATATCAAAGCACTGATGACCTCTAAGGCACAGTCAGCTGTGATTGATTTACTACATTTTTGTTGTTGCTGTCCTGAGCATCTAATCTTTTGTTTGCTGTGTTTATGGTGAAACATTTTTGTTTTCCTTTGGCTCTTTTCAAATGCTATTTTTATTGTTGGATAATAGCTACATCTTGGACAGAACTCATGTTTGCATGACAGATTATCTGTCAGCATCACCCTATGAGCACAATACACCTACTGACAATGTATGGCAGAGAATATTGAGGCCACATCACGGTGTTTATGTCTCAAAACTGCTGAGACCTGTTGATGTTCAGTTAAGATATGTGACTAATGAAACAATTGTCTTAATTATGTTCAAATGGCGTATTTGTTTTGTCTAAACAGTATGAATGCATACAAGGATGTATTGGCAAATTGTAACAAAAGCTAAATTCAATTATGTTTTTGTCTTTTAGATCCTTCTGAGTCTTTTTGTGGCTGTGATTTTGGACAATCTTGAGTTGGATGAAGACTTGAAGAAGTTAAAACAGGTAAGATCATCTTTCACCAAGGATGCATTTATTTGATCATATATAAGTTTAATAAAACTAATATTACAGTTTTACAAAATAATTGTTTTCTATTTTAATGTATTTTAAAATACAGTTTATTTCTTTAACATCAAAGCTGAATTAAAACAACTTATTAAATCCCTGCATTCACTGTCAGACCTACCCTAAATAATAAGATCTAATTTAAAAGTAAATTAGGTGATAATACTTTCACAATGTGCTTTCTGAACTGTGGAATCACAATACATTCAAAAACATTCCTCAACAAGCAGGATTATAGCCTTAAAAAAAGTTTAATTTGTCTTCCCTGCATTTGAGGAAAATCAGGGTGAGCCATGTTAATAAGTACAGTTCTCCATCTTGTTCTCTACCTTTTTTACCTTTTTATGGGGCCGTGATGCACAGGTAACGATGACTCATAGGATAATTAGCATGTGAAAGTGTGAACCGTTTGGCAAGCGCACTTAGAAAAACAAGGCACCTTCTTCATAGGATGCAAATGAACTTCTGCTGTGGCCAAATATCATAGGAAATGGCTTTTGAAAGCAATTAGAGGTCGGATGTCTCTGTGGATAACAGCATGTCACCTCTCTCCTCGAGCACATCGGCAACATATTTCAGCAATTGTTTAAATTGTTGAGAGAGAGAAAGAGAGACAGAAGCCATGAGAAACCAGCAGCTCATCACAATTTGCATGATTACTTTTGCGAATTGTCATAACAATCTTCAGTGTTAATAGACATGCACAGACAAATTGTAAAAGTAATAGTGTAAATTGAAAGGGAAGGCCACTGGTTTCCTGTGATTTCTCTTGTTCTCTGTGTTTTTCTCACTCTGAGTAAATGACATGAGCTGTGTGGTCCTTCAATCCACCAGGCTGTCAAGCTCCAGGCATCTTCACATGCCCAGATCGGTTATCCCTCAGACACAGCTGACTGATCCACGGTTCCACCTGTAAAATTGCCTATTTTATAGGTGCTTCAAGCACAGATGGGGGCAATCCAAAAATAGAGCGCTAGATTGTGATTGCTCTCCAAGAATACAGGTGGCTTTTGTAAAGCGCAATTCAACGGCTGACCTTAATTGAAGCAAAACCAGTTCTAGCTGATGTGGAACAAATAACAACCGGACGTTTTTTGTCCTTTCCCTCACAGTGGCTTTATGACAGCTCTTCTGGGTTGTTTTTTCTTTCCATAGGCTTTTCCGTTGCTGCCTCAGAACCTTGTAATAAAGTCATCAGTATCTGTCTCCTAAAATGTTTGGCCACCTGCTAGATTGAAGGATTTCTGAAAATGGAGCATTAATCAAGACACTATATTTAATCTTCAGGCTCTCACAGCCTCAGAAATTACAGTCTTCTTTTTTTTTTTTTTTTTTTTGGCAGGGAATTGTTTGTCTGTTTGATTAGGCTTAGCTTTGTGTCATTTTTAGCATTTCCTTTGCATACTGAAAATAGACACATTCATTCACCACACTTTTCTATTATACCACAAACAATAAACAATTAATTCAAATAATTAACCTAAGGTTATGATGTGTTATCATGTGTTATAATGGATTATTCTCTTCAAAGCTTTATCCCTTTTAATAGCTCAAGCAAAACTTTACACAAGCAATTATTTTTCTTTTTATGACATGCTGAATGTATCTGAATCAATTCAACAGGATTGAAATGTTAAACTAAAGGAAGAACAGTGACTGTTACACAACATTTTCAGAAGCCATTTTTTTATGAAGTATGTATATGAAATAGTATTTTGAAGTGTATTCCATTTTTATATATGTATAATTCTGTTTATATCTATTAAATAATATAAAATAAGAGAAATACTTATTTTTTATGTACAATATATACATGCACAGTGCCATTCAAACATTTTGGGTCAGTAAGTTTTTTTTAGAGAATTAATAATTTTGTTCAGTAACCATCCATTAATTACATCACCAAATCAGCATATTAGAACGATTTCTGGAGGATCTTGACTGATAAATGCAAACTATGAAAATTAAATACTTTCACATATACAATATTTTGTTAGTGTTCCTGGTATTCCCTACATTATGAGGACCAAATGCCCCCTTAGGTAATAGTAATACCAGTATATCTTGACATTGTAGGGACATTTTTTTTTTACGACTATGGGATGTCACCATAAAACATGGAAACCCAACATGTGCGTGTGTGCACATCTGTGTGCATTATTATATTAAAGAAAAATTGTATGTAAACCAAAGTCGATGTGAGGTTGTTGACTTATCAAATGTATGACTCGGCTAGTTTTTGGTCAGCATGTTTTTTTTTTAAAATAATGTTTCATCAAGATATTCCATCTTGTTTCATGCTATAAATGTCAGACATGACACATCTCTTGGGAAAGTAACAGTATCTTTTTTTAATTGACAGTAAAGCTGTGGACAGTTCTGGAGAATTCTAATATAGAGAATGTATCAGCGGGGCAGTTTTAAGGGTGGTATTTTTTTGAATGGTTTATTTAGATTCCACAAATAGATCTGGTGGTTCCATTTCACTCTCACCGCAGGATAGGGTAAGTGTTGAAATGAGTCTGGCCCTGATCTATCCTCCCACACTGTGATATTTTTGCCAGGAACAAAAATAACTGGGGAAAAAAAATCTAAATAATTATCTCATAGTTTACCTTTGTACTTTTCAATTTTATATTAGTTTGTGAATTTATTTAGCAAAATTATAAACTTGGCACTTCATGAGCCAAGAGGAAGGACTGTTACACTGTGTCTTAACTAGGCATGACAAGTTTCCTATGATGAAATTTGCTGTACAACCTTGCACAATCCATGCCAATCAGACCATATTTGATGTTTATTTACATTTATATATGTAGGCTATTTATTTATTTATTTGGGAGATTTCACAGTTGGGAGAGCTACTTAGCACAGAACACCAGTATTGTATTGATAGTAACAGCATTTCATAAAAAAAGCTTTAAATAGAAAATCAGTATTGTTTGATTGTCCAATTGTGCCTTGAAACACTTTCCCAGTTCTCATACAATGAGCAATGATGGCATATTTATTTTCCATGAGCAGCCTGTTGCTGTATCCCTCTTTCATTCCCTCAGAAAATAGAACTTTTTTCACAGGGATCCGTTCTCATGTCTTCAGTCAGAAAGATCTTGAGGCACTCCATGATGTTATTTGTTACTGGGGTTCCTTAAGGCTGCATGAGAGTGATTCAAAACTCAGGATATGCTTGTAGTGTTGTTTATTGGACTCATTTATTCAGAGCTTTGAATAGGCCATATCTGTATTCATTGATAGTGACTATGATAACTGATCTTTTTGGCATACAGTAGCTGGCAGCTAAGAATGCAAATGTTCAAACCTAAAGTTTGAGTATCTATTATTAGACAACTGGCTCAGTGGAGACGGAGGACTGAAATGATGACTCATAACTTGTTGGAACATCACAGAGATTCGTTTTGGTAGCACTCCAGATGAGGACAGTCAGTTGCTGCTTCTGTATAACCTTTAAAGGACAAGACTGGTCGGTAAATGTGTGATTTAAGGTGAATATGCAGTTTTAAAAAATGTATTTGAGTAGAACATTAGGTTTAGATAGCTGGCATATATTTTAAATGTTATGTGATTAATTTAATTCAGCTCCTGAAAGTAGTTTGTTGTAAGCTCATTTTTATTTTATTTTATTTTATTTTATTTTATTTTATTTTATTTTATTTTATTTTATCTAAGATCTTAGGCTGGTTTAAGTTTTTTTTTTTTTTTGGTTTGTTTGTTTGTTTGGGTTTTTTTGGCAGGGAAAGCTTAGAATTTGGCAAAAATTGACCTTCTTTTACATCACAAAAGTTCTCCAAGAAGAAAACAAAACAATTTTCACCCAATTTCTTTTCACATGTGCATTAAGCCTTACTCATACAAAATTATTTTTAGATTTGCTCAGAATAGTTTCAACAAGGTTTGCCCTCTGTGCCATCACAGGTGTTGAAAAAGAACAACAGAGATGGCATTTACCACATGAGGTAATCAATCTGATTTTCTCATGGTAACATTCTTCATCATTTGCTGATTGCAATACATGAGATTCATGAAAATGGCATGCATCTGTCACTACTGGCAGACGATTTGTCTTTATTTGAAGCATATTTCAAAACCACAGACACAAACGGCTTGGTGGACACAAGTGGATTAACGGGCATTGATGGATAGACATGGGTTAGAGTTCTCTCTTTATGGCCACAGAAGGGCCGTTTTGACTCTACCCCCAAGTCTCGACTCTTTAGACACAGATTTTCTCAGCCACAGCACAGGTCACAGATGCTCAGTGTTTTAGCCATCGCTATGCATCATATCCTCATCTGTAGTTTGCAACCAACAGGTACAGGAATAGGAAAGAGAGACTGTACTGTAAGCAGCCACCACCGCAATAAAGGACCAACCTCGGAAATTGTATGCACTTCTGTACAGAAGCCTTCTTTTTGTAAGCGTAGATTCAATTTGTCAGGCATTACGGCAGGCACCTGCATAGGCACACAGAAAGGATCATTAGCAATTAAACCTGACAGGATAAGAGGAGAGAGAGCTAATGAATATCCAGTGTGTTCCACACGTTACAGATCAGCCAGTGATAAGAGGAAGTGTTTAATGAGCTTCCATCTTCCCTCTGTCAGGACTTGTCTGTACCTGTTCAGGCGACAATCCTCTCCTGTTAACACTCTGATTGAAATCATGCATTTATGCCATGAAATTATGCTTATAATGTTTAATGAATTGTTCAGACAGATTTGCGTATAAGGTAACTTGAGATGATTGGAAAGGTTGTTTCCTTAAATTTTTATATTGAAGGTTTTTATACTTTTTGACCCCTAAATAAAACCATATACACAACCATTCAAACATTTGGGGTCAGTAAGATTGTTAATGTTTTTCAAAGATGTCCACCAAGGATGCATTCATTTGATGATAGGGAAAAACAGGCAGGCAGGCTAGGAACAATAATACGGGTAGACATAATACACACCACTAGCAGAACTGACTAAAAAACAATGAATCAGCACATAACTGCAGACACCTGGAGAATAAATAGGGAGATAAACAAGGAGGGTAACGAGGGAGACACAGGTGGAGCAACTGAAGCAATGAGGTGACAAGATGGGAGGGGACAGACAATAAGACAGCAGAGAGCACATGGCACCAAACAAACACAACACAAGCCATGTGTTCACACAAAACCACAGGATTGCCCTCTGGTGGCCATCTTGGACACTTTAGCTGCAGACTGTGACATAACCCCTCCCTTAACCCCTCCCAAGGTGGACTAGGGGGAGGTATGGTGGGCCAGGCCCGTGTAGGGGAAGAGGACTTGGACCCTGAGGTAGATCATGGAACCAGGGTGGAGCGAAAGCCCACCAGGGTGGAGCTGAAGCCCACTAGGGTGGAGCTGAAGCCCACTAGGGCGGAGCAGGCGGAGAAGAGAACCACCACTTGAGAGGAACTGAAGTACATGCCGCCACCTCGAGAGGTTCTGCAGCAGAAGCCACCATCTCGGGAGGAACTGGAGCAGGCCCTGAAGGCTCCCAGACTAGAGCGGGTTCATGAGTGGACTCTGAATGCTTCCAGACTGGAGCTTGCTCTTGAGTGGACTCTTAAGGCTCCTGGACTGGAGTGGGTTCGTTACTGGACACTAAAGGCTCCTAGACTGGAGCGAGTTCATGAGTGGACTCTGAAGGTTCCCAGACTGGAGCAGGTTCATCACTGGACTCTGAAAGCTCCCGGATTGGAGTGGATTCATGAGTGCATTCTGTAGTCTCCTGGACTAAAGCAGGTTCTGGTGTGGACTTCGAAGCAGTCCATGCACACAGAACAGCCCTGAGGTGAAAAGCGAAGTCGGGCTACTTGATTAAGGCAGCAGCAGAGAAATTGGGTGGGTCTGTAGCGGTCTCTGTGGCCGAGACAAGGAGAGCAGTTTGCTCAGTGATGGCCTCTATGGGAACAACAGTGAGAGCGAGTGGCTCTGTGGTGGCCTCCATGGCCGAAATGAGGGGAGCGGGGTGCTCAGTGATGGCCTTCGTGGCAGTAGTAGTGAGAATGGGTTGATCTGTGGCAGGCTGTTCTGGAGTGGCTTGCTTAGGGGCCACAGGGTCCATCGGACTTGGGACCACTGGAGTCTGCTCCACCAGGACCACCAGGTTAGGGACCACCAGGGTCGGGTCCTCCAGGACCACCAGACTTGGGACCACTGCAGGTGGGTCCCCCAGGACCCCCAGGCGACCACCGGATTAGGCGATTTTTTAAGTGACTGAAGTCCTTTTACTGTGTTTGCGAGGGTGAGGCGATAAATGGGTGACCATCACCGGGGAAGCTGCAGCAAGGCTAGAGGTGGACTTGTCTCTCCCTCTGTGGGCTAGGAACTCAACAAATACCTCAAAATATATATGCTTCATAATAACCATCCTCTCTATGCTGATAGGCTCATCAAGGGCATAATAAAACAAATCCTTGAGAGCCACATTGTTATAATCCAGCCCCTCTGTAGCACTCCTGAACACAGCAAACTCCCTCAGGTTAGTTCCCTGATGCATGCGTTGGTAGAGGGGGCTGCAGTTAGTCACAGCTGGAAGCTGGAGTGAGCCAATTCTCCGCTGAGTCCTATGATGGCTGATCTGTTCTGTCACGGGGCGTGTAGAGAGATGATGCGAGGACTCAGGTTGTAGGAAAAATGGGTCTTTTTACATTTACATTTGCAGTACATTTAGTCATTTAGCAGACGCTTTTATCCAAAGCGACTTACAAATGAGGACAATAGAAGCAATAAAAATTAAAAAATATGTAAGTGCAAATGACAAGTCTCGGTTAGCCTAACGCAATACATGTAGCAAGGTTTAAAAAAAAAAAAAAAAAATATATATATATATATATATATATATATATAATATATATATACAGGTCATTTCACCTTTAGGGAACAATAATAATGATCATTATATTATATTATATTATATTATATTATATTATATTATATTATATTATATTATATTATATTATATTATTTTTAATTATATTATGTTATATTATATTATATTATGTTGTATTATTTTTAGTGTGGATGGGAATTTTAATTTGTTTATTCATTTTACACACCACGAGCACAACTGACAAAAAAACAACGGATCAGCACAGAACTGCAGACACCTGGAGAATAAATAGGGAGATAAACAAGGAGGGTAATGAGGGAGACACAGGTGGAGCAACTGTAACAATAATAAGGTGACAAGATGGGAGGAGTCAGACAATGGCTGCATCTGAAAGCCTAGGCAGCTGACTTGCTGCCTCGCTGCCTTATGAGGCAATGACTTTGCAGACAGCGTTTTTGCATGAAGGCACCTCATGAAAGTGATTTCGGACAGGCTTCTGAGGCAGTGTAACCATTTAATGATCTACAACAAAATAGAATGGGTTTTGATGATAACTAAACAAATATTTAATTACTATAATACTGATTTCTCGTTAGAAAAAACATCAAAAGTGCAAAAAGTAAGTCAGAAATATACATTTACACATAGACTGACCACCAAATGCAACTTTCGGACGCCATCTTTATTTTTTAGTTCAACAGTCACGGAATGGAACACACAGGATTATGGGATATCAAAGGTAGTGAAGGATACATCTATGCTGCCTTCAAAATTTTATCAGAAGAAGGTACCTCCGGAGACAGGAAGTAAAGCAGAATTAGGATTCGGACGTGCCTTGATGCCTTCCTGCCTTGGCAGGCAGCATTTTAGAGCTTTTGACACAGCTAAAAAGACAGGAGAGAGCACATGGCACCAAACAAACACAACACAAGCCATGTGCTCACACAAAACCACAGGAGTGCCCTCTGGTGGCTGTCTTAGGCACTCCAGCTGTGACAGATTTGGTGTTCAAGAACATTTTTCTTGTTATTATCAATGTTGAAAATGGGCCTGCTGCTTAATATTTTTGTGGAAACCATGGTAGATTTTCTTCAGGATTCTTTGCTGAATCGAACTGAATCAAATCGAACTGAATGAATGAATGAGTGAATTGCCTATTCAATGCAACATTTACTATGGGATGAAATTAGACTCAAAATGATTAATAGATGCAAGCAAAATTGTCCATGTATTGCATAAATTTTATACATGTATCTTACTAACCACAAACAAATGCCTTTCAATTTGAGTCTGTGGAATTTGGGATTAAATGATTGTTCAGCGATTTGTACAGATACAGACAGATACAGATTTAATGAGTTTAATCTCGCATTATAGGCTAATTACTTTATTTTGGAGATGGGTTTTTTTTTTGGCCCTATAATCTTCTTCCTTATATTATATTTCCATATTCACAATGTTGGCTACTTGAATTTGAATGCTACAGACTATTATGGTGAATGCACGTGCATCGCCTGATCCACAAATGCACATTTTAATCCCTACATTTACAAATTATGATCATTCAATACAAACTATAACATTTGTATTCACAAATATGTCTCTATTTGACTAAAATGCTGCACATTAATGTAATTCTTAACTCTGCAGACACTGGTTGAAAAGCATTTGTTTCAGTGTAGTGACGCACATTTGCAAATTTTTCAAATCGTGTACACGTTAATGAATTGCACTGGGCCTTGTTCGTTGGTAGTTGTGTGTGTGTGTGTGATGTGAAATGCTGTAAACTGCGAAAATGAAGTCTCAAAATACAAATGAAGTGAACAAGATCAACTGGAACTTAGACGTCAATTAATGCACGTGTGTTACCTGATCCACATATGAATGGATTCCTTTTTGCATGAGCAATTTATGATATATTAATGCAGAAAAGAACATTTTTATTTGCAAACATGTCTGTATTTGTACAAATCGCTGCACAATAATTTAATCCCGAATCAAATTGAAAGGCATTTGTTTGTGGTTAGTAAGATACCTATATAAAATTTATGCAGAACATGGATAATTTTCCGTGCTTCTATTAATAATTTTGAGTCTAATTTCATCCCCTAATTTACTGCCACCTACTGGCAGTTTTGATTTCTTATTTAGAGTATAATTTTGTAAAATAATAATAATAATAATAATAGTAATTTCATATTTGCATATGAATAAAAAAATCTGAAAATAAAATGTAAAAAACATATGAATAAAAAACTAAAACCCCTATTCCAGAGAAGTTGGGACATTTTGTAAAATGTAATAAAATCAAGAATCTGTGATTTGTTCTGTCTATTTAACTTATTTAATTGACAAAAGTACAAAGAAAAGATTTCCAAAGCTTTCACTGACCAACGTAAATGTATTTTGTAAATATGAACAAATTTCGTTTTTGCTGGCTGCAACACACTACAAAAAAGTTGGGACAGAGGCAAAATAAAATTGAAAAGGTTATAGAATATCCACCTAAAACTGTTTTGAAAGAGTTCACAGTAAGCAGGTGAATTGGTAATAGGTCAGGGTATCATGTTTAGGTGTAAAAGGAGCATCTCAGTCTTTCCAAGCAAAGCTGGATCATGGCTCATCACTTTGTGCCAAATTTCATGAGAGAAGTGTGAAACAAATCAAAAATCACATTTCGCAATGCAAAATTGCAAAGAATTTAGGTCTTTCACCAAGTACCCTACATAATATAGTGAAAAGATTCAGGGAATCCATAGAAATTACAGTACATGTAGCACAAGGCAGGAAACCTCAGTTGAATGTGCTTGACCTTTGAGCCCTCACATGGCATAGCATAAGAAACCATCATGCTGCAGTATTAAATATAGCCACATGGGCTCAGGAGTAATTCAGAAAACCACTTTGATTTACCACAGTCAGCTGCTGCATCAAGAAATGCAACTTGAATATCCATTACTCTAGAAGAAAGCTATACATCAATTCTATGCAGCGATGCTGCCGGGTTCTCTGGCAGTGTGGAAAAGCCTTAAAGCTACTTTTTGTAATGACTATTTGATGTTTTTCTCATTTGACAAAATAATGGCTTTAAATTATCTTTTGTGGGTAATTTCCAATGAAATTGATTGAAGATGAAAATTACATATTTTCATCGGTTGACAGCCCTAGAAAACATGTATTGATATTTGGTGAATTGCAAAGATTCAGAGGTGTAAAAGTGGCTAGTGGAATTTCATGTGTTGAAAGAAAAGTCTAGCTGTCATGACCTGAATAAACCGGTCTCCCTCTCTGACCGCTGTTTGTGCCATGTCTCCTGATGCAGTCTGTTCATTCGGCCGGTCATGAGCCATTTCCCTCTCTCATGGCAGAGATTGACGGTTGTTAGCGGCTTGAGAAATCATTAGTTTCCTCCGGTTAAATGGCAGTGAGAAGTGTCTAAAGCTGATAGGGGAAATGTTTATCTTTTTATTGACAGAAATCAAATGGAGGACTTTTCCTCAGGGAAGGAGGGGGAGGATCTGGAAGTGGGACCTTGGTTGACTGAGGTCCCTGAACGCTTCCAAAAGCTACAGACTTCACACTTCAAATCAAAACCTTCTAGCATGTCAAACTTGTATTTAATAGATCTACAACAATATAGTATACAGCAGTACTTTCTGACAATAAAACTCAGTAGATTTTTACATTGCTTTATGACAGTGTGAGTGGTCTATTGCACTTCAAATGTCACCACCACAATTTTTCCAAAACTCCTAACCCTAAGCATGAGCTATAGTACAATACTGTAACAAGCAACACTAATTAGATACACTCACCATGAGTCATATTCCGGAGTAGAAGCATCCATTCATGAATACTTTTTCTACAAAGCAATGCTGCTGTTATCAGGAGGCAGTGTTCAGGTTGTGTTTAACAGTTTCCTATAGGTAGAAGCTGTTCTGTAGTGGGTTGTATTAAATGTTTTCTTTGACAACATTAAAAAACTATCTAAAGACTGAACTTAAGAAAAGGTCACATTGTCAACTACTGTATATGTGCTTGGTGTCAAATGTTCTTTTGGGTCTAACCACACTGCCATCTAGTGCCTACAGCTCCCACTCCATATTATACTAGGTTTCCGGGTAAATCTCACAAAGGATCATTTCAGTCAGATCATATTTCTTGCCAAAATAATATTTTGCCTATTTTTTTTTTCATTGTATTTTTTAACATTAAATTCAATTTAGCAAATAATGGAATTACATATGTCACTGTTTAATAATACTTAATATACTAATAATGTTTTAAATATTTAAATGATATATACAGACTTTTTGTTAAATAAATCAGAATTGGCTTGTATGGTTGTCTTTAATTGGCATGAAAATAATGTGATGAATTTTAATGGTCCTAAAAATAGACTTGGTATGACCTAGATAGATTCTTAACAGGTTTTTTCACTCTTCTAGCAGAAATGTTTTACCATGTGACTCATGTTTTAGCCTGACTGTCTGGCTGTTTGGAGTCAAAGTGTGTAAGAAAGAAACTCCAGAGTTCCAGTCCAGCCAAACTCAGTTTTGTGGTATACAGCCAAGTCTAGTAACAGACAAAAAAGTTGGCTATGATATTATTGCTGCGAATGAAACAAAGATAAATTGCAGGAATTTTGAAATTCAGTGTTATTTTCTTTTCTGAGAGTTGCTTCCAGCAGCTGAAGCATCCAATGTGTTCTTTTCACATGAGACAATATCATCTCCTGCAATTTTTTGTTCATTTTTCGTTTTGTTTTCTGTTAATTTCCCATCTCTTGCAGTCATCTGCACAAAGCACATCTGGTCCTGCTCAGAAATTCCAAAACTAAATCGCAGTGGGGCTCAGATGTACAAACACACACACATTTGTATATTATCACACCCAGTCTAAAAAGTGTGGTGTCAACAATTTGTCACACACAAACACACATGCTGGTCCCCTCTGGCTGTGATAGACGTGAAAGGACCCTTGGTAACAGGCCTGTCCATCAAATGTGGCATCCAGTGCTCCATCCTCTGATCTAACAGTCACACCCATACATCCCCACCCTCGCTGCAGCACCTGATCCAGATGTCTGCTGCCCCAGACAATGTGTGTGTGTTCCAGCTTTCACCCAGACCTATTTTCATCCTTTTTGCAGCCCCACTTGTTATGATAGGGTTTCAACATGAAATCAAAAACTTATTTACTTTGAAACTTTCCTGATCTTATTTTGCACAATTCATCAGTTTGCGTTATTCCAAAAAAGAAAAAAAAAATTTTTTCACCTGTGCTGACCAGAATTTAATCATATTATTTCAACACACTTTCATGACATTTCATGGGGGTTTTACAGTTTCATGAGAATTTGTACAATCATACTGTATATATGTTTTTGTTCTGCTCATGTCCAACTGTATAGATTTAGGTGAAGACATTAAAAATAACCTAGAAATCATATTGAAGGGGTGGTTAATTGAAATTGGCAACTTACAAGTTCTTATGAGTTTGTGTTGCATATTGTGATTTATTTATGTTTCATGTAAATGCATTAACCTGATTGGTTTAACATATTTACCAAAAATCAGAATAAGACAGGTGACACATGCCTGCATTAATCAGAATTCATTGTTATGTACAGTATTATGTCATTAACAGTTATAACAATATACTATATATAACAGGCACATAATAACATATAACACATAGTGTGTGTGTGTGTGTGTGTGTTTATGTATGTATATGGCATGATAATACTAAATATAAATCTTCATTATTTCCAAAAAAGAATAGCTGGATTTTCTGAATTTATTATTTGCAACAATATTACCAGGTACTTGGGAATATTTAATTTGCCATGCAACGTGCACACAAGAGCTTTTTGAGGAACATCAAACGTTTTGCCTTCCCATGCTGTGCCACTCTTGTCATGCTAAGTATTCAGCCAGTCAGCCTCTCAGGTGGCAAAGGTGTGCCTCTGAGAGGTCTGGGAGTTTATAGCCTATGCAGCACCATGCCTCATTAGATACTAAATGAGAAGGAGAGAATGACCCCTCTACCCCTGGGCTGCTTATGGAGGTTCACCAAGTCTGGTGCAGAGTAGAGCGGCACGCATAATGTATGTTTATCAGGCATGCTAGAACTAAATCAGCAGCCTAACTGAAATGGAACCTTAAAAGGTGACTTATTTGGAATGTTCTACTTAGGGATAATATACACAGAATGCACTCTAATAGTCTGGAGCAGGGGTCTCCACTGCTGTTTTAAACATTTATCTTCTTTTAACTTAACAGTGTCTAAAAAATACAGAATTTTTATGTACATACCCATACATAGATATTTACATATTTAGTGCAGTCATCCTGCACTAGACCATTTGCTCATATTCATGTCATTCCATTTAATAAATGTCAATGGGTTCCAATGTTGTTTTGGGCCCCATTGACTTTCATTGTATGGACAAAATTAATTAATTCATTAATTTATGTTCATTCAAAACATCTTATTTTGTGTTCCACAGAAGAAAATCGAGTTCATACAGGTTTGAAATGACATGCGAATGAATGCACGATGACAGTATTTACAGTTTTATGTGTACGATCTCTTTTATTGCTGCTATATTCTTGCCAGTTTCAGACTGTAGACTTTTGAGCCTGACATGTCAAATATTCTGGTCCTTTTTAAAACCGATATGCGATTATGTCTGCTGACGCCGTCTCTGAAGGTCACACTCACAAACACACACCGTTAGACATTATTACCTGTGTTTACATTAGCTCTCCACTGTTTTATGGTGACCTAACTGGAGCATAAATGTGTCTAATGGCCTGTAGAGTAAATTTGTGGGACGGTGACATACAGATTTGTAGACCCACCAATCATTCATGACGCTGGGAGCACAGCGCACTATTATAGGCTCCTTTGTGAATGTGCCACAGACCACGCAGCAATTGGTCAAAAACCTGGACCCTTGTCTACTTGAAAGGTAGAGGACTTGGAGAATAGCCTAGTATGGTTCACCTGAGCCTGAAATTGGAAGAATGTGTGAATAGGAGTGAGTGGTTCAGCCTAATGTGTCCCAAGGCCAACACATTCATTTCAGATGCATGGCTCCCACATCTGTGATTTATGGAAAATGCTACATATGATTCATCATTATGAAGAGCTATGGCCATATGCCATTTTTACAAAAAATATGCATTACACTCAGACCTTCCACAAGCCATCAGGGGGAAAAAACATTACAGTACAGCTAGCTACAGTCAGTCATGTAGAGATGCAAATCAGCATGATGTGTTGCACTGTATGCAAAGTATGTGTATCATTTTGCCTATTTGCTATTGATCTGTTTATTGATCAGGGTGGATTTCACTTTCTAGCTGTGCTGATTGAATTTGGCTTTCCCTTCCTCTTCAGCACTCCATCACATGTACTTATTACCTCTACTTACCATCTCGAAAATGAAAATGAAAATTCTGCCATCATTTACTCACCCTCACATCGATTCAAACTGGTATGGCTTTCTTTTTTCTGTGGAACACAAATAAGATATTTTTTAAATAATAATCTCACTGATCTTTCCATTCATAGGGTTACAGTAGTATTATTTATATACTATTTTGCATTTTATTTTTATTTATTTTATTTCAGTTAAAGTGCCCCATTATGGATTTTTGAAAATTACCTTTTATTGCAGTGTTACACAGCTCTAAGTGAATGAAAGCATCCTGCAAAGTTTTAAATCTGAAAGTGCACCATGTATAAAATTATTGTCTCTCGAAAGAAAGAGTTGACTGAATCATTGAAACGAGTCGTTTTTAAAACAAATCCCAAGCCGTTTCATGTTGACATCAAGCATTAGCATTTTGCCTTCCCACTTGCTGGTCTTTTCACATTGGTCTGAATGAAAATGCAAATTCAGTCTTTGCCACTAGATGCAGCTTTTGGATCGGTAAAAATTGCTGTTTCCCAAGTAACGCTGTACACAAAGCAGCACTGCGCTCACAAACGCTGCTTTATCAGGCATTACAGGCATGTTGAAATGAAAATGACCAATCACCACAGATTAGCATCGCACAAAGGAGGGGTTTGAAAAATTAATCGTTGAGCAAGTAAGGTAGAAATAAATGCATATTATAAGACAATGAAAGTGTTTTTTGACCTTGCATGCAAGTCAACAAGTTGTTGGGGACTCCCAAAATCAAAATATGAACCTTTCATTACCCATAATAGGGGCGCTTTAACATTTAAGTTTTCGTTCACACTTGTATGCGATTAAGAGATTGCCACTGAAGTTATGTATTCTTTTCACCGTTATTAAAAGTCATACAGGTTTGGAAAAACACGAGGGTCAGTAAATACTGAAACCATCTTTATTTTTGGGTAAAAATTTGCTTTAAAATATCAGTTACCTAAAAATGTCTTCAAATTTTGAATCTATTGTGATTAATTGTACAAACACTTGTTTTAGCTACCAGATTGGAATAAACAGGGGGGCTGATGTGTGGCATTGCAAAGCTGGGAGGATTCTTCACATTACATATTTATACTAGAGGGATGCAAATTATGTTGGTATTAGTTAGGAGTGCCTGTTCTCTCTGCAGTGCTCCGTGTCGTGTGTCTCTCTGTGAGAGCTAATCAGAGGCTGTTGCCAAGTAAAGAGCAGAGTTGAAGCCACCACGCAGAGTGTAGAGCTATTGATTGGAGCCTTGGGGACCTGTAAGGTTTCAAACACACACTCTTTTACAATAAAGTTGCCCTAAAACAAATGTAGACAATTTTTTTTCTGAATAGGAGACAGGGAAATCCAACTTTGCTTCAGTCCAGACTGTTTTTATGTTTTCCAGCAAGAAGAAAAGCAAATGGTTGGTTTCCCTATGTACTTTTACTCAGTTAAGTACTATTCTGTATCCAGCTTCTGCAATAAATGCAATAATGCTGAGGTAACCCCCATACACTGCATTTAGGGGTGTTTAAGGTCCAACAGTTCTGGTCAGGTGTTTTTTTAGAATGGAGAAATTGTTCTCCTGCCCTCTGCAGTTTAGGACCTAAGATCTGCCTACTGGGCCTAACACAGGACCACCCTCATGGCAATAAAGGTACTCAGCACTTGCAAATATTGCTACACTGTGCTCGCAAATGTATTTTGTTGCAATGGATAACAGCCATAACCCCTTCGGTGGCCCGGTAGATAAGTATCGCTAAGGGACTTATCCCTAACGAAGCCTACTCAGCATTAAGAGATAAACCCTTTCAGTTTCATAGGATCTGGGACCCCTTTCTTAAATATCTAGGTGTAGAGGCGGAACATATGTTATCACTGGGAATTAAAAATTTAGCGTGGAAGCGATAAAGGTGAAGTTGTGTGTCCCCTCCCGTTTTTATTAATATATATTAGTGGTAGACCGATATTGTTTTTTTGACAGCCTATGCCGATATCTTGGAAAGCAGGGGGGGGGGGGGGGGGGGGTGCTATATAAAGCCGATATATATATATATTTTTATTGTTATTATTAATATTTAAGAAATTTGAAATAATTTGACAATGGATTAAAAAATTTGTAAAATAAACCTACTTATACTTTAGATGACAAAGTATTTTTCACAAATAAATAAATAAATATTTAATAAAAAAAATATAATTAAAAAGGAAGTAAATACTGTAACCAACAGGGCACTCAGTATTCTAGGAAGTTTTTGTGCAGTGGGAATCATATTTTTCAAATAAAGCCGGGGTAACACTGATTTTACATACAGCACACAGTGAAAATGATATGAATATGACAGTGGGCAAATGCATAAAGCACAGCATAATTTGAAATCACGAGTTTAAAGTTTATAGCATTCAATTCACACTGACCTACCGTCACACAGAGAACACGTGGTCATGCTGGATAAAAAATACACACTTCACAAGATCTCACAGCTGGATTCGACTAAGTTTTCAATGTTTTTGAAATTAACCTATTCATCAGTCATTCAAAGATTTGTTTAAATTATATAAATGCATATTTGCTTAATGCTGACAGCAAACGAGAAAGTATTATAATGTTTGCCTTTCTATTACTAATAATATAAAAGCAATCGTAATAATACTTTCTGTAAACATTAATTCCTTTGTTTAACCGTTCTATCTGATTATTAGACAGACTTCTATCTGTATTAGACAGAACTGTTAACAACGACAGTAAACAAGAGGGAGAATGAGCACTGTGTGCTCAGGCGCTGCTGCCGTTCTCGGCGACGTCAAAATAAAAGTCTGGCGCGCCGTCAAAATAAAAGTACCGCCTCGAACACATCGGCCAAGCAGAAAAACTTATTGGCCGATGCCGATATATGAAAAATGACAAATATCGGCCGATATATCGGCCTTGGCGATATATCGGCAAATAAGTTTTTCAGCTTGGCCGGTGTGGTCTTCTGCTGCTGTATCCCATCTGCTTCAGGGTTCGACGTGTTGTGCATTCAGAGATGGTATTCTGCATACCTTAGTTGTAACAAGTGGTTTTTTGAATTACTGTTTCCTTTCTATCATCTCTAACCAGCCTGCCCATTCTCCTCTGACCTCTGACATCAACAAGGCATTTTTGTCCACACATCTGCCGCTCCCTGAATATTTTCTCTTTTTCGGACCATTCTCTGTAAAACCCTAGAGATGGTTGTGCGTGAAAATCCCAGTAGATCAGAATTAATGAGAAAAATCATGAGTCATAATACAATAATATAATGCAATGACATTATTTGCATTTCTATTTTTTGACGGTTCCTCTTGGATACTCTTGCCAAATGCTTTTCATTTCCTGAAGGGTCCAGGTCAGCTGTTTATTTCCAATGGTAAACTATCATCAAAGAACCTAATGTTGATGGTTCTTCTAAGCAGGAATGCATTATATATTTATCTACAGGTGTCCAGACGCACGCTTCCAGCAAAAGGATTCCAATATTATTTTTTAAATATGTAATTAAATTAGTTGCTCTCCGTTATTTTTGATAGAAAGTCATTTCTGAATACATATTTCAGTTTTGCTTTGCTTTCCTAATACACATTGTGTTGAATTACATTATATTTCAGCTGTGGTAGATAGCGAACCAATAAGTGTTTGCGAGAAAATAAAATACAACTAACCATATAATCACGTGTAGAAGGAGGATAGCAAAATAAATAGGCATATAAAGAACACTTCCCATATCCCATATCTTTCATTGTCTGATTGTCTGATCTTACAATGGCATTTATCTATATATCTATCTATGGTATTTTGACAAAAAATTATGACACTACGTAGAAGCTAGACAAATTAGAAAGATTCCAAGATTACATTTTTGAAACCATGAACAAATCTACACTATTTACTGTGAATATATACTAAATTAAATATGGGTTCACTTGAAATAAGAATAAACATGGTTTGTGCCAATCGCTGTTTTGTGTCTAATAAATAAATAATACATTTAAATATTGAGTTATACTGTTGGGTTTCCATTTGATGTCAGTGTAAAATGTGGATCCTGAAGCAAAAGAAGTTGTAATGGCCAGTGTTGTAATGGATGGATAACTGCATTGAGACTGTGCACTGCTGCCATCTGTGGACAACCTAGCAGAACAGCATTCTGTTAACATAACATTTTGCTTTTAAATCCTGCCAAACGAACATCTTGTTCTCCAAAATTGTTTTAAATAATTAAATGTTTAAATAATGTTAAGAATTAAATAAGAATTTAAGATTTAAATTAGTTAGAAATTAGGGTTATTGTTTTAGTAAATCAAACTGTAATTACATGTTTTTGTTTTTAAAACTGTAGGGAATTGAGTGAATTTCTTTTAATGTGCATTCTTATGCATGTTTAGAAAATTTGAAACAATCTGTCATCTCAGTTTGATCTTATTCACTTTAATTATGCATCTCTTCTGACAGGAGAATGAAAAGTGATCCTCTAGCGTGCTCTAGCCTAATCATCTGAGGCCTTTATGTTGCTTGATAGACATGAAGAAAGATAAAAGGTTATGGCACATAAAGTCAGTTAAGCCTCAGAGGGCCACATTAATTCAGAGCAGTGCACCATACAAACTAACCCCTTCCTCTCTCACCACCAGAAGTGAGGAACTGAATATAAAATTCACCATCTTTGCATTCTACTTGAAGACCCGCTGAGTTTTCAAAAGGGGCAGTCAGAAGTAGAGATGGACAACTTATGTCAATTTTGGACTGTCCACCAAATGTTTTGAGGGCTACGTGTGAAAACACAATGTGGCCCCATCAGAGTCTCTCAGTTCAGTCACAGAATGTGACATTTGTTTCAAGTGAGTCTTCTGGCTTCTCTCCACAGCTGAAACAGAGCGAAGCCAATGCTGATACGAAAGAGAAACTTCCTTTGCGATTACGGATCTTTGAGAAGTTCCCCAATCGACCACAGATGGTGAAAATCTCCAAGCTGCCATCAGATTTCACTGTGCCCAGAATAAGGTACTGTGTGCACTGAATGATACCTCAAATCTTGTGAATTGTTGAAGATAGAGAGAGAAAAAAAAACTTACATTAAGTAGGCTTCCAAACCATACAGTATATATGAGACAGGGTGTCATTTGACTCTCTTGGTGGTGGCTTTTACTTACTTATTCCTCTACACTGCATGCCTCCTACTTCCTCCTCAAGAATCCTCTGAAAGCGTGAAGTCCCTTGTGTGGTGTGTGTGACTGTTTGGTTATGCGTGTGCCGCAGGGAGAGCTTCATGAAGCAGTTCATCGACCGACAGCAGCAGGACCCCAGCTGTCTGTTCCGTCGCCTTCCCTCAGCCTCATCCTCATCCTGTGACCATTCCAAGAGGTCTGCCATTGAGGATAATAAATACATAGATCAGAAGGTACCACACTCCGTAACTCCCATGGTCTGCCCCCTATATACACACAGGGACTGAACAATACATTCATGAGTGTTCTGAAAGGAACAGATCTATTTCCCATGCAACAAGACTTAAATAACCAGCAGTTACATATCTACATTTCGTTGATTACATTTGGATGTTTTTGTTTGCTGATATCAAATTCAGCTTTACCCATATAATAATGGCTGTTTGCAAATACATCCATCTGAATTGTGCTGTGTATTGATCTGTGTCTCCTGTGTGCATCTTACTGTCTAAACTGTTTTTTCTTGCTAGCTCCGAAAGTCAGTATTTAGCATCCGGGCCCGTAACCTCATGGAAAAGGAAACCACTGTCAATAAAATTTTGCGGTGAGCTTGTGATCTTCTCCCAGCATTTCTAAAATCAATTTATTACATATAAGCTTTATTTATTTTATTTTATTTTCTATTATTTTTTATAAAAAAAAAAACATTCAATGACTGTGACTGATATTTTGCTTATAGTATGCACATCCTAGCAAGGCTACAGATTTATTACCATATAGTCATTTAAAAAAATCAATGCTAATCAATTTTTCATTAGAGCAAACATATTCATTGTCATAACTTTCTGACATTTTTATATTCATATAACTGAATTCAGTGTGTTATTGAATGAGACAGATTTTTCCATCAGCCTGAAATTTTCCAATTAATTTATATTAGGATATTTGCTAACAATTTACTTAAAGCCTTTATGTATAACATTATAAAAGTAGTTTTAATGCATTAGTTATGCTCTGTAATGCGCCTTATAATCCATTGTACAATCCCATGAATAATTGTAACCACAGTTAATACATTATAACACTTATCAGTTAACTGTTACACTATGCTTTTTAAATTCAGTTATAATTATTTACAAACAGGATAATGTATTACAACGCAAATTATGAAAAATTATAATGCATTATACCCTTTAATAACCCTTTATAATGTATTATACATAAAGGCTTTATTGTAAAGGGTTACCAGATATTTATTCATACTACAGATATGTGATGGGCCAGCAGGAGTAGTAATAGAGCTTTGCTTTGTTCTCTGGCAGCTTTGGGCAAAAACGCATTAGCTGTGTCTGAAATCGCTCACTCGTTCACTCATTCACTAATACCTATATAGTGTGTGGCAGTTGAGTGGACTATATCAGAAAGGAGTGAAAGAAATAAGTGAATGGATTCGGACGGTGACGTACACTGTGCGTGAGACTTGGAGCTGTTGCAAAAACATTTTCGTCACATATGTACTTTTATATTAAGGAGCGAACAGATTAGTTGGTGTTGTATTCGTGATTTATTGTTTGTAATTATACATATCTCCGCGTCAGCTATGTGGTTTCATTGATGGTATATTATTTATTTGTTTTGTAATGCTTTTATGTTCATAATCATACTATTAAAATACTGAGAACAAAAAATAAACATACATTAACACATATTTATTATTTTTAGTATCCTGAAACTCTCCCGAGCAGCGTTTTGAGCTCAGATAAGATAACGTTAATGGTCGTAGAGCACCCACGGGTGACCGTTAATTTCAAATCAGAACGAATACGCTACCTACAGGTGATTAACAAACATTTTTAAACTATCCACCAAATTGTCATCATTTTTGTAAGTTAACAACGATGTGCCACCTCAGTAAATTAGTAAAATATTAAACTGAGTTATCGCCTACATAACATATTTTAATATAAATAATGTATGAAATAAATGTTAAAGCAGAAATAAAGATGTAAACGCCATCTCTCATTCAAACTCACTCGCTCCCGCTCTCTCTTCCAGCTCGTCGCTACTCTGCATTGGATTGTGGGAAATAGTACTTCAGCGAGTGTACATTGGTTGTACACTCGAAATCAGAATGCATTGTGCGTAAAAAGTAGTGAATGAAATAGGAAATGAAGTAGTTCATTCAGAATTCGGACAGCACTTCAAAATGGCTGACACCCAATATAGTGACTATATAGTGGATAGGGAGTGGTTTCGGACACAGCTATTAATTCCTATGCAGGATGAATATGTTTTGATTTCGATCCTCCATCCTCCATTTCGATCCTCCATTTCCACGATTCCACGATCCAGCCAGCCCAGCAGTCAGAGCAGATAATGGCATCTCCATATCAATATAACTATTAGTGGGTCACCTGTGAGCATGAATGAACAAATTAATATTTAAAAATCTGGCAGCGATGTAGCCCCATATTCCCACACTTTGCTTCAACCGCTCTCCTCTCAGTCGTTAAGTTTCAGATCACGTTGATGCCGTCCCCACCTCCCTTGTGTTATATATACACACACACTCATACACCTCACCTTGTCCACCCCTCCTCCTCTTGCTAAGCAGACAGACTGCACATCAGTAGCCATCCCACGTCGTCTGTGCCGTCTGGGGCATTCAGTCTGTCTGCATACACACATCGGCACACACACATCCCTCATCAGCCAGGCACTCATCACTCTGAGTGGCCATAAATAAGGGCGACGTGTTCTCTTGAAGCTGAAATTGTCATTAGCTGTGTTCTGGTACATGACTCTGCAATTAATGGACAATAGAGAGGCGGTGGTGAGCAGACGGCTTTTCAAAGCATACGTAGATCAGCACTGATTTAGAGCATAAACAGCCAATGGGATCACAGCGGCGGAACAATCTCCCACTACCAATTATAGCAACAGCCTCACCAGTTACATTTCATCTCCAGACATAGCTTTGAAAGATTCGCCTTTAATAAACTGTCAGAAAGCACCACAAGGGGCTTCTTGACTATTCCTTCTTACAGATCTCTTGTTCTTTTAAACAGTGTTGCATTTATTTATTTATTTTTGGTTTTGGTTTTATACAAAGACTCGTTCTGCATGTTTTGTTACCTGTTCAAGCAGTTGTCACAAACACAATATATGGTTCATCTTCAAAAAACAATGCCGTCTGTGTGAGAAAAATGCCGGTAAATTACCTCTGCTGGACATACAGTAAAGTCAGACCTCAAGCCGAAAGTAACTTGTACTATACTATGTACTGTATAGTGGTTTTATTTCAGTTTAAATAGATTTGTTTCTGCATTTCATGAAACTGAAATGTAATGTGATGAATGAGTAGAAATTTGATATTCCAACCAATTACATTTAAAGATAAAATTATGGTTTATTTAATTCAGTTCATTATGTGCACTAAACATTAAACTTTATAGCATGATTAAAATGTAAATTTAAAGAGTTAAGTCAACCAAATATTGTGTCTAAATTCAGTATGCTGTTAAATAAATCAGTATTAACTCATGGGAAAACACAAATGGGGTCGCTTGCTGAGAATGTCCCACATGCATACAGAAAGTTACTTCAGTGTAAATGGAGTCAACTGAGTGATTATCATCTACGTTTTGTAATTTTTGGCAGAAGTGTAAGTGGAGCCTAGTAGATATGTAACCTCATATACCAATACTAAATATGCCAAATTTTTCCTAGGAGATTAATTCCCTCCTACTGTTTCATCTTCTCTTCACTGTTAGCCTGAATTTTTAGTGCACCACAGGTCACATTTGACCACTCTGAAAAAAGATTAATTAGTTTCCGTGGGCGCCCCGTTCCTTAGAACTGTTTCCACCTGCACAACACAGTGTTAGCTAATAAGAACCATCTGCTGTGTCGGCTGTACAACAGCGAACATGACAGACAATAGTGGCACAGCTAAAGGGCTGTTCACTGATACTCTTCACACAATCCTATACATTTACAGTATGTATAGTAAAACTTATTTACATTTGTAGTATCCCCAAATATGGACATGCACATTTCCTCATGGATCCAAGTTTTCTCAAAGAATACTACACTGTTTGTGTTGTTTGTTTGATTTTGTTTTTCTATTGACCTAGTTATGGTTTTTCTGTGTTAATTTTTTCAGAGCCTGCACTAGACAACGTATGCTGAGTGGCTCTTTTGAGGGTCAGCCAACAAAAGAGAGATCCATACTCAGTGTCCAGCACCACATCCGCCAAGAACGCCGGTTAGGAAAGCACATTAACATGCTTTCACATACTCATCTATTTAATTTATATAAGGATCAATTGATAGATGTACAGTATAGCCATAAATTGCACTACATTATGTTAGTGCGTTAACCTGCTCTTTTTGGCCCAGGTCCCTGAGACATGGCTCTACCAGCCAGAGAATCAGTAGAGGGAAATCCCTGGAAACACTCACTCAGGATGTGCGTACCCACACACACACACACACACACACTCAGATATCACCAAGTAATAGCTGACAGCACTATCTGTGACTATCTGTGATCTCTGACATGCGTGTGAACTCTTCAGCACTCCAGCACGGTCCGCTACCGTAACGCCCAGCGGGAGGACAGTGAAATCAAGATGATACAAGAGAAAAAGGAGCAGGCTGAAATGAAACGGTATTTATGACACTCCATACACTCTACTTGGCATGCGGTCAGTCGAACAGATCTTATCCCCCAAACAAAACATGCCATGTGGGAGTTATTACACCATATCTTTCTCTTCTACTGTATGCTGATGGTGGCATAGTGCCATTGGTGTATGACAACAAGACATATTGCAGGGAAGCAAAGCTTTTGTTTTAGATTGGCTGTGTTTATTTGCTGTGTTCAGAGGGCAAGGAGGGACTGTAAAAGAGATCAGATCACATTTAAGCTGATTTACAGATACAGTACACTAAAATAACTTGTAAGGTCCCTTCTGTGCATCCTATATCTTTCTATCTTTTCCATACTTTAATAAAAATAATAAAAGCAGTGTTTGCTGAATATGAGATTTTAAAATGATTTATTGTTAAGCCCAGAATGTTTTTTCCCCAGAAAAGTCCAAGAGGAGGAACTCCGTGAAAATCATCCATACTTTGACAAGCCACTCTTCATTGTTGGTAGAGAGCATCGATTCCGAAACTTTTGCAGAATGATTGTGCGGGCCCGTTTCAATGCGTAAGACAAAGCAAATACAAATCCACTGCAGTATATTATTAGTTACAGCAGCATTTTCATACGCCTCAATGAGATGACTAATCCTTTGGTACCATAATCACTGAAAAAATGCCATGTTGTTTCACAAACTATTGTGTGTCTGTATGTGTGTTAATGGGCTTTTTATGAATAGGTCAAAAACGGATCCCAATACAGGCGCAGTGAACAGCACAAAATATCATCAATTATAGTAAGTCCATAAATGTTTAGGGCCTTCGCCCCATGATAGCCTGGTAATATACACAATTCAATATATAAAAAAGGACTGCAGCTTACACAAACATCTTTCTTTTGCAATAAATCGTCATTTAAAATGGATGTAATGTAAATTAAATAATAATATATTATTTAAATTGTAAAATATGAGTAAATTAGGTAACACTTTATTTTACGGTGTCCTTGTTAAAGGTAACATGTACTTACTATTGTAATAATAAATTACGCATAATTACATGCAAGTAACCCTAAGGCAAACCCTAATCATAATCCTAACCCCAACCATATAGTAAGTACATGTAGTTAATTAATATAAGTCAGTACTTAAATATATAATTACACTGTAACAAGGGCACCTTAAAATAAAGTGTAACCGTACATTAATTATAAAATAATGGGAAAATAAAAAAAATGAAGAATTTAGGGGAGAAATGTGCTTAATTGCCATGAAATAATGGTATTTTTCTGAATATTTTTGGGGTTAAATTATGACCTGCACATTTTTTCTTGAGATTCCCAATCTGTTTTGATTCTCGAAATGTAATATGAGAATGGGCTTTGGAAGGTTTTGATCTGTAAGACACGCCAGGGTGGGTTAGTGTGGGATTAGATGGTAACTTTTGGGCTTCATTGTCCTAGCAGGATTTCACCAGTTTCAAAACATCTGCAAAATTAAGACAAAGTTACGTAAGCTCAGACTGAAATGTAGGAAGAATGCACATTTAACCTGCACTAAACCTTGCATGTGTATGTGTCTGTGTGTGTTCTCCAGTGATTTGCTGGGCTTGGTAACCTATCTGGACTGGGTGATGATCGTGGCCACCATTTGCTCATGTATTTCCATGATGTTTGAGTCCCCTTTTACTAGGGTCATGCATGTCCCTACCCTGCAGGTATTCTAAACCCAACTGGTCACCATTCTATCCCACACACACATCCAACTAACTTTTTCACCCTGTAAATGTTCCTCATCTTTTTCCTGAAGGCTGGTCATCATGTCTCGCTTTTGCTGCAGTCCAGCACTTTTGATTGCCACTCTTAACTAGTTTTGCCCTTTTGAGCACATTTGATAATGATCCCCACTGATTTAGTCTACTTTAGAGATCGTTTAAGTTGACTTTGAAAGTGAATGCTTTTAGGGTGCCTCTGTTTCAAAGATCTTGTACTTTCCGAAACAGAAAGTTGGGGCTGATTGACCTGCCACTCTTGAAAGTCTTCTGTCTCTTTTTCTACACCGCTGATTGAAACTCCACTTCAGACAGTCCAGGATGACCTGATCTTTACCTGATAAGGATATTGTCAAGAGCACAGAGAAAGATTTTTATCCTGGCTAGTTTTTGTGTTATGACACTCCCAGTCTCAAAATCTTCTCTATCTTACCAGAAGACAAAGAATTGTTAGAACAAAGCTTGTAAACCTTTAGTTAAGTTTTTATAAAAAGCTGCTTTATGAAAAATTGTATTCTCTTGTACACTAAACCACCCCTTTCCCTGCAGATCGGAGAATACGTGTTCGTCATCTTCATGAGCATTGAGCTGAACCTGAAGATCATGGCAGATGGTCTGTTCTTCACTCCCACTGCAGTCATCCGAGACTTTGGTGGCGTTATGGACATCTTCATCTACTTAGTAAAACTCCATTCTCAGCTCTCCTGTGAAAAACTCACTTTCTGACAGCTTTCTAGCTGATTACTCACTTCTCTAATGAGGCTCTGAAGATTGTGTTTTAATGACCATAAACAGCGTTTTATTTAAATGACCAAGTCACATCAATTTCATCCTGTTTACTCACTGCAGAAGAATTCTGCCTGTCTCACACAAACATTATTTGCAATTAATAGAACAGCCGACACTTCCACTGCTGACTATTGCATGAGTAATACTTATTGCATTTATATTAATAAAGCAATGCAAATATGCAGTGGAAAAATAATCTGCAGTTAGTGATTTCACATTCAAGATCAGAAATAAATGAAGAGTTGTGCCCTTTAAGGTGATCTTTCTGCCCACTCTGTAGATCAGTCTGATCTTTCTATGCTGGCTACCAAACAATGTGCCTCCTGAGTCTGGTGCCCAGCTCCTCATGATGCTACGCTGCCTGCGCCCACTGCGTATCTTTAAACTGGTGCCCCAAATGAGGAAGGTGGTTCGAGAGGTCATCAAGGGTTTCAAAGAGATCTTCTTGGTGAGTGAACAAATCAGCCCACTTCCTGCCTGTAGTTGTTCAATAAAAAGTGAACAGAGATGGCTGGTTGTTTGTTAATTCTTCTAAAAATATATATTTTGTGTTCTTTTTTATGCTTTCTTAACATTTTTTTGCATTTATAATTTTTGCATCGTTTCAATAGATAATATTTTGGAACAAGAGGTTTGTGTTCTGAGTACATACACTTTGATATAAAATGTTTTGTGGTATGACCCCTTTAATTGAAAATCGAGAAGCTCACTTCTTTGCAGTAGTGGAATGCAATGCATTAACTCAGCAGTATTTGTGTAGGAGATTTCTTTATGGACCTTCTTTATTAAAGCTTTGCTCCCCTTGGGTACCTTTATTTGAGCTTATTATAGGGTAACTGTATATGAGAGTAATGCACTGAACATATTTTATGGGAAAGTCATTTTGCTTTAGACCGGATTATTGATTTCCCAAACAGGTCTCTATTCTTCTTCTGACACTAATGCTGGTGTTTGCAACCTTCGGGGTACAACTCTTTGCTGGAAAACTTGCCAAATGTAATGATCCCCATATCTCCAGTAAGGTACGATGTAATTCTTACAACTTTCCAAACTAAGGTCGGAGTGGAGGATCTTCTGTACTTCACTGAAATTTTGTGCTTTGTTGACTTTTTCAGGAAGACTGCCATGGCATCTTTAGAATCAATGTGAGCATTTCAAAGAACCTGAATTTAAAGCTCAGGCCAGGCGAAAAGAAACCAGGATTCTGGGTGCCAAGAGTTTGGTATGAAATGGAAAAGAATGTTCTCTATAGCTTTTTGTTTGTTTGTTTTTCAGATGTTCAAATTTAGTGAACAATAATGCATTATAAAAATGTCTTTTTGATATTTATTTGACTATAGTTTGAGAATTTGAAAAACTTTTTCACAAATGAATAGAATTCAGTTTCATTTAAAAGCACAGAATAATTCAACACAAACTGAACCTGTCACACCTTCAGTGTTGAGGTCTTTTTGAGAAATCACTGTAGTAACATCTCATCTGTGACAGCACAAACCAGTATGATAAATGCTTTCATTGGATAAACAGCACCACACTTTCATCATCTTTCATATGTATTTTCCCCATAAGCAATAGTCAGTGTTGCAGTGCAGTTGTCGTGGGCACAGAGCAGGGGGCTGATATATCCTTCCCTCAGGCATAAACACAAACAACACAATCATACACCCACACACCAATGAGTCTGTTATTGCTCCAGAGATGTGTGGCAACACAATGGCAAATTATTTGTGAGACATTAAATAATGAAGACCAGCAAAAGACACACATGGGTCCATAGTCGTTCTAGAGCAAGCAAGGTTTCTGCTAATGCTGAATAACAGAGAGAGAGAGAGAGAAAGGTTGTTGCTTTTTTATCTTTGAGCGTTTTGCGTGGTAACAGGAAAAGAGCAAGGCGTTTGATCCTCTTGGTATTGTGTTCGTGTTCAGCCCATAGAGCAGTGTGTCTCCAGTCCGCTCACACACACACACACAAACACACACACACACACACACACACACACACACACACACACACACACACACACACACACACACACACACTCACTCACTCACACTCACACTCTCACACTCACACACTCACTCACAGACAGAGACAGGCAGATAGACACCATAAAATTTTGGTACGTTTTATACCTGAGATTATAAGAAGGGTACAGCTGAAGTTTTTTTTCCCGCTTGTTGTTTTTCTTTTTTTACGTTTTAAGAGCAGTGGTACTTTATCTTTAACTCACAAGATGAGTTGACAAAATTAAGTTTTGAGTCACATTTTAAAAATGCTTTCTGAATGTTCTTGGTTTCATGTCATTGCTTTAAATGTGATTCGTAAGAGATAGATAAGAGATAGAGCAAGTGGCAAATTCAAACTAAACGGACATTTAAGGAAAAGGGTGCAGTCAAACCATTTATTACACAACATTTCACCACAAAATAATTAAGGCAATAAAAGAATTAAGACGAAAATGTTTTAAAACCTTACCAGTTTGTTAGTTCTCTTATTATCCATTACAGCGTACAAAACAATCGTAGCAAAATGGCAAGCAGCTGCATTTGTATGAAACGAGAGCGAGTCCGCGATACCACAATGACATAATTAAACAATTGTACACCATTTTGAATCAAGTTTTAATATTTTATTAGCTTAACAAATGCAAAACTTCCACCAAGAAAAAATAGTTCAAGCAAGAGTACAGTGCCGACTGCTGTTACCCGGATGAGCCTGTGTTATTAGCTTTTACCGGTTGTTATCCAGGGATAACATACCTCGGGATGTCACGACTGACCAATCAGAATCAAGTATTCCACAGAGCCGTGTAATAAAAACAATTAATGCCTGGTTCATATTTCAATAAAATAAAATAACATTTTAGAGTCTTTAACATTTTTCCATTGTGGTATTATCTTTATGACCATCACATACTAAAGTATAATGGAAACTATTCTTTGCAAATACATCTGAAAATACATTGTATGCTTACAATTATACTGTACACATATACTTTACATTTGAAATAATATGTAATTATTTTTTCTGCCTTACAGTAATAAGAATTATTATTATTATTTTTATTATTATTATTTATTTATTTTTTTCATAAAAGAAAGTTAGGGATTGAGGAGCAAGGAGAAAGTAAATGTGCTCATGAAAATCAAAATGGAAAATCAAACATTTAAAACATGTTTAATACTCCAAGCTAGAATTTTATATTTTACTTTTGATTTAGGGGTGACATATTTTCTTCCTAAGAACAGACAGAAATAAAAATGTCAAATATCTCTTGAACTGCTCTTTTTAGGGCAAACCCTCGAAACTTTAATTTTGATAATGTGGGCAACGCCATGCTGGCTCTGTTTGAGGTGCTGTCACTGAAGGGCTGGGTGGAGGTGAGAGACGTCATCATACACAGAGTAGGACCGGTAAGTTACTTTTATTTAGATTCTGAACTGTATACTGAGATGATTGATCATGACTGCACTGTTTAGGACCTTGAATTGTCTCTTAAAACAGATTCATGGCATCTACATCCACGTCTTTGTGTTCTTGGGCTGTATGATTGGGCTCACTCTTTTTGTTGGAGTTGTCATAGCCAACTTTAATGAAAATAAGGTATGGCATTGTTCTTCCTGTTAGTTGATTAGTAGCTACAGTAGGTTTGTTGGCTGACCCCTGATCAGATGTGTTGGATGTTTTTGTTTAGGGCACTGCTCTTTTGACCGTGGATCAGAGGAGATGGGAAGATTTGAAAAGTCGACTGAAGATTGCTCAGCCCCTCCACCTCCCCCCACGTCCAGGTAAGTGCTCTCTTTAGGTCTGTAGACATGAAATGTCAATTTGTGCATCACCATTATGTAGCTCTGTTATAGTTTGTGCGCCGTCATGTGTTTGAGAATATAAAAGTAGCAAGAGAAACAATGTAGTGCTATATTTTAATTACAGTGAAGTATAAACTACATCAGTTCGTTTGATTCAAAGCCATAATACTCATATTTTCTCTGTCAAAGACATCTGAAGATAATTGAAGCTTCTTATTTCAAAAGGAATTTGAATCCTCCAAAACGGTCAAACTGCCACAAAGTGACATGTTGGTGGTGCACAGATAAACGTCACCAGAGCAGCAAGTGTATTAATCAGCAGCAGCCTCTCAGTCTCTCATCTCTTTCTTTCTCTCTATCTCTCCCTCCATCTTCCACTCTTCCTCTCCTGGCTAATGAGCCATCCATGCTTTGCATGTGTTTCCTGAAGCATTTAATCAGCTCACGTCTACTGTAGTAGAGAACAAACTAAATTTAAGCTTTCAGTGGTGGGTACACCCCCAGGGCAATCACACACTTGATAATAACCATTCCACTTTGAGTCAGAAGTTATAGCTGCCTGTAGTATGAATGACTTTGGGCTCTGTGGGCACCTCGGAGCCAAAGAGAGAAGAGCGATTCTCTCTGTGTCTCCCATAGATTGACTGACTGATTGATTTGGCATCGCAGGCTCTGCGGTGACGGTGGTGGCTCGTTATGTTTTTATGTTAGACTGCCGTTGGCTCGCCTGGAAACAGATACTTCAAAGACATGTTTCATAACAGCAGGAAAGAATAAACAATTATCATAGTAGGCAATTATCCAGGCATATTTTATGTGGCAATTAGACACAAAATAATGCTCCAATCTACCGACAAGTGTGCATATTTGATTGTTTTGAACCAAACTCCAAAGGCTGCATTGGACAGATTTTTGGTACTTTTCTATTCCTTTTCAGTCATTAAGTACATCTGAGTTGTTCAGTTATCTTTTTAACCAATAGAAAAACCAATAAAAAATGGGCTGAACCAATGGCTTTTCGCTATCAGCATGGAAGCAGCGTGCTCTTCCTCCAGTACAGATAACTGAAATTGAATTTTGTTCAAACAAAACAAAATGCATTATGTGGGCCACACTGCAAGTAACACAACCTTTCTAATTAAATTTTTAAAATTCGAATAATGGTTTACTTCCTTTCTTTCTTTTCTACCACTATCAAGCATAATTAACATCCATATATTTAACCGGGCAGAGCAGTCTCAAACTACTACAGTACAACTACTATTTAACTATTTATTTATTTCTGTCTTCATTTATTTAATTAGTTAGTTAGTTGGCCAGGAGAGGTGTGCTAAATATTTTTCGAAGTAATTTATGATTTTTATATATATATATATATATAATTATTATATGAAAAACTAAAACTTAAAAAAAATCTTAAAAATAAATGTTGCCTCAGCAACTAACTGAAATAAGTTGAAATTATTAAGTACTTAAATTATAAAAAAATTAATAAATAAATCTAATTAAATTTAAAAAAAAACTAATAAACATGATGAAAGCTAATAACCAAATGACTTAAACTTCAAATTAAATACTTAAAATATAAAAATAATTTAAAGTATTGATAAATAATATAATATAATAACAATAATAGTGTATGAATAACACTAAAATAACGTGGCAGCAATAGAATTCATTGCATGCCATATAAGAATTAAAACGAGAGATAGCTACTATATAGAGAGCTGTGGACGGCAGTAGGCGGAGCTTCCTTTGTGCTTCCTGCCAGGTAGTCTGCTGCGTGGAATAACAAAAAAATCAATACCTTAGTCAGCACTCGTCAGAGTAACCAGATCAATTCCAACTCCATTGAAACCAGCTTCAAATAATCTGTCTGCGCTTTGTGGCTGTTGAAATGAACTTGTGATTACGGTGTGTGATGACCTAATGACCTTTAGCTAAAAGACAGCAAAATGATGATGTAGCGGATCTCTAAGCAATGCCATGGGTAAAGCTGTTACCGAGTGCATTGAATGAACAGTTGAGATGGTTTTCTCTCAGCGAGTCTTTTAATTGATGATAAAGGAGAGCGTAGAGATTATTGTGAAGGTCAGGGAATTTTAACCAGGTCTTTGTTTTATAACCACAGCACCGGATCATTCAGAAAAGAACCAATTTTCTGTTCTTTCAAAGCTGAAATTCCTTCTCTTCCATTTGCAGAAAACGGTGGATTCCGTGCAAAAATGTATGACATTACCCAACATCCTTTTTTCAAGCGAGGTATTGCAGTGCTGGTGTTAGCACAGTCTGTCCTTCTGTCTGTTAAGGTGAGGAGGGTTACAGCAAAAAACATTTTTGCTTTATTTCTGCACTAAAATTATAAATTAATTTTTGTGTGTGTTACAGTGGGATGAACTTCACCCGGTTACTTTTCCTTTGGCCACAATGTCTGTGGTTTTCACATTCATTTTTGTTCTGGAGGTAAAGCTGTTACAGTAGGCTATGTATTTCCAACTCTGTTTGCTGTTCTTTCATGAGTCAGCCCAAGCAAGATTTCTTTCCAGCCACAAAAAAAAGTTTTAAAATTCAACAGAGGCCTCACAGTTCATGAGGTCTTTCGTAAGTATTGTACGGTCATGACATAATTAAATTTCGCAGGTGACTATGAAGCTGATAGCTATGTCACCAGCTGGATACTGGCAGAGCAGGAGAAACAGATATGACCTACTCGTCACATCCCTGGGAGTCATATGGATCATTTTGCACTTTGCTTTACAGGTACACACTAAAATGTCATTCACTTTCAAGGGTTTTATACCTTTTTGGCTTAACATTAAATAAGATTAACATAAAATAATGTACTGAAACAACATCTTAATTATTGGGGTCTTCTGATAAATTTCATTCGTAAAAATCTACCAATTATAATTTTTTGTAAACTCAAATATTTACAGTAATTCCTGAATTCTTTTTGAAAAACAACTTAACAGAAGCTTTGTTTTAAGGCACTTACATTTATGAATATAAAGTTTTTGTAAAATAAAATTAGTTCAACAAAAACTTTGTACATCATCAATTATTATACCAAAGATTATGTAATTTCTAGTGAACTCTGATACTAAATTAAATACAATTTTCAGCCGACAATACATGTCAGAACAAAAACTTCTGTTTGAACAGTCAAATTGTTTCAATGTCAGATTCACAAAATGTACGGTTGTTATCATTTAAAAGTAATAATCAAAGTTTTAATTTTTGTTTTTAACTATTGTTTTGTTGATTTAAATGTGCTTTATACTGTAAATAAACACATTTCTTTTTCTTTAGAATGCTTACACATACATGATGGGCACATGTGTGATAGTATTCAGGTTTTTCACCATATGTGGGAAACATGTAAGTATGCATAAATATTTACACAAAATATATGCAAAGACATGAAAATTACAGTGCATTTTCCTCCACTACTGATCTGTCTTATTTTTACAGGTGACGTTAAAGATGCTTCTGCTAACTGTGGTCGTCAGCATGTACAAGAGTTTCTTTATTATCGTGGGGATGTTCTTGTTGTTGCTGTGCTACGCTTTTGCCGGTGTCGTGCTCTTCGGCACCGTCAAATACGGCGAGAACATTAACAGGTAAGCCATCTTGTGACACATGGAGGCAGTGATTGGACTATGTCAGATTTGTAACACACTTACTACTACCCAAGGCGCTGATATAATTGGTGTTGTCTAAACGTTTTGCTCGAATGCCCTACATGCATTTGAGAGAATCAATTTTCAGGTACAGCTAACAGCATGAGAGGAAGTGACTCTGCGTGAGCTGTTACTTTTCCTCTCTCGCCAACAGACACGCAAACTTCTCAACCGCAGGGAAAGCCATCACTGTACTGTTTCGAATAGTCACAGGTGAAGACTGGAATAAGATCATGCACGACTGCATGGTAAGAGATGGGATGACAGCCTCGTTTTGCCCGCAAGCAAGCTTGCTCACTGTGAAAACCGTTTAAAAAACAGTAAACAATTCACTTTAAATGAATCAGATAGAATTGCAAATATAACTGTACAGCGTCTGGTGTCATTCGACATGCTTCTGAATGATTTCTTTAAACAAAAACACATCAGCTGTGAGCCCCATGTGTTGATTATGTTTGTTTATCGGCCTCGTTCCCCAGGTGCAGCCGCCATTCTGCACTCCGGACAAACATCGCTACTGGGAAACAGACTGCGGCAACTACGCTGGCGCCCTTATTTACTTTTGCTCCTTTTATGTCATCATCGCTTACATCATGCTCAACCTGCTCGTAGGTAAGCACCTCTTTCTACTGACTGCCGACACAATATCCTGTTCCATCTCCTGGGGTGGCATCTAATTTCCTCCCGCTTTAGACGCTAGCCAAACTAGCTCATAAAATACAATATCCCTGCCCATTCTTCTTCCTGACGTCCTTCCATGTTTATTATCTCTATTTTTGCCGGAACAGAGTGGTTCCTCCCTCTCGTAGCTCAGCACTGGTCACTGCTGAATATGAATGAGGCTTTGAATCACTTTGGGTCAAAGCCAGTTTAGTCTCTGTGTCTATCCTCTTGGTTTATGGACTGTATAGATGTGCACATTTTCTAGTCATCAGCATATGTTGTGGTGTGCTGGTGTCCCCAGCAGGCTGCTCAATTAGCAATGTAGGTTGTGCACCAATCAGAATTGATTTGAGAATGCCTTGTTCCAATTATAATTGATGTACCAAACAGGATGCAGTATTTATGCAGTAGAAGTTTATAGGGGTTCATTTCAAATGCATGCTGTTTTTTGAGCTTTCTATTCATCAAAAAAATACTGAAAAAATGTACCATGGTTTCCACAAAAATTTTGAGCAGCACAACAGTTTACACCATTGATTATAAGAAATGTTTCTTGAGCATTAAATTAGCATATTAGAATGATTTCTGATTTCTGTCACTGACGACTGGAGTAACGGCTGCTGAAAATCAGCGTTGCCATTACATTTCAAATATATTAAAATAGAAAACATTATTACAAATTGTAATAATATTTGACAACATGTCTTTTAGTGTTTTACTATTTTGATTAAATAAATGCAAGCTTGGTGTGCATATGAGACATTCTTTAAAAAAATATTTTATATCTTATATACCAGCCTCAATTTGTCTAATTAAAATGAAATTTTAGCAAGACTTCCATGGCTAATATGATCCACAAGCTAGGCCAACATTTTAGTACATCAAGTCAATCTAAATGAAAGTGAGAAATGTTACTTTGGAAACTAATAACCTAATAAAATAAGGTTTATTATCACGGCGTGTCTATTTACACTAAGTGCAGATAGCCCGACTTGTTGGCAGAGGCTATTTACATTAACTCCGTCCACCAACGCAAGATTGAACTAGTCAGCAGTATAAAAGACGGATGCTAGACGTCAACTTCAGTGGCATAGATGGTATAGCATGTGTCATAATCTTTTTGACGCGATCAACCCAAGTTCGAACCTGGCTTTTGCTTTTTTTATTCCCTTTTTAAATCTCATATCACATCGGAAAGGCATGTATTTTAGTAAAAATTAAGGAAATAATCAAAAAGTTGAAAAAAAGTATCGGGGAGGGTTAGGGTAGGTGTAGGGAGTGCTTATTGTCCCAATAATGTGGCATCAATTTCATAATTTGAATTAAAATTATAATTTACACTCAATACGTTATTATTGCATACTGTTTTATAATAAACTACATTACTGAAGTGCAGATAATTACAGTAGTATAAATAGCAGAAAATCCTGTTATTTTAACATAGTATAAATAGAATCTATAGCTATTTGCACTGTGTAAATAATAAATAATAATAGCCTTATTAAGCCGCTGCATTATTACTTTTTTTTCAGTTACAGGGTGTCCGCGGGGTCTTAAAAAGTATTAAAAGTTGATAAATCAATTTAGAGAAAATTAAGGGCCTTAAAAAGTATTAAAAAGTCTTAAATGCCATTTACCAAAGTATTAAATTTTGTATCATCTTTTCATTATGTATATTTGTCCGAATAGTGGGGTTCTGTGTAGTTTATTTATGGAATCCCGCAAGATTTGACGTCATCTGTTAGGGCGCTCACTTACTGAATGCACTGCTGTGTGATAGCGCGAGGCTTGTTGATCCCGCTCTCGCTGAATTTCTGACCATTACCGCATGCTCCCAGTCCCATCCGCTCCGGCGATTTTTTCAATCCGCTCCCGCAAACATTCTAATATTGTATATAATTTTAGCGCATCATGGCGCCGCTATCAATCTGTGGGGTATTTAAATTCCTTTTGAAATAAGCGCGGGCAGTTCTCTTTCGATTTCGCGATCGCGCGTGCACTGTGTAAAGCGAGCACATCTATATTTGTCAATAAGCTCGCAATCTGTTGAGGAGAAAATCCTCCAACATCTTGTCAGTCATCTCTCTTACTTTTGACCTGTGATCAGTCAATCTGACTTCTGCAGCTGATGTTGGATGCAGGGTTGTTGTTGTTTTTTTATACGAAATTGGGCTGCTTTTAAACTGTTGCAATGGGTTGATTTTTCCCCAGTGGGTTAAAGGTTTGAAATATTGCATAAATTACATTTAGTTGAAATGCTTGCACTGAAACATTTTGCATTTTACCTGTAATAAAACTGTGCTAAATGTTTTGGGCGACACTAGTAGGAAGCATTTGAGCTGTGTTTATGATAAATGTGTATAATAGTGACTGTAAAATATGTATTTTAGGGATGGAAATGACCTTTTTATTTTTGGGACATGGTAATTGCGCTACTTTTTTTTTTTTTTTTTTACCGCATTGGGCTTGGGATGCACAATTAAAAGGATGTAATAGTTGTGATCATTATATTTTACCATGATCATTCACACTTGATCAGGTGCAGTACTGACACTATCAAATCAAGCACTCCGTAATCACAGGTAAACTGTCTGATCAGTCAGATCTTTGTCATGAGAAGTGTTCCACAAAACAGCTATGGTTTGCAGACAGTTATAAGAGCTGATGTTACAAATACATCTTTTGAATATACTGTATGAACTCATTGTCCCGTCAGCTTGGAGAGCTTTATTTTCCCTCCTCAATAAGTTTTGTCAGTTGTTTTGTTTATTGGTCTAATTCTTGTTTCTTGGGTTGAATTGGTTAGTCACTCAGTTAATTATCTTGTGCTTCGTTCCCACCCTTCTGAATTATGTTGTATTGACAAGGAGTTATCACAAAGTCGGTCTGTTTAGTTGTGCTATCTTACAATCAATATAGGCCAATAGTAAATGTAAGTTAAAGTGTCGCCGTTGTTGTAACCGGTTAAACTTGGAGTGGCGATGAGGTCTTAAAATGTATGGAAAGAGTCTTAAAAAAGGTCTTAAAAGGTATTAAATTTTACTCCATGATTCCTGAATATACCCTGAGTTAACATTTTAGTTTTAGTTAACTATAATAACCCTGACCTGCACTAACTAGTTTCAACCAGCATAATTTTTATAATCCTAGCTGGTCTTTTTCAGCAGGTTTAAGCCCACAAGACTCTCTTCAGTACACCATGAGTGTGTAACATTAACATTTATGCATTTAGCAGATGCTTTTATCCAAAGCGACTTACAATGCTTTCAGGCTATACATTTATTTTTACCAGCAAGTGTGTTCCCTGGGAATTGAACCCACAACCTTTTGCGCTGCTAACACAATGCTCTACCACTGAGCCACAGGAACACAACACTAACTCACACACCACTCAACTTTATGTTCTGAAATGTGTCATTCAGTGTGTTATCTGGTTGCTTTCCCAACGTTGCCACAAGAGCTTCAATAGTGGGTACTAACATTAACCGTAAACATTTTAAAACCTAACAATGGCATTCGAAGGTAACTCTATTGCCCCCTTAATGTGTATTACAAACACAGCAATGCAAGAACGCATGTCAGGTATGTACAACAGGACCATGTGATGCAATGCATCAGCCAAGCATTCGCGTCTGCATTTGCACACTTGTTTAGAGTCTGTTTTCCATCTCCTACTTGTGTTCTGAGAGCCTAGCTGAAAGCTATCCCAACCATAATCACTTTATTTCCCCCTCAGCCATCATTGTGGAGAATTTCTCTTTGTTCTACTCCACCGAAGAGGACCAGTTGCTTAGCTACAACGACCTGCGTCACTTCCAGATAATTTGGAACATGGTGGATGACAAGCGGGAGGTGAGGAGTAGGAGGAGACGTGCCTGTGATCAGCGCCTGTCAGCGGGGAAGATTTTGAGTTAATACCCGCGTGTGCTCTCTGCACCGGCTCTGAAGCCGCAAATGAATGAATCACACGCATCGACATTCTCACCTCCAGAGTAATTGGAGGTTATTACTGCCTGTCACAGATAGCGAGAGGTGTTGAGCTGTCATCTTCATTAGGTGGAAACAGCCTTATTGAGAGCAGCAGAGAGAAGTGCGTGCAGATTTGACCTCCTCCCGTAGGATCAGTAATATCTGCTCGTGTATATTCGAGTTAAATTAGGCACACCAGTCATTTTCTGGCCTTAATGAATCAACCAGTGGTGCTGGGATCTGCTAGAAACACTTGAGGCCATAAGACTGTAACAGCTGAGCACAGGAAGGACTTTGTCCCTAATTAGACACATGAGCTCTGCTCCAAAATCTGGTGAGCTTCCTTGATGCCTGCTAGCCTTCTAAGACAGCACAAACCTCACAAAGCTGATTAAGAACACTCTACAACTTTTCACCAGAGTTTTCATTTCATTTCACCAGTAAAAGAAGTAATAGTAAAATAGTAAAGTTATTTGGCAATGAACCACCTCTTGATATTTCAGCCAAACAAAAAATTACATATTGTTACTCCAGGATCATTTTTGGTCACTCTGAAGCTGACATATTCACCTGTTTTAGCTTATCCAAGTTGTGTACACAGAATAGTCTTTATCAAAAATTTCCAATGAATTCCTGTAAAGTTTGCTGTTTAGTGTTTTGCAATATTCCAAAATGTAAAAAAACAGTGCATACAAAAATTTCCAAAACTGACCATTTTTAATTGAACTAATATTTAATGCTAATATATGTGTATATATATATATATATATATATATATATATATATATATATATATATATATATATATATTGACTTCTTCACCATTCATAGTTTATCAGATTTCATTCTAGAATTGCCTGCTCTGCTCTGTTAAGGACACAATATGATGCTTCCTTAGAATTTAATAAAAAGAATGTGCTTTAAAATGCCCTCTAGGTAGGCAGCTCATTAGCTGTAGTACAGTGATAGTCTGAGAATTTTCTTAACCCTTCTGCCGTTATATATACCAGTATTTACTTATGTTTTTTGAAAACAGGGAGTGATACCAACCTCTCGGGTGAAGTTTCTGCTCCGTCTGCTGAGGGGTCGTCTGGAAGTTGACCTGGACAAAGACAAGCTTCTTTTCAAACACATGTGTTATGAGATGGAGCGTCTGCACAACGGAGGAGATGTCACCTTCCATGATGTACTGAGGTTAGAAAGGACCATTAGTATTCATCACAGCAAACTAACAAGATTCATATCACAGCAAATTTGAGTTTTGATAACTATTCTTTATCAAAATAGGACATTTGGATATAGAAGAGTTACTATCAAAACTCAAATTTTCCCCAGACTAAAAAGAACAAACCCTGAAAGGGTCAATCCATCGCTAGTGTTGTTCATATTGGCCAATGGCCACTAAGCTTGTTCAGCAGCTTATAGGAAGTCATGTATGTTTCAGCATGCTGTCGTACCGCTCAGTCGATATCCGGAAGAGTCTTCAGCTGGAGGAGCTGTTGGCGCGAGAGCAGCTTGAATACACTATAGAGGAGGAGGTGGCCAAACAAACCATCCGCATGTGGTTAAAGAAGTGCCTCAAACGCATACGAGCCGTGAGTTCACACAAACACACTCCTGACACTTCACTGATATTTACCCCAATAAACTGAAAACAGATCAGCTGTTTGACAGTGACTACATCTCAACATGGCCCAAATCTGATGTCACTTTAATATGTGGAAATAAATCCATATTGTAAATTTTTTTTTTCCCTTTTTGGCTGTGGGTCTTGAACAGTCAGGTGGGAATTTATGCAATATTTATGTCAGTCTAACTTGGTAATGTGACATTAACTGCCTGTCTGAGATTTTTCTTTTTATATATTGTCTGCAAAATCAAACATAACAATGAAAACATTTTGCATTCTGTAATAGTTTTTCCTACAGTTTCCTAATTGTCAATTTTTATGATTTGTTAAATAATAAGGTAGAATAAGGTAGAAAATACATTGTTTAGTTTCTATAGGCTACTGTAATAAATACTGTTATATTTATTTTATATATATTTATTTTACATGTATAGTATATATATATATATATATTATATATATATTATATATATATATATATATATATATATATATATATATATATATTTAATTTTTTTTTTCCCCCTGGAGCACCACCCGAGTCTTCCTCCATTCCCACATCTGCTACCTGCACAGATATCAACAGCACAACTGAGTTTTAGGTTGCGGTCACAAATGGGTTTAATTTTTTATGAAGATCAGGCTACTGGACAACCTTGGGATAATATATTGATGTGATCATTCATATAACGAGGTTTGGGCCACACAAAGAGTTTCGTGGGAGAAATAACATAATGGGAGGGGTGCAGGAGATGGGTGTGAATAAAGGAGACTCCCGGGGAAAACGGGATTGTTGACAGGTATGCTGATATAACTGCTGATATTAATTTGAGTTGCTTTTATTGTCATTGTTCAATAGAATTAGTCCTGTATCAGCATAGTGGCACCGGGATAGAAGCTGATATTAGACATGCAGAATGAGCCAAATGAAAACACTGACACCACCTTCCTCCTTCAGAAGCAGCAGCAGTCATGTAGCATCATTCTCAGTCTGAGAGAGAGCCAACAGCAGGACCTCCGGCGCCTGCTCAACCCTCCCAGCATTGAGACCACCATCCCCAGCGAGGACACCAACACCCATAACCAAGACAATCCCACTCAGCCAGAGGTAGCCCTACCAGTGTGTGTTCTTCAGACACTCTGTGTGTCTCCGAGTCTTCATTCTAATGATATGATTTGAAATGTTTGACCCAGCAGAACAGCGGCCTGCAGACCTTACTGAGCCCCACCCTGTCCGACCGCAGCGGATATCGACAGGACTCCGCCGACCGACCCCAGAGGAAGCTGGGACAGTGGCGACTTCCTGCAGGTCAACACCAAACACTCGCACTATTAAACATGCTCTTACATTTACAAAAGTATTGCTTTTGTAAAATGAGGGATATAGCAAGATAAGTCATGCTAAGTGTTGCTAAAGGATGTTAGCATAATAATTATACTATACTTTTTTCTTTGAATGGTTTTGAAAAAGACTTGTTTATTGTTTGTTTTTTCCACATATTTAGTATTCTGCACATTGACTTGTTTGCGTGGCTGGTTAACTGTGTTTGTTCCGCAGGGCGCACGAGTGTGAAGTCCATGGTGTGTAAGATGAACCCTGTGAGTGATGAGGCCTCCTCGGGGTCTGAAGTCAAGAAGTGGTGGACTCGCCAACTGACAGTGGAAAGTGATGAAAGCAGCGATGACCTCATTGATATCTGAAGCAAAACAGCTTGCTAATTTTTTTCAGATTTTCAGAATCTTAAGAAAGGATCATTCAGCTAAATCTTTTGTATTGGCTTCTTATATGGCATAAGCCATGATCCTCTGTTAGCTTTACGTAGGTGAGTCTACGCTGCTTAAAGCATCACCGGCACCCATTCAAGCCTCATTCAAAGACAATTAATGTCGGTTACAACCATGTTGATGCTCACTCTACTGTGGTGGAAAATTTTCAGTGAGCATTGTTTTGTCAATGAGAAATATCTTTGTTGAAAGAGCAGCTGTAAAGTGTCCTCAGGAAGTTTATGTAATGTAATATGAGTCTAATAATCTGAATTCTAGATGTAATGGTTAGGGCACCTAACCAAAGCCATAGTGTTCTCCTTGTTTGTCTTTTGTGCCACCATAACTTAAGTCTTCATTACATGGTGTTTGTAAGATCCACAATTATCTTGTGTTGTAAAACTGCGGGCTTACACTTGATAAAATGCAACCACTTGCTTACATTATGGCAAGACAGTGAATGTAACTGTTATGTGTCTACGTGACTGCGATTTTTCCAGATATTTAATTATTATAATAAAGCTACATATCTAAGTTATAAGATTAATTTAAATAATATACTGAAATAATGTACTTAATATATTTTGTAAAAATGAAAATTGCGTGCTTTTAAATTAAAAGTGTCTGTGATACTACCCCAAGTTATTGTATTGTATATTTGAAGCATTTTTACCTAGATTAATCGTCAGGAAGATCTGAAAAGAACTATGCACATATAAAGAATAATTACTGGAAGAACAAAGTTAATTATTTACAACAGCTGCAGTGTCCATGTATATTTGATTAAGAGAGTTCAGTTATAAACCTACAGGGACAACAGACAGAGGAGAAAGGCAGAGGTAGTTTTTGCATGCTACTGACAGCACATATAGCATCATTAGATGACATGCATCAAAAGAGAGGACAGCCATTAGAGGTTCAAAGAGTCTATGTCCACAGCTCGATGGGCATGATTCCCTCTTTAGAGTTGAAGGAAGGGAAAAGGTTCTCTTCAGACAGAAAATACAAGGGAAATTGGACCAGAAAGCCTCGTATCTTCTTCAGTTCGGCACAGGCCTGTGCTGGGTCTTCTATAGCCATGCAAGGACGTGACATGTAGTCTCTCAGAATCTTATAGTTCAGGACTGCATCAGTGGGCAAACATCTGAAGACCTGCACAGATAGCCAGTGATAGTGACTATTCCCAATTAAGCATGTGTATATATATATATATATATATATATATATATATATATATATATATATATATATATATATATATATATATATATATGCTTCTATATACACACACACATACATACACAAATATATATATATATATATATATAATATATATATATACACCAGATCTGCAGCATATTTATCTAGACTGCAGAATCATTTCAATGATACAAAGGCAGAATCTGAGCACAAGTAAACATCCGGCTCTATTGACTGAGCCGGTTAATCACATTTCTAGGATCAGTGATAAAAGAAAGCTCTATACTAAGAATGAATTTAAGGCAATTTAGAGAGAATGGTGAGGAAGGTCAGTGCTGTGCTCTTCCGTTGGCTCTTACCTATTCTCAGTGATTTATTTACCTTGTCATACACACTGGCATTCTTGGCTGCAGTCACCATCCAGACATCCTTGTAGAATCGGTCACTGATGGGATCTCTGATGTCTATATTGTCTCCCAGCAAGCCAAGTACAAGTCTAAAAAAAAACATTGCTTTCACATTCAAAATAACACTTTGTAATGTAATAGAGCAAGAAATAATGCATGGTCAATATTTCACCAGAAAATCAAAAGAAAAAAATTTAACAGAAATTTTTTAGAACCGTATTTTAGGACAAAGATATATTTTATGCAGTGTATAATGCAGTACATCTGCATTATTGTCATAAGAATTAACACTTTCACAACAAAATTAGATTTTTTCCAATAAAGCAAAAATGAGTGATGTATTATTTAAACTGATTTGATTAAAAAAAGTGTATTAAATATGTTAACAGTATTTAGAGTATTTAGTTTAAAATTTGAATTTAGTGGCAATTTAGCTGCGTAATCATGAAGTAATGCCACAATGCCATAAAAAGTCATAAAGTACATGTAGGCTTAATTTTCTTAATGGAAAATGTCAAAATATATAATAATATGAACAAATAAAGCCAATGATTATGATTTTTTTTTTCATTGTGGCAAAAATAGTCATAAAATAGGCTTCAGTTATTTCATGAAAAATATGTCAAAATAGAACAGACATTTGTGGCATTCACCCAATGAATATGAATGATGTATTCCAAAGGACTGTAAAATCTTCCACTGCAAAGGGAAAAGCTGTTGTCATGTAGCTCACGTGTAACAGCAAAGCAGACCTGAAGCACTCCTCCCGTAGAGACAGAGCGAAGCTGCCAGCCTGATAACTCTCTCCATCCATGACAGAGGGCTGGAATTCTGTGTCTTCAACAACCACAGCCATTTCACTGTCTCTCTTCCCCAGCATGCTCCTGTCATTGATGTTTGCAGAGCCTAAGCAGATCACAGATACCTATCAGACACTTTCCCTTTTCCTACTATCATGGTTAATGCCTGTGGGGAGTGTGTTCTGGGTCTGCATTAGGGTTTGACCTCTACTGAGAGCCTCAAGGACATATCACTGAACAAGACTGAGATTTCTCATTTTTCTTCTTCAAAGCCTATTCATAAGGATAAGAGGATAATTGGAATTGATAAAGACAAACAGGATTTGAGCGACGTTAATGGGATTTTAATAATGCATTTGTGATGATCGAGGAGACAGGCGTGACTTTGCTTTTCATAAACATCTGTTGATGTTTGTTATTCTGCACATGTCCGCGTTTAGATGTGTTTTGTGTGAGTGCAGTGCCCCCTAGTGGCGACTAACAGCTTTACAGCTCGCAGATTTCAAACAACAGAACGTGCACCTGCAAGATCATCGTGTGCACAAACCTAATACATAATAATAATAATATATATAATAATATAATAATAAGTTTTAAATTTACATGCAATTATTTATTATTATGCATTGCCCATCCGTCCAGGGACTATATACAGGTCAATAATAATAATAATAATAGTTTTTTTTTGTTGTTGTTTAAAAAAAAAAAATTTATACTTACCAAGACTACCTTTGTATGGTCAAAAATGCAGTAATACTGTGCAAGATTATGAATTACAATTAATAATAATATTTTTATTTTCTTATTTTTTATAAATCTTGAAATGTAATTTATTCTTGTGATGGCAATGAAGAATTTTGAATTTTTACTCCAGTCTTCAGTGTCACGATAAATCAAAAATCATTCTAATACACTGATTTCATGAAGAAACAACTCTTATTATCAATGATGATAATTAAGCAGTTTTTGGTGCTTAATCTTTCTAGACTGTGATACGCAACCACTCAAAAGGTAAGAGTCAATCTTTTTTTTTTTTTTTTTTTTTTTTTTTAAATAAACAATAATGCAATTAATTCAACAAGGATGCATTAAATAATAATCAAACACCAAATCAAATATCAGAATGATTTCTGTAGGATCTTGTGACACTAAAGACTAAACCAATGGTTGCTCTGCCATCACAGTATGTATATATCACAGGATATATATTTAAATTAAAAAAATAAATAATTAAACACTAAATTTAACACATGTAAATATTTACTTAGAATTTCATTTTAAATATAAATTTTTATATATTTTTATATAAATAAACGATATAATTTATTATTAATTTTGCATTTAAATATGCAGCATTTTTTTTTTTCCAAAGATGTCTTATTAGTCATTTTTATCCAGTAAAAATATCATATGGTCACCTACTAAACTGAATATCAAGCAGGACGCCTCCACCTATGGTGCAGTTATTACACTGCTACTAATGCTTTCAAAGGATGATAAAGAATAAAATCTCTGAAAATGCCTGAGAACGACCCAATTTTACTTTTGTATATATGTGTGGGCAGTGGGCACAGTGTCTGACCAATAATGACAGTGCAGTCATCCACGATCATGAGCTTGCTGTGCACGTAAATGAGTTCAGTGACCAGACGCCCATCCAGGTCAGCATGAGTGCGCAGACTGCAGAAAGAGATGTACTTGATCCAGCAATCTGCCACTGCAGACAAACACAAATACATACATACATACTTTCTTCATCTTTGTCCTATTATAGAGAATTACAATCATGCAATCCACATTTGAGTGACACAATCTTAATGTTACGGCTACAGAGTGGTTTATACTTCTACCTACTAGTCTACTTACTCACACATTTGAGCCTCTCAATAATGGAGCGCTCCCCTCGGCACATTGTCCTGTAATGGAGAAAGAGGGTTTTCATTTTATCTACTTCCTGTCTTGCACCAATCATATGTCTTAAATCTTCTTCACCTGACCAATCACATCGCTCGCTGAACCCCAGTGACCACAGCACCCTCAGTGCTCCTCTTACTGTATCTAGCCTAGTGTTGAGGGTCCAAGCTGGGGCTGTAATGGTCTCTCTGTAGGCCGTGAGGAGCAGGGTCTGTTGTTTCCACATTACACACGTGTAATTTGCTGCAAGTGGCCGTTCAGGCTGCATTTTTACCCTTTTTTGTGGCAATTTGGTGATTACTGAAGACACATGTTTGCAGGGTTATTACCTGTAATTAAAGTGCATGATTGCTTTGATGGCTTGGCCCCCCCCTGACGAGATGTCACCTTCAAAGCCGGGCAGCAGGGGCATCACCACATAGACCCGGAACTTTTTCTTCTCCCTGTGGTCGAAATGAAATGTAGTTAGGTGTGCCCAGTGAAGTTTTTGTGTCATGTTTGTATACAAGTGAATCTATTGTCATGATGCACCTGTACGCCCGCAGGATCCTCTCCGTCAGTGCATCTCCAATGCTGTTGTGGATGGATTTGTCAGCACAACTGATGAAGAACTGGTTCTGAGAGATAAGGAGACAAAAGAGAGAAGGGAGAGAGCATGACTGGAAGAGAGATGTGCAGTGAAAGTAAAACTAAGGCCCTCTTTACCCTAGTGAAAAATAAATAGGCTCAAATGTATTTTAAATACATTTATTTCATGCAAAGGATACTACAAATAGATTTACATATTTATGCACTTAATAAAATAAACCTGCAATTACACTTTTAGTGCACTAAACTAAAGTCTGCTTAATTGGAACAACTAATTTTGTACTTAATGGACTTAAATTGTGAGGAAGTAATGCTGAAGTCCAACCAAAGATATACTGAAGTATATTTGATTGTGCTAAAGTGAAACTATTACAAGTACACTTTAAATATCTTGCATTTAAAGACGTATATTAATCAAAGATCATACAATCCTCATCAATAGTGACATTAAAACACATTTTAGGCTTAATATTCAGAAATATTCCAAATAAACGAATATTGCTATTGTTACACACACACACACACATAATATATTATATATATATATATATATATTATATATATATATATATATATATATATATATATATATATATATATATATATATATATACTATCAGAAATTATTATTATTATTATTATTATTATTATTATTATTTAGGAGCAGGTTCATTTATAATACTTTTATATTTATATAAAAGGACATTCAGTATTTGAGTGGAAATTTAAATAAAACATAACAAGAAATCTGCCCTGATATATGATAAATAATTTGATAGGTTTTAGATGAATAACTGGGTAAATAAAAATTCATAACATTTATGCATGGTTAAATAATATTTTAAGGAAAAATAAAACTTTTACTCTGCACTGAAGACCAGGCATAGGCCCTATCCCAAATTGTGCAGTTGATGTACATTTGTATTCACATATTTTACCTCTATGTAGATGAAATGTTTGCTGTTCTGGATGGCTGATACATAGGCTAAATGAATCGACTCCTCATGGACCTTCGACCCAATAGACCACTGGCACACTGACCTCAAAACTTGTTTGTTCAGGTTAGAATCAAAATAGATGGTTTCAACTATCACACAACATATTTATGACACATTAGTGCAAAGATGTATTCTGAAATGATTCTAGAAAAAAATATGGATAATTTCAACAATATTGGCAGTTCAAAGCAGTGCAAAGCATGTGGTTTGGTGGTGATATCTCACCTGAACATTAGCCTGTGTTGATTTGCCGCTGTACTCAGCTGGCACCATGGGTGCGGATAGAGATTTGGGCATGAGGCAGGGGTAGCACGTCGCCCCCGACCGCTTCTTCACCAGCTAGCAAATAAAAGGAGAGTTGATTGGGATCAGACAGAACGCCCGATGTTGACTCCAGAATCACACCCCTAAAGAGCGCTAATTACTGTGCTACATCCAGATAGCCTGTTGGGCTGACCATCAACCCCTGCCTGGTCCCTCCACTCCCCAGAGACAGAGCACTTGTTTGAGGCTGAATAAAAGTCTCTGCTCCTCTGTTTAGTCTTAGACAGTGCCGCTGATTACAGTAAATTGATGGCCGTGTGTGTGAAGGTTTTCCGAAAGTAGGTTTTTAATGGCTATTGTCCTAACTAGACTACACTCAGACTGTTTTCAACTGGGCCGGGAACATGGTTCAAAGGTCGTTTGAACATGAGACGGGCTTTGTTTCCTGGGAAACAAAGAAAACGATGTTGCCACCCTCTACCAATTATATGGAAGAAACAATATTTTTTTTAGCATTTTCAATGCTTTCCACAATATTTGGTCACATTAGTTTTGTTCTTGATTCATGTAGACTTTCTGTTCTGTTCTTTTCTATATAAAACAATGTCGCTACAACAAAAGACACAAAAAAATGTGTTGTCCGCTTAAGTTGGAGTTTCTTTGGAAGTTTTATTTTACTTGATGTTTTCACCCCTCATGAAGGAAGTGCTCGTGGTGCAAATTAACGAGCTGTACGCCATGTCAGCTTACACTGTGGGTAAGCGGTAATCTGGGCTGTGTGGTTATAAACAGATGGTTCTCAGGCAATTAACAACTGGCATAATGTGTTGATTAAAATCTGATGAGGGAGAACTAACATTAACTCTGCTCACGGGCTGTTGGCAGCTGCCCAAGCGATACTCATAACTCCAGTGACCTTGACAGTGAATCACATGTCTGAATCACCACAAAAAAAAAAAGGCTTGACTTCAACTAATTCAGTTTTTTTTTCTATATATTACAGGTACAGAACGTAAGCGTTACGTTTAAACAGTGATCATATGGTTGGAGAGTGGAGATTAGATGCTAATTCTAGCTCTGTGATAATAGTAGATAACTGCAAGTTAGTGGTGTAAAAATACATGATTACATATACAACAAAAGTTTGGGGTTAGTATGTGTTTTTATATGAAGCATCAAAAATATCAAAAGTGAAAGTAAAATATTTACAATGTAACAAATGATTTTTCTATATTAAATAAATTCTGTTATTTTAAACAGTTCAAAAGAATCCTTAAAAAAAATAAGTTTCTACAAAAATAACAGTTCTTAACACTGATTAATAATAATAAATATGACCCTGACCACAAAATCAGTCACAAGTCGCTGGGGTATATCTGTAGCAATAGCCAACAATACACTGTATGAGTCAAAATTATTGAGTTTTCTTTTATGCTAAAAATCATTAGGATATTAAGTAGGCTAAAGATCATGTTCCATGAAGATATTTTGTAAATTTTCTACTGTAAATATATCAAAACTTAAGTTTTGATTGGTAATATGCATTGCTACGGACTTAGATTTTTTTGCACCCTCAGATTCCAGATGTTTCAGATGAATCTCACTTTAAAAAAATTGACCCTTATGACTGGTTTTGTGGTCACAAATATTTTTTGAGCACCAAATCAAAACATTAGAACTATTTCTAAACAATAATGTGACATTAAAGAGTGGAGTAATGGCTGCTGAAAATTCAGCTTTGCCATCACAAGAATGAACAAGAAGACAACATTTATTTTAAATCGCAATAATATTTTACAAAATTTATGTTTTGACTATTTCTGATCAAATAAAAGCAGCCTTGCATAATAAATGCATTAAAAAAATCCAATGGCAAACTTTTGAATGGTAGTGCATTTATATACACTACCTATACATATGAAAAGTCATCTAATACATCTCATAAAGCCTTCCACACAAATCACCGACAGGATTGTTCCCACTTTACAACACTTTCTTTGAGATGAGTGGCATTCCCTAATCAGCAGCAAAAGATATAAATGAGACTAATCTGTCTTTGAGCCGTAAATTCTCATTTCCACTAAACACCTCATCAGAGGCATTCAACTGGCTTTTGTTTGTCCTCCTCTGCCGCACACACACCTGGCTTCCTCTCCTTTAATTATTCACCAGCAGAGTGTCTGATCGGTAGCCAAGCCTGAAATATGACTGGCATAATCCAAAGGAAATCATACAGGCCTCAAACCAATTCAATTACTGAACAATCAAAGTAAAAAGGCCTCTAATTGCTCTAAAAGGGGGCTGAGAGTGCGGGCGGCCATTGAATGCTGACAGCATTCAGAACAGGACACAATGAGCAACTGCAGGGGGTGCTAAGCTCAAGCTAATAAAGATGGTTTTTCAAAAAGACTTGAGAGAGGTTGGAAACCTCGGCTTCCTGCATGCTCTCTGATCTTTAGTTCTTACAATTAGACTTCTGAATGGAGGTGGTATTTGTGCACCTTCTAGCAATTTAAAAAAGCTAATTTTTCTGGACATTCATGAAGATATGCTTATACTGCATAACAAACAATACAATATACCCAGTTCACGTTGTAACGCTCTATTATAATACTTTCAAATGCATAACTCCCTCAGGTGAGAAGGAGGAGAATCACTGAGAATGTATCTAATTTCTTACCTTTGTAAAGTTCCACCTCTGAATGAAATGTCGTGCAATATCTCTTGCAGCCTTCCCATGAACCAGCACCCCAATATCATGCCAAGGCATCCGTGGTGTCTTATACCTGTCAATGAAATCTAACCAGAGAAAAATAAAGAATTATAAATCCAAAAAACATTAGCCGAATCATTATACAGAGATGACGGACAGGGCTTTTGAAGCCATCACAGTGTGGTCTTTCTCTTTCAATGTCTTTGACGATGCACAAGCATCTTAAGAGTTATTTCACTACATTCTTCTATCAGACTCCTCCATTCTCCTGCTGTCTCCTACCTGGTTGGCAGTATGTGCAAAACCAGGACTTCATATTCACAAAGCAGAGATGCAAAAATGAAGTTATCTCCCTCTGGCAAGAGAACAGAGCTGGGAAAATAACCCCACACCAACTACAGAATGGGATTGTTGGAAACAACTTCTCTGTCTTCTTTACCTCATTTCTGTGTTGGAGGGATTGCTTCATTTGAGATATCAAAGAACGTGTAGTCTAGTTGTCATTTTTGTCTGTCTTGTTTGCTAGTTTGTTTTTGTCTTAAGGCCTAATACGTTACTGTTTCAAAAAACATTTAAAAAAAGAAGATATTTTGGCTGTGGGCGTGGGTTGTGATATTGCAGATGTGCTTTTTCTGGGGATTAATTAAACTGTTTCGTACCATCAAAAGGTTTGTTGAGTTTGACCCAGTCTTTCAGGATGAAGTTGCAGTAGTCTTTGCCATGCCAGAAACGAGTCTCTCCACAGAGTTCAGTACTGCCTATGTAGCTTCTTAGTGAACTAGTCTCTAAAACAGACAGACAAGAAAAAATGCATTACACAGATAAACTGATATGACATAACAACTCATATATATTATATATCTACTTATAAAGATTGATTAGATCTCATAGCTGTGTCATGTCGGCTTCAGTGAACAAGGTTTAGTTGTGTGTGCATAAATGTACTGTATATACACTGAATTGAAGTGTCAGTATATGCATGTCACACAGATGTGTTTGGTTGTATGCGAGTACTTACCGTAAGGCAGGGGGAGAGAGTGATGCAGGCCGAGAGAGTATGAATCGCTGGAATGCAGAGAAGAGCTCTTGGTGTAATATTCCCGAGTGAACGGTGTCCTGGAATTAAGACTAATCCTACTGTAATGTTCTGCACACAGAACACACACAAACACAGCCTCTGTTATGTAACAGCAAAACACTTGTTATATTCATGTCAAATTCTATTACTGGACAGTGGACACTTTATGGTATTTGCGCCCTCAAAGGTAAATAATGTCATTTTTGCACTGCTATCAGCACCAAACAGAAAAGTTTCTCAAAACAAGTTTTAAAAAGTAAAAAAAAAGGTGTCAGCTAAATTACTAAAATGCTGGATAATAAAATTAAATAAAATTAAATTAATCAAGAATATGTAAGTTAAGTATATAAAATATATCATATCTCCATAACCTTGAGTCTGATGTCACATTTATTTTGTTAAATTCCTCTTACTGGACTCTGTTCCATCAGAGCTGTGGTGACTTTTCTCTGAGGGGGTTCTTAGCAGTCTTCCTGTGGGCAGGTTGAGGTTGTTTTCTCCCTGTTCCTCCACTAAAGGCAAAGTTAAACTTGCACAGACCTCTCCTGAATCCTCCACTGAGCCTGAATCTCCTGCTCTCCCTGCTCCTCCTTCTCCAGTCTGAATTTCTTCGACCACCACGTTGAACTTCATCTCCTCACCCTCCTCCACTGTGGCAACTGACTGCTACAGGACAAAAATCAACACATACTGTATACAGTATGTAATGTAACACTTTTGTTTTTAATAAGCTGTGAGGCTGCATAGCAATAATTCTAGTATGCACTAAAAGTATGTACTTTGCTGATGATCAAAACGCATTTTAAAAATGAACACAATTAGGTTCATCTATTTAATAACTGCTTTATCAAATAAATCCATTAAAACATTTTAAAGCTTAAAGGGATAGTTCACTCAGAAATATAAATTCCATTATCATTTATTCACCATCATTTTGTTCCAAACAAACGACTGTGGAACATGAAAAAGATGTTTTGAGAAATGCCTCAGCGTTTCTGTCCATATAATGGAAGTCAATGGCCACTAAGATATCATTCTTGAAAATATCTTATTTTGTGAATGAACACATTTTTATTTTTGGATGAACTATCCCTTAACTTTACCCAAACCATTTATTTAACTTTAGATATACATGACATGGCTATTAATTTACATGATTTATCCATTCCTATATATTATGTATTTACAGTTTTTTCCATTTTTCCATTGTGGGAACAATGATGCTCCAACACAATGTTTTGGTATGCTATTTTAAACATACTATCTGACATGTATTGTATCTGCCATGATTCTGTCTACACTGTCTAGTATTCTTTTTAAAAAATTAGTCCAAATTCTCACTGGTGCACAATCCAGGGCCAAAGAACCAAGAACACACACACACTCTGTACCATTAAACAATGAAAAGGTTCCATGCTATCTATATGGCTGGCACATCAGGCTAGCTGTCAGCATGCAGTATGTAAGGAGCGGTAATGGCCACCCATGCGGCATCAGCCCAACGAAGCTATGACTTAACGATAGTATAAGTGACTCCAGTCTGCTGCGCAGAGTCTGAACGAGGGTAAAATGCCCTCTGATGTGTTCGAGTTAATGGCTCATGGGGGATCATAGTGCCCTCGACTTGACAAATGGCAAATGTCAGAGCACTATTCTCCTGGTGGGCATAATTTTATTAAGTGCAAATATCACTGTGCTCCTTAGGAGACGTTTTGAAAGGTTAGACCAACAGCTGTAACAGTTTCATGTATATTAGCAAAGATTTTACAGTTGAGGAGCCCCGGATTGATAGATACAGTCACTCAAGCATGCTAAGAGAAGCCCCTTAGTAAATGCAATAAGTGCCTTCATCTGGGTTCAAATCATGTTTATTTAAAAGCTCAGACCCATATTTAATGACACAATGGCAGGCAGGTAGGCAGCAGGCCGGGAGAGGTGGCATATAGACGAAATCAAGCTCCCATTTAGTGGCCCCAGTCATTTGTTGACTCACTCATCCATGCAGGGCCTTTATGTTTAATGCAGCTCTCAGGGGGGAAGGAAAGGCCCAGCGAGAAGGACTGGAATTATCAACCACAGGCCCTTCAAGGGTGCCCCAGATGCTCTGTAATTGCAATTTTACGTTTGCTCGTTGGAAAAAGAAAAGAATAAGAAGGCAGAGGCCCTGAATCCCCCGCCACAAAATCAATCCCAGTAAGCATACAGAAATGCAGTCTGGACCAGTCCTTTATGAGCACCATTGTTAGAACGGCTACAAAATATAAATCACTCCAATTTTAGTTTAGGTCAGCTGTCAATGCTTTCAAGTATGAATCACAGATCAATACAATTACTTCATAACATAACACACAAATAAATATGCAGCGGTCCTACAGATGAATTAACATTACATTTTAATGTAATCTAAATAAAAGATGTTACTTTCAGTACTGACTGGCGCATGGTACACACGTTCAGAGGAGGCTTTAGCATCTGTCAGGTGCGTGTCGACTTCCCCCATTGAGGTCTTTGACAGATATCAGAAACACCCAGCTGGCAATACGCATGACATGTTGACAAACATTGAGGGGCCACTGTGGGCTATCACTCTCAACAGGTCACATTTACAAGAAGTTTATTCCTGTCCAATTCACTTACGCCTCTGTGCCTCTGATATCATCCATTTCTGAAGAGTGGAGTAATAGCTGCTAAAAATCATTTTTGCCATCATATAAATAAATTACAGTTAAAATAACATTATAAATCTATTAAAAATATTCATTAAAATAGAAATGCTATTTTTACTAATTGTAATATTATTTGATAATGTAACTATTTTTACAGTATTTTTGATTAAATAAATGCAGCCATTGTGAGCAAAAGACACTTAAAAAAAAAACTTTGAAAAATTAAAAAAATAAATAAATAAATAAAAAATCTTCCTGATGTGGTTGTCTTACATGAGTGAGGCTGGGGGATAGAGCAGGACTGTGCTGAGGGCTTCTTCTCACACTTCCCACATCAGTCAGTCGGTGTTGGGAATCATCCCATCTTCCGTAGGCCAGGTCAATCCCTCCCAGAAAGGCGAGTGACTGGTCAATCACCACCAACTTCTCATGGTGAGCCCAGAGCAATGCTGTGGAGGGCATGTGATCAGGGTGTCGGATGACCTGTCAATCAATAGAGATGGGCAACTTGTCAGGTTCCTTTTCTTAACTGCACAAGATGCTGGGCAATTCTTTATTGAAGAACAATGAAGAATAAAGTTTACAGCTGTTGTACTATTTCTTGTATGTTTGTTGTGCACATTATACTATTTACATACTTCAGTTCCTGCACGAAATTAATGCTTTTATTTAGTGAGGATGCATTAAATTAATCAAAAGTAACAGTAAAGACATTTACATTTCAAATAAATGCTGCACTTTTGATCTTTCTATTCATCAAAGAATCATGAAAACAAATGCATCAGGGTTTCCACATATTGCGCAGCACAACTGTTTTCAATGTTGATAATAATAAGAAGAACCAATTAAGCATATATTAGAATTCTGAAGGATCATGTGACTCTGAAGACTGGATTAATGGCTGGCTAAAAATCTTTGCCATCACAGCAATAAATTACATTTAATAAATGTAATTAAATAATAATAATAATAATAAAAAATATGTTAAAATAGAAAATAGTTCTTTTAAATTGTAGTAATATTTCACAATATTATGTTTTTAACTGTATTTTTGATCAAATATATGCAGATTCGGTGAGCAAAAGAGACTTCTTTCAAATACATTTTAAAAATCATACCATCCCCAAACCTTTGAATGGTACATAAAATACCCACATGACGTATTATATGTCAAAATATGCAACAAACATGAATATGAGGACATATGTAATCAATCAATGAAGATTGAATATGTAATCAATCTTTCAAACACATAGATTTTACTAGACTAACTTTAATAAACTCTTTTGTCAGTTGACCAAATTTCCCAAATATCAGCTGAAGAAATACAGCCGTCCCTAAGCCAAAAATAACACCACAATGTAGATGGTGTCAACCTTTGTGTGAAACAGCTGCGTCTCCACCAGCTTTGGCGAAGCCTCCGGAGGATGCCGCCCCTGGCAGGTGTTTCTACACCAGCAGGGCCCAGGAATACCTCCACCCAGCTGCTTCGCCACACACATCCTTGGGGTGTGGATCCCAAGCCACTTTCCAGTGTCACTCCTCTGCCTAGACTCAACCAGCGCTCCAATAAGATAATGTGACGGCACGTCAATCACGCACCGGCCTGGGGTGCTACGGTGATGAATACCACAGCGTTATGGTGCCACAGAAGCTCTGTGGCACCAGGGGAGAAAGCAGACTTGCCGCCTCAGGCTCTTATGGAGACGATCGGCAAGGAAGAACCTGACCATCTCCAGACACAATCCGTAGGGTTCCCAACACAGCGATCCTCCTTATTCTACTATAGAGAAATATGGCAATGTCCAAACATGATCTAAGTAACATGCGATTCCTGTGTCCGGAGGTAGTGGGCACACTGGGTACTCTCGTGCTTTCTATGATTTGTTTTGATTGATTAGTTCTTGGAGAGATGTGTGTAGACGTAAGAATGGGAAGCTGATTCGGAGAGACGGGTCCCCTCTGTAATACTGTCAAGTTTCTGCTTTTGACAATGTTTGACATACTGATCGACTCACCCTGATATTAGAGTGAAGTCCCATCAGGGTCTTCTTTGTGTACTCGCTGTTGAGACCCATCACTACCTCAACTTCTTTGTAGAGCAGGACAAATATCTTCACACCTTGTTGCTGAGTTGACAAAAGACAAAATATCATTAAACAACTTTTGGACTGGAAAACTAAAGAGAACTGGGTGAACTGCGAGGTGCAACGTAATATATATGGATGTGTGAGAGGTAAAATGAAACTGGCTGAAGTCCAGATTTGAGCAGGTGTTCAGACTCACTGCTTTCCGCTTGAGGACATGGTCTAATCTCCACATGTTCCCGTCTACTACCGGCCGTTTGAGGAAGATTTCTGGGCTTAACCTGAGGGCCATATCAAAACCAATCAATGCTTTGACAACTTCTATACAACTTTCATTCTTTATTTCTGTTATATTAAAGTGATAGTTCACCCCAAATTGGATTTTTGTCACAATTTATTCAGCCTTATGCTGTTCCAAACATGTATGGCTTTGTTTATTTTATCAAGCACAAAAGATACATTTTTAAAGAACATCTTGGTAACTCTTTTCAAAATTCTTCTCCACAGAAAGAAAGTCATATGGTTTAGAACAACAGGGTCAGTAAATAATGACAGACATTTCTGTTTTTGATCAACTATTTCTTTAAAAATGTATACTTGTTTGGTTCAGTAGGTATTGTTAAAAAGCCAGTGAAACCACCGTACTACAAAACCAGTCATGTATTATTCTCCTTTTGTACAGCATCTCAGTCCAACTTTGAGAAAATCAAACTGCCGTCACAAAAAAATCACAATGGTACAAAACACGGTACATTAAAATGTGAGACATAAGCGCTCACAGAGTTGTAAAAGCGAGGTACATGGGGAGTAATTGAAGCTGATTCTAATCTGTACCACCAGGCTGTGATGAAGATTTCCTCCTTTGCTCCTTCCAGGGCATCAGCTATGGCATCAAAGTATCCAGCTGCGTTGACAAATTCAAAAGGAGCATAGGGTGCTTCATTTAAGAACTGTGTCGGTACTTCACAGAGATTTAAGAGAAAACGTACTAGTAAGTGTTTGCTCACATGTCGGCACAAAAAGAACAAAGAATAAGGGACTAGCTGAATTGATTTTAAATATATTTTAAATATATAAAATTTAATTATATTTAGAAAGAAAGAATTCAGTCTTCTATAGTTTTTCAAATGGGCTATCACAATATATTTAAATAATAAGTGTGAAAGCAAATTTTCTTACCATTTTAAAGAAGTGTTTTCTCTAACAGGTGTGAAAGACCCATGGCGGTTTTCCCTCAGAAAGTCCTGTCCGAACATTTGAGAAAACTCATCTATTGAGTGCCCCCACCAACGAGCCTGCCTATAGGTGGAGCACTTGATAGTAAGCGCCCTGTCCAAAAACAAAATGCTGATTAATACTTGTTTTCGTCATTACAAAACAAAACCAAAAATTCACTTTTGTCTCGTTTTCCAGTAAAAAATCTAAAAATCCTTCTTAAACAATCCCAATTTATATATGTATATGTATATGTATATGTATATGTATATGTATATGTATATGTATATGTATATGTATATGAAGCTTCTGAAAGCATGTTCAATAACAATAATTGCATGATGAAATAGCTGAAATATAAAACACATTTTCCTCAACCTGCCTGCAAAGATTCTCAATTGTGACTCCATGCCTGACTCCGGTCTCCCTGGTCCCTATTTTGATGTGAAATCCCTTATCGTAAAGAATCACGGTGCCTACTTGGCCATCCTCTGGCCTCATGTAGAGAACAAAGGAGTCTTTTACCACCAGCCATCTGAAAGATGAAGCAGTCACCACATGAGAGCTGAAACAAGAGGGAGAGCTTTGGGAAAACATCATAATAACCTAAATAAGTAAACAACCGAAAATGAAGACATGCCATGACCCAAAGGCTCAGCAAGGCCGCAATCCGAGAAGTAAAATTCAATTGGGGCTGAATCTTTCAGTGTTTGTTTTTAAGAGCCATGTGAATTATGTAAGTGTAATGTTACTGTAGCTGCTTGTCAAAGAAAAAACAATAACACTCCTGTCCGCACAGATGAAGATAGTTCAACATCAGCATCTGTTATTCACCAATATTCATTTCAGGGCTTGGTGTTCTTACTTGTGAAACCATAAAACAAAGATCACGCACTACTGAGTGAAGTGTTTTTCTCAGAAAGATATTATGTCCACATTGTGAAGAAAGGTGAAGAATAAAAATGAGTTTTCATCACAGTATTATGATTTCCTGAGTGTAACATGTAAACCAGTTCTCACCTTTTGGACCACCGGTAACAGACGCTGTTGGATCCGCACCAGTAACACACAGGGAATGTGTTTCCTCCTGATTTCTTTAAGATCAGACCTTCACTTTTGTCAAAGCAAATAAACATATACATGAACAAACACAAATCAAGGCCATATTTAATTTTGCACTTCACTATATGTACATTCTTACATTCCTTTTGGTCCGAGATCCTGAATAAATGAGATTTGACTCACTTCCAGAAATTCAAGCTGAAATAAAATTCAATTCGCATCAGTAAGCCTCAATCCAGCTTTGTGGGGAATGTATATGAGCCATACACCAGTTTAATTTCTTTGAAACATTTTAGTTATGGTGACTAAAATGAAGTACAAATTGGCATCTGCTTTGTACAGTCCAGTTCTACCTTAATAATTAGCCAGGAAAGTGTGAGGTGAAAACTGAGGCAGGGGGCGAATGTTTCCGGGTACAGGTAGTCTTTAATTAGTCCTGCAAACGAATGCTAATTATGTGACTGTCAGAGAATTAGCCTGTGAAGCACTAAGCTAAGTGTGGAATCACCTCTCAGAGGCTTTCTCTACAAAAGAGCCTGTTTTAATGAGTGGGGACACAGCAGGTAGAGTTCCTTCCAGAACCTTCATTCTGCCATCATGTGACACAATGGTAACTGAACATTTTTTTTTTAACACTAGCGCGATTGCCAGACAATAGCACTGTACAGATAGATTATTTTAGAAAAATATGTGAGTAAAAATTGGTTATACAGTCATTATGTCCTCATTATGCACTAACAGAAAGTTCCATATAGTATTATGCTATTTTGGGCATGGTAGCATGATGATAACACTATTATTTCATGCTGTTTGATTATTCCATAATGCCATTATATTACCATCACATGGTACCTGCAATAGTACTTTTTGTAAGGGTACAGACAGTTGTGACTTACAGTTGCAGGATGTGTCCTGTATAAATGCCTTTTCAATATATTCCTCAGATAATCCTCAAGTTGCAGCTGTTAGAACAAAACAAAGATTGAAACACTGAAATAAGCATGTTTAAATACAATTAGAGCAAAAACTTTATAGCATAAACTAAATGAAGCAATCTTTTTAAGTCAACTTTTACTTTTAATTTAGTCATTTTGCAGACACTTTTACCCAAAGCGACTTACAATTGGGGGAGCAGTATACCAATATTGATTGAACTGAAAATAAAAGATGTAACTTTTCTGCTGATGAGCTGTTCCTCCTTGACGAGGGCATCAGGTCTTCGTGGTAATGTTGGGATGTGTTCTCCATGAAACAGTTTATGGCCTTTAAATGACCTCCTTTTGACTGAGTAACTGTCAAAAAGAGGAAACCTGACTGTCAATATTTGTCAAGATTTGGGTTGTGTGTCCATGAAAGCACCTCTGATTTGATTAACTGAGAGGTAACAGTGCAGTGAGGCTAAGAAAAGGGTTTTTTGTAGGTCTCAGGGGCGCTAACAAGAATACATCTGGGACAAATTGAGTACACCCAACTGAAAAATGAAAACACTCAGCGGCACAAAAAGCAATGGGGCGGATTGTGTTTTCAAGGCTTGTGGTGTGTTTGTGAGAGAATGTATGCATATAGAGATGAAATTAGTAAAGCACATCTTACATTCGGCTTGGCAGGGGGATTTTTAAGAGGGCCCTGAATTTGAGCAGCTCCTGATGAAGTGCCTGGAAGTGCTTAAAACGACGCTTGATTTTCCACTTGAAATCTCCATGGCTCAACTCTATCGTATACAGGTTGGGATTCAGCACCTTTGAGTGGATCAATTCAAGAAACAAGACTGATGTAATATATTTGAATACATATTTAATCATAAGACATGTTACATATGTATACATAAAACATTAAAATACTTCATACTATTGTTTTTATCATATTATCCTGTTATTAAAATAACATTATAGTTCTAAAAATTGTTTTAGAGCATCTTAAGTGTTAAGTGATTCATTTGTGATCCCATTTTTATTACCCTTGTAGATGTGAATCGCTCCACCTCTGTCACTTGTACTTGGATTGGCACTTCTTCAAGAAATATAACACCATCCAGGGACTTGAATGGAAGAAAGCTGTATATTGCTTGAAAGGATATGTTCCTTGGTTCTGAAAACAATCATAATATAGAAATGTTAGTGATCATATCTCAAGGGAGATCAATGAGAAAACACTGACACACACCTTGATGGTGTGGTAATCATTCAGACTCATGTTGGCCTTGTATTTTAAAATGACTGATAACATCTTAGCAATCTAAAGTACAGCTACTTTAGAAATAGTTTGTTTGGCTTTTCATCTTTTGAAGTTTTGCAGTAATGTCATGGAGAGGCTCCATTTGATTGTCAGCAGGATAGCGATTGAAGACTCCAGCTGGAGGTGTATAGTTATGGTGTGTGTGCTTTGGAGTTTCTCAAAGCTAAATCTGCTCTGCATCAGATAATGATTTTAGTAAGTACGTGCTTTTACCTGCTGAAATTAACATGTTTGTTCCTGGTAATATTAATGAACACATACTGCTTTAGCAGTGAGCATAAGTTGCACTTTCTGTGAACAGGGTACAAAACAGAGCTTGAAATCTTTTTCAACATACAGTATGGTCAGTGAGGAGCTTAACATTCAGGACAAAAAAATTGATCGTCAACCTCAGGAGGTCAAAATAAATATTATATGAGCTGGATTTTCTATTTATTTTATATGAGGTTTGCAATTTTTGCAACACTGTTACCAAAATCTGTGACCTTTAAATACAGTATATACAACACTTGGATTTATCTAGCAATAAATATTTAATAAACACTGGAATTCAAGTTATAGGATTGCGTATTTAGCCTAAATTCACTTAGTTACATGTAGGTGCTGTTTGGGGTCAAATTTTAATTTATAGTTATTAGATCAATTTATATTTACCATGAATTAAGGGAATTTTTAATTTTTTTTTTCTAGCGGTAACTTGTACAAAAGAGTTGCAGTCAGTATTTAGTATCAGCTGTGTGTTTCTATTGCACTGCACTGCTCCAGCATCTCAAAGTCCAATATACAGCTGTCTGAGTCACTTTCCTTCTGACATACAGCAACTACAGCAGTATGCTGTGAGGTCAGCTGTCCTGTGAGGTCACTGATGAAAGTGAGGACACAGTACTGTGCAGGTTACCTCCACAGAGGTCAGTATGGCCACTTAAGTCCAGCTCCTCTGGGTCGTCTTGTAGGTCATCTTGGTCCAAGCTGCCAGAGAACTGGCTCATGACAGACTCCAGTCGCTCCAGTTTAGGAGGCCCTTGACGGCCCCTGAGAGACATTTTCACTTAAAGGCTTTCATCTACAAAAACAATTAACATTATTTCACCACAGCATACAAATACAAGACTAATGTATGAATTGTATAGTGCTTTTGTGATAATAATAACAATAATAATAATAATAATAATAATAATAATAATAATAATAAGAAGAAGAAGAAGAAGAAGAAGAAGAAGAAGAAATATTTTATTAGTTATACACCGGTATTTGTCATTAGTTTTGCTGTTGGTAAGCTAATTTAAACACAATAAATATTTGTTCCCATAACCATTTACTTAATGCAGACACCCCTTCAAATCATTTAGCTGCATTTCAGTGTTTTGTCTGCTAAATTATATGCATAAATACCTCATGTTCAGATTTTTTCCGGTCACTGATAATTGCCCCATATGCGAAATGCATGAAATATGGATTTAATATCACTTGGCTGGTTGCAGCACTTCGGTATTTATATGAGGGGGAAATCTGTTAATGAGGGGCTCCTCCCCTGTCTCCTGACCGGCTCCAGAGCCAATGGCCCAAATGCAAAGTGACAGACAAGTCATCAAAGAACATGGAGATGTAATGTCTTGTGATCCCAGAAAGTGTGACAGACATTGATTTTTTTGCAATCTGACGGTACATGCAATGATAAAAGAAAGGAAAGGTCAGGGTCAAATGGCATGAAAGTGAGGAAATGGCTGGATATCACGCAATGTCATGGGCCACAAACCTTTTCCGCAACTAAATAATACAAGTAACATATTTTATGAACTTTATGCCTGTTATTAAAAACAGCTGTGCTATACGAAAGTGCATTCATTTATTTTAAACCCGTTCACATGTGAGTTTAAAATATCCTAGCTGAGCCCCCAGGGTTGATTTTTTTAGGCGACCATTATTTTAGAATGTATAGCCTTATTGTTTCCATGGTGACGTGTCATGCTTGTCATGTAACACAATGCAGCCACAATAGCACTTTATGAAACTAATCTGTACATGATATTAATATGTCATCAGATTATATTTGTAAGGATTATTGCTGCTTACATCAGCACATATTTTACAAACTATAAATGTATGGTTTTGCTAGTACTTATGTGTATTTAAATGTCTGAAACCTAAACTAAGTTAAAGGTAAAAACCTCAGTAAAAGCGAGGAAGCAGATTTGAATGCAGCAGTTGATGACGTGACGCACTGAACGTTCTAATCATACCAGTGTGATCGTAGGCTTCAGGGACCAGCCAAGACTGATCATACCGGTGTGAGCGTACGCTCAAGCACAGTTAACAGAAAATATTGTCTACACTAATTTGAATAATAGATTGTACATTAAAATGATTGGAATAATCTTTTTTTTTTTTTTGCAACAAATCTGTTACTTTTGTTTAACATTTTAAGAAAAATCGAATTAATAAATTAAAAAATTATATATACACACACTGTAGTTATTTTATTTTATGCCTGTTTCAGTATTTTACTTATTAACATTTTTTTTTTTTTAATTCCAATTTGTGTCAAAGTGAGAGAGAAAGCAAAAAAGAAACGCAGAGATTATTTTGTGCTTCATTTCACCTGTCATTGCTCCAGTAAGACTGGGAATCTTCCTAATGGCCATGGCAAGGGGCCAATGGCTGCAAGGAGGGGGCGGAGTCAAACACACATGTGATTTCCTCTCCCAGAAAGATATTAACATTGGCAAGATAAACGTGGGCAAAGGGCAGAGGTGTAACTCCTTTACCTAGGACAGGTAGTACAGACAAGTCAATACATTTATCTTGACACCAGTCTTATGAGCTCAAGACCCTTGAGGTGAGACCCTTGAGCATGACACCCAACCCCCAACTGCTACCCAGGCGCAGCAGCATTGGCTGCCCACTGCTCCGGGTGTGTGTTCACTACTGTGTGTGTGTGTGTGTGTGTGCACTTAGATGGGTTAAATGCAGAGCACAAATTCCGAGTATGGGACACCATACTTGGCCACACGTCACTTCACTCACATCACTCAACTATATATAAATATGTATATATATATAAATGTGTGTGTGTGTATTAATTGAATGCAACTTTTTAAAACTGTGGTTAATAATGTCCTTCTAATATATTTTGTAATGTTGTAAGGAAAGAAAATTTTAGACACCTATATTTTTAAAATGCTCCACAAACATTGTTGGTCTTTAGCTATATTGTTAATTTTTATACATCTATTAAATACTGACATGGTATTGCTCTCTGCTTAAAAAAATATTTAGTCTAGCTTGATAAATTTCTCAATAACAACAGCTGAATTAATTTTAATCAACAATTATTCAGTCTGAGATCAACAGAGAAAGATACTTTGTTATTGTCTGTTCAAAATGTTAAAAATTAAAAGACAATATTTTTTGCTTTGCACCCAACTGTGTATCACTGCGGTCATTCAGGTAATATAACAAAGTTACTGTAAAGTATACGCAATGCTCTTGATATGAGAAACACACATGACAACGAGTTTACTGGATTAGATTGGATCTGTGGGGGATCCAAATTCATACATTTATTTAGGCCGCAAATTGTTCATGATAATCATATGTGTGTGACAACTGCAATGTTAAATAAGGTTATTAGTTTGTGGTGTAATTAGACAGGATGTGAGTCTTCATTCTATGACAGTACAAACGGGACAGAGGCAATTCATTAAGCAGGTAATAGAGCACATTATTGTGCAAATATTCTGCATCAGACTAAATCAATCACCACTATAACTGCACATTCTTTCATTAAAGTGAATTACAAAGCTGGAAGAGGGGAAAAGATTGGAGCTTGGAACAGCAGGAAGGCAAACTAAGAAAATATAGAGAGTTCTTACCTCATTTTGAAGCCCGTGGAGGAAGAACGCTTCTCCTGACTCTCCTAAGAGACAGGAGATTGCAACAGGTTGCAACTACTCTGCTTCTAAACTCTCTGTGGTAACTCAGATAACTGATTTCTGTTAACTTGAGGAGTTTCAGCACTGTTACCCTCTTTGAATTATGACAGCAATATGACTGGACAGTTCCATTCACGGCTCTTACAATGTATCATCACACCATAGGGGAACAAGGGAAGGGTTTCACTGCACGCTCAAAGCCCCTATTGATAGTGCAAAGCTCTGCCACTGGTGCGAGTGTTTGTGTTTGAAATGTTTGTACCAGGAATCAGACAGCTACAGCTAATCTCTGTGATGTCATCCCTCATGAGATGGGGACTGGTGGAGGACTGGCCGCAGTGCTATTTGTGTTGCTGTGTGAGTTGTGTTGTGTCAGCGGTTCAAGAGAAGTCGGACAATCATCATTATGACAGAGTTTGTGTATTCAGGGTGTATTTTCTGAGGTAAACACAACAGGGGGATCAATAACAATAGGGTGGATATGATAAAATGGCAGGTGACTCTAGATAAGCCTACACTGTAAAAAAAATCTGTGACATTTACGGTAAAATACCAGCAGCTGTGGCTCCCAGAACTTCACTGTTAAAAATATGGTAAAAACATTTTAGGTTTTACAGACTTAACTTAAAGAGTTACTCCACCGCAAAATGGAAATTTTGTCATTAATCACTTACACCCATGACGTTCCAAACTTATTAAAGCTTCGTTCGTCTTCAGAACACAATTTAAGATATTTTGGATGAAAACCGGTAGGCTTGTGACTGTCCCATTGACTGCCAAATAAATAACAGTGTCAAGGTCCAGGAAAGTATGAAAAGCATCGTCAGAATAGTCCATCTGCCATCAGTGATTCAACCGTAACATTATGAAGCGACGAGAATACTTTTTGTACATGAAGAAAACAAAAATAACAACTTTATTCGACAATTCCTCTCCTCTGTTTCTCTCTAAATCAGCGTAGCGCCATTTTGGCAAATCTGAGCAGTGCGCAGGTGGTGTACGCTCTTTGTCAGAGAAAAACATTTATTTCATAATGTGAGTTACCCCCACTTTCAATTGTTTTACTTCGATGAAAGTTTAGAATTGTATTAATTTTTTGAATGAAAGATCAAAAAGATAAATGATGCGGATTTATTTTCACAGCCTCCTTTGCTCATATTTACCAAGGGAGCCAAAATTAGTGGGTGTATGACTCATACGGTTGTATTATATTGTATATGGTTTTTAAAAAGTAATAGTTCACCCCAAAATGAAAATTTGCTGAAAATGTACTCACCTTCAGGCCACGCAGGACATAGAAGAATTTGTTTTTCATCAGATTTGGAGAAATGCAGCATTACATCTTTTGCTCACTAAAGGATCATCTGCAGTGAATGGGTGCCGTCAAAATGAGAGTCCAAACCGCTGATAAAACATCACAGCAATCTACAAGAAATCCACATGACTCCAATCTATCAATTAAGGTCTTGTAAAGTGACAAGCAGTGTGTATGTAATAAACAATTCCAAGAGGGTTTTAAATTTAAACCATTGCTTCCAGCTAAAATATGAGTCTTCTATCCATAATGTTGCTTTCTACAGTGAAAAAACTGTCTCATCTGAATCAGGAGAGAAATGTGCACATATCAGATCTAAACTAGATCTAAACGAAATTCTAAAGAAATATGTTAATGATGGATTAGTTTCTCACAAACATGCAGCTTTTCACTTCACGATAATTGACTCTGATTCTTATGGCACCAGGATCCAGTGATGAGCAAGTGATGCTTAGATGATGCTAAATTTCTTCAAATCTGTTACGATGAACTGAAGAAACAAACTACATCTTGGATAGCAAGGGTAAGTACATTTTCAGCTAAATTAAATTTCTGGGTGACCTATTTCTTTAATCGTCCCAATAGTAGCCTACTAGTCTTTATAGTGACACCTCTGTGAATGCATGTAGTTTGTTTACTTACTGCTGCTGTTTCAAACTGTTTATCTTTTCATTATTTTCAATGCTTGTTTGTTGGACAGTGAAATTAAGGGTGCACTGACATTCATTTCTCAACTCTTATCCTTCAGTTTGGATTGTTGGAACACATGCTGACACACCATATCACTTTTGACTGTTGTCTTGGGCTCATATGTTTATAAAGTTACCATATAATAAGCATTTACATTATGTATTTATCATTGTACAGTAACTCGGATTTTTTTTTTTTTTTTTTAGATGAAGCATACAATATCGCTCTGATTCACCGCTTGACATTTCCTGTCATTTAGCCATGAACTATGCTGTATTTTTATTTGTTTGTGCGAGTCCTCACATTATGTCCAGTCGGCTAGCTCAGGTCACGTGACGGCACACGTCGGTCTATTCTTCTCCGCGCACTAGCAGGAAGTACAGGCAAGAGGCTCATACAGGGATCAGCCATCCTTTAGCCTTTATTTTCACATTCGTGTGGTTTAGCGATATCCGCAACGTATTTATTTGACACCGGTGATTTAAAGCTTGTATTGCTCGTCTTCAACAGATTGTAAATCTTTCTCGTCGACGGGCAGACAGTTATTGACGTCAGTGCACGTTTATACTATTATTATTTGTGAATCATGTTTTGACGATCGTCATTCTCGCACCAGCAAAATATATGAGTAGACAACGCAGAAAGCGTGAATGGTTTCGTATCATTTGCTTGCTTTAACAGCCGGTTTCTATGCATTGCATGCATCTGTGTGTACAGCCATGCAGCAAAGCATGCAACTGTGCTGAGATGTCACACCGCCTTTTCTAACAGATCTCTGTAGTGCATACAGTTACGTTAGGTATGTTGCAGTCCATGCGCCTTTCTCACAAGATGTTTGCTTCTTATTTTTAAAGTCTTATTTTTGGAGTGTTAGTTTGCTATTTTAACCTTCCACCTGCTTTCTTTGTTCTGCAACACAGTGGTGGGTCAGAATGAACAGAAACCACATGAAATATGGTGCTATCTGAGCTTTACTGGGATCATCACATCCCCCTGCCAAAACTGGGACCCTTGCAATCCCGGCTGGTCACTGCCTTTGTTGCCCTGGTCTGTTTCATAAACAGCTATGATGGGGACTTTGTCTTTGATGATTCAGAAGCCATCATCAATAACAAGGTATCACCCTCAATCTTGGTTATTTATTTGTTTAGATGTTTATTATGAAAGAAATAGTTTACCTAAAAATCTCAATTCTGACATTGATTTCAAAGACAGGTAAATTTAGTTTTTCATACAGTGACAATGGATGGGGACCAAGGAGTGGCCGTGGTCCCCATTCAGTTTCATCGTATGAAAAAAGCAGCTTTGACATTCTGTTTGAGTAAATGATGATTGAATTTCCTTTTCAGGTAAACTGTCCATTTAAACATATATATTGTTGTAATGGTCAGTTGTGATTTCAACATACAAATCATGTCACTACTTTAATAGTACATGATATTTGCTCCTTCTTTTCACAGTATTTATACATTGTCTTAACAGATTTACTCTCTCTCTCATTTCGTAGGATTTGAATCCTGACACTCCACTGAGTAACATCTGGAAAAATGACTTCTGGGGAAGTAACTTAAGTAGCAACTCCAGTCACAAATCCTACCGGCCGCTGACCGTCCTGACCTTCAGGTATGTTCACCACAAAGACAAAAGAGTCTTTCAATTACTACTGTGTGACTGATGATTAACACAAGGTAATAGTCCAACGTGCTTATAGTGAATATTGTCAAACCTCTTTGCATGTATTAGATGTGTGGACTTGTAATTTTATTCTCAGTGGGAAATCAAAAGAGGTCCCCCGAGTGCTTCCTCACCGAATGCCACAATAATTGACATTAAAATTAGATGCATATATTGGCTTTTTTCAAACTCGTTTTAGAATTGTCTTTGGCATTTGACTGCAACTGTGAGGAATCTATACAGGGGGCATAATTCATGTCCTGTGTGCTGCTAATGAGAATGACATCGTTTTGCATCAGTAATGGCCCGTTATACCTCCTCAACCATAAAGTTGCTCTATAATGCTGCGATGTCTGTATGCCATCGTATCTCTGCTGTTTTATGTTTCAGAAATATACAAAACATTTGTGATCGTTGCACAAGTCAAAAGTTAGTTTTAATCATTGCGATTTATGGCTGTTACTTATTTTCGCAGGATCAACTACCTCTTGGCTGGTGGACTGCATCCGATTGGCTTTCACATGCTCAACGTTGCCCTCCACTGTGTTATTTCTGTGTTAATGATCGATGTGTTTGCAATATTAATTGGCGGCCTGGTTCACGACGGAAGATGGGCGAAACTCAGTCTTTCTCCAAAAGCTTCCTTCCTTGCTGCGCTCTTCTTTGCCTCACATCCAGTTCACACGGAAAGTGTAAGTAGAGTGGGAAGACGTGATTCAGGATGTTTTTTCTGCGGTGTAAAATATCTGAGTATAATGTTTTTTATATCAATGTTTTTTTTTGTTTTGTGTGATATATATTTTAAGGGGCGCGGAGAAGAAAGCTTCACGCAGCTGGTGTGCATCGCATAGGTGGGCTCTACAGTCAGCCATGGCTATTAACAGCTACCGAACGCATGCTCTGCCCTGCCACGGATGCGTCCGAGCATGGTAGAGTCTGCCGATGCTTCAGTATCTACTCTTTAATCAGGTTCAGAAAGACCGGCCCTGGACCTGGAGGGGGTGAGGTTCAGAGAGACCACTGACTTGGGCCTACGGGATGAATCAAAGAAGGTGGCCCCAGGACTCCAGCCAGGGCCGACTGCAGTTCTGTAATGAGTGCTGCCTCCTGCCTTCATTGTTAATTTGGCACTGCCAGAAATACAGGCAATTTCACAGACGAAAGGGCGGCGAAGGATGTTTTTATGCTGCCCGTTTTTTGCCTTTAATGTCCAAGCAGGATTTAAATTGTTTAGGTGTAAAATGTGTAGCTGCTGTTAAAAACGATTGCCCTTGGGATGGATTTCACGGTCGTGACCTGCTTGAAGATGGAAGCTGCTTGATGAGAGAGTGTCCTTTAGCTCTCTAAAAGTATTTATTTGGAGTTGATCTTGTGAATAATCTCCTCTGTTGGCTCTCTGTCTTGTAGGTGGCTGGCATTGTTGGCAGAGCAGATTTGTTGTGTGCCCTCTTTTTTCAGCTCTCTTTTCTGGTTTACTGCAAAGCGTTTCAAGGTCAGTTGATAAACTCATGCACTAAACTCTGATACAGTTATTATGGCACTGTGTGAAATTTAGTTTCAAAATAATTTTTCAAAACTTGAATTTATATATAAATTTAAAATCATTTACAGCTTTTATACATTTTTGTGAAGTGGATCCACCAATTCCTTGAAAAGATCATAATGATTAGTTCATGATTCATTCATGGACTTCTTTAAGGATACTTTTATGGTTGCTTTGTTTGGTACTTGAAGCTTAAAATCTTATCTTGCTTGAGGACTCATTGCAAGTTTGTAATGAATTAATTCTTTACAGACACTGCATGTTAGGATCTCATTGAATTTCTTGCGTTGCATCAAGGATACAGTTTAATGTAGAGGCTCTTGAATTTCTCTCTGTAGGTGGTGATAAAAAGTTCTCAGTATTGTGGATATTTGGCAGCATTCTTCTTTGTGCTGTGGCAATGCTCTGCAAGGAGCAAGGGATTACGGTTTTGGTGAGTGAAAATATGCATACATTTAAGAGAGTTGCAGGTCAAATAAGGTAATATGCATTTTTTTATTTATTTTTACAATAAAGAGCTTTGGTCATTCATAAAATATCTTGATCTTTTCTTCCGTGTGTTAAGGGAGTAAATGCTGCTTATGATATTCTCATGGTCTGTAATCTGAATATCTTTGAGCTCGCTCACCAGCTGCTGTCCAGGAGAAAATCAGCTGATGTAAGTGACTTATTCACAGGGTTTCACCTTTTGGACCAAAAATCTTTGGATTGATTTATACTTTCTTTTTTCCACCCAGATTGGTGGGTTGGTGAGGAGCGGTTTGTTTATGAGGTTAGCTCTTCTCTTTCTTGGTGGTTCCTTTCTTTTATACGCGAGGTGGAGAATCATGGGAACTGGGCCTCCATCTTTCACTGAGGTGGATAACCCAGCATCCTTTGCTGAAAATGTCATCTTAAGGGTAAGCAGTCCTTTCAGTTTGGGTTTTTGAATGGCCCCTTCGAAGCTGAAATTTCACTGGTACTGACAAAATCAAAATTATGGCATTCTGACGACCCTAGTCAAAACTGAAATAAATTATATTTAAGTATACAGTTTTAGTAGTCATTTTTACCCCAGACAGACTGTGCCATATTTTTCACATACTATGTTTCTCTGCTCTTTTCTCTCTTTTCTCAGATTGTGAACTATAATTACTACTACTCCTTAAATGCCTGGTTGCTGCTGTGTCCCTGGTGGCTGTGTTTTGATTGGTCAATGGGCTGTGTGCCTCTGATTAAATCAGCTACTGATTGGAGGATTTTCTGGCCTCTTTTGCTGTGGTGCTGTCTGATGGGCTTGGTATACCAAGCTCTGTGCTCACAGGACAGCAATAAAAGAAGGTAAGAACAGCAAAACAAAACATGCTTTGTCTAGATATGGAAAAATGTGTGTGATGATTTGAAAATGAAAGGCCTGGTTGTTGTTCAGGCATTTATTTGTATACAGTTGCCATAATGTAATTCTACCATATGATTAGATGATTAATGATGATTAATCCATTGAAATAAATCTTATTTACTTTTTCTCTTGAAACACAAAATACAGAAAGACTCTTGAGATTCTCCTTATGTGGAACAGTAATGACAACTATACTCAACAGCAACTATTTCCTAGTTATTACACTAGTTTTGAGCTGTGGTGATACAACCATATATTGATATCACTTTTTTCTTTATCTATTTTATATCAATATACACACTGAATTTATATGCAACCATTACTACAGTACTAATATCTTCATTGTCACATGATCCTTCAGAAATCACTCTAATATGCTGTTTTGGTGCTCAAGAAACCTTTTTTATTATTATTATGCCTGTTTAAAACACTTGTGCTGCTTAAAATGTTTGTTAAAAATGACAGCTTTTTAGGATTCATTCATGAATAGAAACTTCAAAAGAACAGCAGTTATCTGAAATAAACTTTAACAATGTTGAAGGCTTTATGGTCACTTTTGATCAATTTAATGTGTCCCTTCTTAATAAAAGTATACATTTCTTAAAAAAAAATGTGTATGGTATAATATTTTCTCTGTGTTTTTAGGACTCTGACATTTGGCCTTGTACTGCTGGTGATTCCATTCCTGCCAGCCAGTAATCTGTTCTTCAGGGTGGGTTTTGTGATAGCCGAGCGGGTGCTGTACCTCTCCTCAGCGGGCTACTGCCTCATTCTGGCCTACGCCGTGGGCTTCTGTAGCTGCCATTGGAAGAAACACAAGGTATGTGACCTGTTCTACACCAATTTCCCACTTATCACCTCCTAATATTCACCATCAGACCATAATTCACTGTAACTAATGTTCCGTTGAGTTTGTGTTCACGTCTCGTGTCTGTGGGATGACCGCAGAGGCTGCTGAGAGCGGCCACGTTGACGCTGCTGTGTGTGAACGTGGCTCGCTCTGCACAGCGCAGTCAACAGTGGAGGTCTGAACAGAGTCTCTTCGCCAGCGCCCTGTCTGTCTGCCCGCTCAACGCCAAGGTGAGACCGCGCACCTCCCCCCGTCATGCTGCAATTTAACTCCACTCCATTCGTGAAATCCATTTCAGTAACTTCAGCTTACCCATCAACACACAAAATGCCTTGAGCAAGACTCCTAACATCAGGATTCTTCAGAGGAACTGAACATGTAATAAGTGTACTTTGAGTCAGTTTTGATTTGAAGCCTCAGCTAAATGACTAAATAAAAAAATAAAAAAAATAACAAGAGAAAAGCAAATAAAATATTTGTTCTCAATTGTATTCAGTCCAGTTTTGCACACCAGTGACTTCATTAGCTTGATGAGCTCTCTAACTTTCTCCTTCCTTGCACAGGTGCATTATAACGTTGGCAAAAACCTTGCTGACAGAGGCAACCAGAGTGCTGCAGTCAAGTACTACAGGGAGGCAGTGAGGTAAAAAAAAAAAAAATTATGATTCTGTCATATTCAGTTTGGCAGTTCTTCTGTCTTTCAGCACTTTAAGCAGTGTGATCTATTGTCTATAATGTGAAATATAAGTTAGGGTTCATTTTTTGTCTACATGTGTTCCAGATTACACCCCAAGTATGTTCATGCCATGAACAATCTTGGCAACATATTAAAGGAAAGAAACGAGTTAAAGGAAGCTGAAGTGCTGCTGTCAGCTGCGGTTAATATCCAGTGAGTGAAGATTTTTAGTTCAAATTTATTGTGTAGTTGTGTAACCTTTATTCAAATCTGCTGTTTTTTTTTTTTTTCGACTGGATTAGGCCTGATTTTGCTGCAGCTTGGATGAATTTGGGTATTGTGCAGAACAGTCTGAAAAAGTTTGACAAGGCTGAACAGAGCTATTGGAATGCAATTCGATTCAGGAAAAAATACCCAGACTGTTATTACAACTTGGGACGTCTGGTAAGCGCTGTGTTTTCTCTGTAATTTTCATAAAGCATTCAATACATTTAAAGCATGTTTTCCTACTTATTACATTTCCCCATATTCTAAACATCAATTTCAGTAGTATTACAGCGTGGATTTTTAATAAGTCTTGGGTGGTTTTGGTTTTGAGCGATTGTTCATCCTTCCTGTGTGAGTACAAACCAACATGGTGCAATTTATTATTAATTATGGCAAGAAATTGTCTATTCCACTCTAAATATGGCCCATTATGATGTGTATTGACAAGCTATTTTTGTGTTAATGAAGGTTTAATTTCTTTACTCCATGAATTATCGAAGCATTTTTATCAAAGATGTGCCATAGTGATTAATGCACTTGCTTCCCACATGTTTAGCCTTGTTGATTATGCAGAAAATGCAAATTCGAATCTGCATAATTTCCCTGCCCTTCTTCTCATATTTAAAATAATAAAATTATTTAAAAAATGGAATTGTAAGGCATGAGAATTGTTTTGTTTTTGGAGAATCTTTTTCCTTGACGCACACTGGCCCATTGTTTATGATTGGTGCTTGTTTGTTTTATCTCCAGTATGCAGACCTGAACCGCAGCATTGACGCGCTGAACGCCTGGAGGAACGCCACCATGCTAAAGCCTGACCACAGCCTGGCGTGGAACAACATGGTCATATTGTTGGACAACACTGGTAAGGTGTAAACGGAAAGTTTGATTTTATTATTAAAAGGCTAGTGCATACTGTCACAAATAGTGTAAAATTAGTATACTTACAGCTAATATACTTCTCTTAGATGTCCTCTGAAATACTTGAACCTGATTGGCTAGTTGCTGTATTGCACAGTCAATTATTCATATAATGACCACTAAACTTTATAATTAGCCATTGTCCTAGGCTCCCTGTGCCTACATAGCAACGTATTATCTTGCTCAACATATAATAAAAAATAATTTCAACTGAATTCAATATTTCATGTTCATCTGCTTTTAAATGGTATAATAAGCAATATAATGTGCTGACTGTGTTATCTTTTGCATATATCACAGTTTAGCAATGCAGTATAGATCTGTATTGTTACGTTAAGACAGGGGCAGTCATGTATGCTTAAACTGAGTGAGTGTTCTCATTAAACGTGACCTTGACCCTGCCCTTGGGGGTAAACAGATGATCTTGGCCTCCTCCCAAATCTTCCCGCCTTGTCGTTTTCATCTGGTGTCCCAAGTATAGCCGTGGCTCATAGCTGTGTGTGAGATAGAGGAAGAGAGAGGTGTGAACTTCCATTCTGCAGATGCTGAGCGTCAGGTGCACGTTGCCACATGGGGCCATGCTGCATAATTAGTTCACCCTTTACAACAATTAACTCCTGCACCCCATCTTCACCCCCTTATCTCATCAGAAACCCTACAGGGATGGATAACTTACTACAATATTGTTCAGAAAGTATATCAGACTTGGTGATATGACATAAAAAAAACGGTTTTAAAATATGTTTATATATGAAAAATGTCACAAAACATTTTTGGAACATTTGTGAACATTTTTGGGTGATGCAAATGAACCATAGATTTAGTGTTTTCTATATTTTGTGAGTCATGAATGTCTGCCTTTGGAAAAATTTTCGGAATTAATAATTAAGAAATACACTAAAATCACTGTTATTTACAATGTTTCTTGATTTGTATCACTGGCAAACTTATTGCACATATACTGCAAACATTTATTGCAAATTTTTCTTGCCCACCCCTATAAAATAGATTTTTTTAAACTTTGGTTAAACATATTTAGGTCAGTAAACCATACTGTTATGCATTTATTTGTAGCTTGTGTTTTTATGATGATGATGAGACACATTTTTTCAAAAGTTTCCATTCTGATGAGATGTTACAAGATTAATAGAGAATGTCCTTTCCGGGAAATGCCTGCATAAGAACCCAACATGATTAGACCGGAAGAGCAAGAATCAGCAATGCTTGAAATTTATGTATTAAAAGTCTTGTGTGTTGTTTTAAAGCCACTCTTCCCTGCCGTGTGGAGAATGGCGCGATTCCCTGACAGAAGCCGTTTATTCAAACGCGTCTCCCAGGCAGGTTGGCCCTCCCTGGAGAGTCTTGGCACGGTCCATTTTCTTTGCCAAAAAACAAAAAGACTCTGGCACCAGCATCATCTTCCTCTGCATTTTCCAGCCTCACTTGATCCCAAAACCCCTCCCAAAAATAAGTAAATGATTGCAAAAAGCGAATTGGAGATGCTTTCTACTGTTGTTGTTCTTTCCCTATAATATTAAACCGAAAACACACAAGAAAGTGTGCAAACATAAAACATGAGTCATGTTTAGGTTTCAACGGTGAGGAAGAATCCTCAGCAGCTCATGAATTTGTTAAGGGCCAGCCGGTGAGAGAAGATCTATCTGAGTCTGTGGTCAGAGGGAGTTTTGACATCCAGATCAATAAGTCAGTAGCCCTTGTGTTGCCCTCTAATTAGGAAACTAAAAGAATCAGCCATGTGTGGAGTTGAAAAACTCTCTTCTGGAGGCTGCTGACACACCAGAGCAATCCGCTCTGCGCAGTCAACAGAAATCACAGAAAGACAACTATACTGTTGTCCTTTTGTGACATTTAGAACTATTAATAAAAATGTAAACAGTTTGCTCCTTCACAGTTCTATGTAGGTTTTTTAGTTGTTGTTTTATAATTGGCTAGTTTTAATGATGGAAGGGGTCTGGCACACAACAAACACGCTTCTTCTGTGCAAGAGACCTAGCTCTAAGAGTCTGGTACTGAATGTTTATGAAATGTTCTTTTTACATTTGTTTTATGGAGCTGCTAAGGTGTTCTGTGTGAGTTTAGCACATTGCTGGGGTTCTCGGTGGGTGCTTGGTGTTTGTTAGGATATTCTGAGTGGATGCTTGGTGGTTACTTGCAGGCTTAAGTCAGAAGACTCCACCCCCAAGTCACTATGATATTCTGGTGCTTAGATATCGCTTGGGTTCCTCTTTCAATGTAATAGACTTTATGCACGAACGCTTCTGCATTAGCCTTATTGGCCATCTCAACTTCCAGTGCAGTGCAGTGTATGGAAATTGTGAGAAAATAAAACCTTGAGGAAGTGCCTTTCTATAGGACAAAGCAATATTAATATTAAAGTTTATGGAATATGTTAATAAGAAGTGTTAATTATGTCTTAATATAATATACTAAAATTGTAAATTTACTACTGTTAACATATATGATATTCTATACTATAATATAGTCTAATTGATTGTGTTTGAAAGTTATTACACAGAAAGAGTTTGCTATGGGAAAATACTACACCTGAGGCTTGTGTAGTACTAAGATTTCTATAGAAAAATATAGGCAGCAGACATACATAGAGCCAGTTCTGTTTTTTTTTTTTTTAAAACCTATTTTATCACAAGCCAAGAATCAGTGTCTAAATTCTTTTAAAAAGTAAAAGCCCAGCAGTTTGAGTTATCATTCATAACTTAATGAGCAACAGTAATATTTTGTGTCTTAGCAAGGTAACAGTTCATGTTATATTTCATTACAGGCAATCTGGCTCAGGCTGAGCTGATTGGAAAGGAAGCATTAAAGATATTGCCAAAAGATCACACCATCATGTTCTCCCTCGCCAATGTCCTTGGGAAACAGGAAAAGTACAAGGTTAACACAAACTTTTTTTTTTCCATGTAGTGCTGCCTTTTCTGTGAAAATGTTACTCAAACTATTTGTTTGATACAGCAGGAACTTTATAATAACCAATGTTCCTTTTTCTCTCAGGAGTCAGAAGGATTCTTTCTTAACGCTCTGAAGATCAACCCAAACGTTGCCAGTTGCCATGGTAATCTTGGTAAGTCTCCCAGAATCCCGCTGGCACTTCAGTATTGTCACAGAAAACAGTTGTGCAAGTTTTGACTCCTGCAATGTTACATGATACAGGCATAAATCAATGCGACTGAATCAATAAACAAAGCGAAGTGGCTATGATTCTTCTCCCATTCACTGGGGACCAGTGCTGAGTTACTGTACAGTCCCTTGATTTAAGTGACGAGTCTTTTTTTGTGCTCTTGCAGCTGTTCTTTATCACCGTTGGGGAAAACTAGACTTGGCAAAGCGGCACTATGAACTGTCTCTTCGACTGGATCCCAGCGCTCCAGGGACCAAGGAAAACTACAACATGCTAAAACGCAAACTGGAACTGCGGCAAAGAACTGTTGGATAACACTGTTTTTGATAACTGCATGCTACACAAGTCTTTGTACGGTCTCTACACAACTAAATAAAGTAATTAATCTTATTATTTTTCACTTTTGTTCTTTATGAATGCATACTGATGCTGTAGATGCACACAGTGCTTCCATTCTGGCCACATTATAGTCTTTTAAAGTCAAGACTGTGGATTCTTAACCAGCTCAAATGAGTTTGTCACGTGTAACTGTAGTCTCAAGACATATGGAACATATCCACTATCTTGACTTTCATCTTTGACCTCATGTTATGTCAGCTGGGCCTCTATTTATTAGTCTGTTACACTTTGTAATTGCAAAGTATGTTACTCTTGGCCATCCACCAAGAACATACCCCACTGTGGACATCGCAACAAATTGCATTTTAAAATGTCGAGTTATCTTGAGTCACACACACCATAGGCCAATGGTTTTTGTTAGCGTGTTTGTTTACACGCCTTTGCGCGATATCTAACATACGTGTCTTGAGGACCGGATCATGGCCTTTCGTTCCTCCTAGTCCTCTGTAGTTAATGTCCGAAAGGTGTGTTGCGAGTCTGTGTTCTGATGTGCCGAGGCCGGGGCCGTAAGGTCAGCCCAAGTAGGAAGCCAGCAGTCATGACAGCAAAGAAAACAGTGAAGCTAAGATAGGGGGCTTCAAAGGAGGTGGAACGCAATCCCTAGGGGCATCTCACACATGCTGGCTGCTCTTGAAAGTTAGTGGGCTGAGCGAGGGCTGACCTCGAGACAACAACTTCAGTCAACAAGTCTCTTTCTTAGTTTAAAGTGCACCGTGATTCTATTTTATCACCTGCTTCCTCCAGCCAACGGGACACTTTTGAAGAACCAGGATTGCAAAGACGGTGCTAAGATGATAGGGTTGTTGGTTCTAACGATACCATCCTCAGATCTGAAATATCAGCCTGCAGTTGTTATGTATAGATTAAGGTATTACTACTGTAGAATTGCTTTTTTTTTTTTTGGAACAACAAAAATACTTTTGAATGAATGTGTAACCACTATCTGCCTGGATTTTCATGCCATTCCTACTTCTACATCCCTTCACACTGCTGAAATTGAGTTAACATGGGTGGACTCGTGTCTTTCCATCTTTGCTTGAATTTCACACATGCACCAGTAATATTTTCATAGTGTTGCATAGGATTACTGTTTTTGCACATTATTGAGTTTAAAAGTGTGTGGAATCCATTGGACCTCTGCATAGCCTCTGAGAGAGTAAACAGTTGTACTAAAATTCATGGATGGGTCAAGTGGTAGAACAATACAGCAACAAAAACCCTGAACTATATGTGAAAACCATATGGAAAATGCATTTGACATTCTTTTTTTTTTACATATTACATGATCCTTCATAAATCATTATAATTTGCTCATGATCATTTCAAATTATTGCTGAAAATTGTTAATATTTTTGTGGAAAGATTATACATTTTAATTTTTAAAAACAATTTTATCAGAATATATTTGAAAGAATTAGTTGTACTAAGTAAACAGTTGTACTAAAATTCATGGATGGGTCAAGTGGTAGAACAATAAAGCAACAAAAACCCTGAACTATATGTGAAAACCGTATGGAAAATGCATTTGACCATTGTTAGAGCATGGAGGTTAGATAAAGAATGATCAGAGCTGGTATTCCTGGGACAAAGGAAGCTGTATAGTACTGATTTGATTGAATATATGACAATTGTAATAATAAAATTGACTTGATGGAGAGTCAATTGTTTAAAAGTGTCTGGGAACATCTACCTGTCAAATTTTCCTTAAAAGTGAGGGTCACTTTAGTGTAATCAAGACAGAACCAGTAGCATTTTTAGTAAACATACTTTAAACTTGAAATACTTGATTCTTATTAGTCAATCACAACATGGTTAAATACTTTTGTATAGTACAATGACCTTCCCTGTCACCGATTTCTTACAATGCACTAGTTTGACATCTCTTGTAACACTTTTTTTCCCCCCGGCAAGATTTTGATATGATTTTTTTTATTTTTTTTTATTTCCAAACAAGACTTATGCTCATCAAGGCTGCAAAAAATACTGTAAAACAGCAATACTTTGAAATATTATTACAATTTAGCAACTATTTTCTATTCTAATTTTTTTTTCTTTTTTTTACATATTACATGATCCTCCATAAATCATTATAATTTGCTCATGATCATTTCAAATTATTGCTGAAAATTGTTAATATTTTTGTGGAAAGATTATACATTTTAATTTTTAAAAACAATTTTATCAGAATATATTTGAAAGAATTCCCTAACAATTAAAATTTCTTTACTGTCACTTTTGATTAACTTAATTTGTCCTTGATATAATAATATGCATTTGCTTAAAAATAATAAAATAAAATAAAATTGAACAGCAGTGTATTTGGTAAGTTGCTATGTATTAAGATATATTATAAGACCATTTTGATTTATGTAGATTTGTAAGTAGTGTCCATTTTTTGGTGTTTATAATGTAATGAATGTAAGTTTCAGATAAAAGATCTAGAGCCGAATAGTAGATTCAATTTTATCTAGCAAGGAACTTACGAAGCATGCTAAATTTTACCTCATCTCACAAGCATGTTGCTATAGGAATATCACAGCATGACAGTTCATTTATTCATTAATTGTTGATTGCGACTTTTCATGTAAAAAATGAAATAACTTCCACTTTTTGATGATCTCTAACCATTATGAACCAATTTCTGTTGCGACCCCAGCTCTCTAGTTCAAACCGCTAACAATTAAGCCTCGCTGTTTACACACCAGCAGTTCTAGGAATAGTCTGCGATTCTTTGAATCCAAGAGCTGGTGGAATCTGTCTTAAGTGAAAACAAGGGAAATCTTTTTTTTTTTTTTAAACAGTCAGTGACCTGAGGTTTATTTAGCTTCAGCACTATGGCTAGATCTCAGTGCAGCACTTGACACATGCCGCTTTGTGAACGTTATTAGCCGCTTGGCCCCACAGTATGTTTAGATGAACAAGCCCTGAATCACATTTTACAGCTCAGAGCTCCTCTGACAGACTGCTAATCAATCTGACAGGATGTTGTCAATGTTGCTCTTCTAAAATGCTCCCTGGCCCACCCTGCAGTCCTTTAAACAAAACTAATGGGTTGTGATGTTGGCTCTCCGACTTCCAGTCTAATTGATGTACATTTTGCAGATCTTCCCAGAATGGTAGCCTCCATCCGGCACGGTACATCCGCTCCTTTGACACCGGGTCAGGATTCACGCACACGTGTGATTATTAGGATGGCACTCATTAGGGAGCATCTTGCCTGACACTGTCGTCGCCCCGCTCTGAGGAGCACTCTGCGAATTACTGCGATACACTCCCCGGCATTTTAAAAAGGACTGATTGTCACATGCGATACCGCCACCACCAGTCCCCGCGTCCACCTCTGCCCTACTGTGATTAATTGTTCGTGATGGGCAAGTAGAGGCCATTGATGCCAGCTGCTGGTCTGGGTTTGCTGAATTAATATCATGGACATTTTCTGCCAGCCCTGCTCTGTCATTCACAAGTCCTTGAGACATGAAACAAGTTTAAGACATACTGTATACGTGGGAGCACTTTTTGTATTTCGTCTTTATCTCTGATTATATTATTTATTTGATTTGGTTTTAAAACCCATTCAAATGTAAAAGCCAAAAATCTTTTTAAAATAAAGTTCTCAGAAAGGTTTCATATTCTTATGAAAAAAGAAAAAATCGATTTCAATTTGATTGTGTAACCATCAAGTAAAAGTAATAAAATATTTAAATATAATATTTTCCTTATACCTTGAACACATGTGACTGTACATATCTGAATATTTTTAAATATATATATATATATATATATATATATATATATATATATATTCAAAGGTAAAATTATTTAACAATACCATGAATTATGAATTTTCTAAGTACCATGATGTTACTTAAAGCCTTGTCTTGTCATACTTTGAGAAACTCATCAACCTTTTCATGAGTCATGAGGTATACAGGGGTCCTTTTATAGATCTTCTTTGCTGTATATGTATGGCTCACATGACCCCCCCCCCCCCACCCCCCAAAAAATAATAATAAAACAAGCCAAACTACTTAATAGTTTAATGAGGCTTTTTCATTATGATATTATTCATAACAGACATCAGGCCCCCAAAAAATATGTAATATAGAAATTAAAAAAATATTATTACTATGGACAAGTTATCCTCAAGCAACTATAAATGAATTGCATTTTTATGTATTTCTGAATATATTATATATAGATAGGACAAAAAAGTTTCACCTTGATGTAGAAGATAACTTAGCCCGGTTGTTTAAAATAAAGAATGTTCTTTTCCTTAGGGAGAAAAATGGAGAAACTATTTTTTTAAGGGAGCCCTCTTAGCTGTTTTGCACAACAAAATGAGATGCTCTGGATCTTATTGAAAAAAAAAGGTGCACTGAGATGGAAATTTATTAACTGGCACCAGTTAATGTGTGCATTATTCATTTCTGGTAAGCATGAAAAATGATTTAAAGAGGTTTGAAATTGCAGCTGCAAAGGCTGACTGCACCGAGCCAAACTTGTTCATTTGATCCTTTAGAGGTGCAGAGGGGTGTGAGCTGCTCTCTGGACAGGGTTTACAGTAACAGCTGTGCTCCTCTCACAAGGGGGCGGCCACTCGGCCGGGCGGTGGGCCGCTTCGAACAGATGGAAAAATACATCAGAGCTCTCTCACTGTTATTAAAAACACAATATCCTCTGCTTTTTAGGGTTTAAGGCGGGTGGGGGTGAATAGGGCGGGACGGGATCGAATGGAGTGGCTGTTGGGTAATTTCTTATCATCTGGTTTTCCAGAAATCAAAGAATAAAAAAACGGAGGCTCTGTATTTGTCTCATGTCAGTCGCGAGGGGCTTCTTGCGTTCTTTGTGTCTGTGTGTTTTTCTTGGTCTCTCTCTCAGCACCACCCCTCTTTAGCTCAGCGAGGGCAGCGAGGAGGAAACGGTGCCAGTGGCATATGGCTTGCCACTGCGCTAAACATCCATACTACAGACAGGTCCATCAGTCACAGCTCTGGCCGTGTGAGAGGCGAGTATGGGTGCCTGATAGATGGTGTTTAGAGCTTACCTGCTGTTACGACATCACCACTGAAACACTGGGCTCCCCCCAAAAGCCCACGCCGACACTGGAAACCGCAAAGCGTGAAATACCACGTCTGGAAGTGCCTACCGAGTCAGCCAAGTTACAACAAATAATAGATAAGCTATTTAAACCCTCAGTTAGGGACCCTGAGTCAGAGCCGCGCACATGCCAATTAATGTGTAACATCTGCCATACAGGGAATGTATATGAGCAGCCTCTGTGCGATTCTGGTAATTTAAGGCCAAATGTTTCCGTTGCGAGAGTGGGCAACAAATTGGTTAGAAGATTGGGTCAAATTGGACCATTCTTCTCAAAGCCTTTTCCTATTTCTATGAGGAAAGGTTTGTCTTTGTTCCTACTTGGGCCCGGTGTTTTTCTGCCAAATTTAACAGAAGGCTCTAAAGGGTAAAATGGGTCCACCCCACCATTACCTTCTGCTGCTGAGCAACTACCCAGCAAAGACAATTGCTCAGAACCCCGCTGCCAGCACCACAAAGTTAAAATCCTTTAATTAGACCTTTATGTAAACCCCCACCCATCTAACATTATTTGTCAGAGTTGCTGGATTAAAAAAAAAGTAATTAGACTTTCATGCTTCAAGCAGAATTCAGTTTCTGCACACACAACATAGTGTAAAAAATGTTTAGCTAATGCAATATTATTTAATACTGGAAACTCATTCCCTTTTAATAGTGAAATGTCTTAATTTTTTAGGAATTTATTCATGATGACACTTTTCAATCAATGAAATGCTAGATCTATGCAAATGAAACTATTCTGATTAAAAGAGAAAAAAAATAGTATCAGGCTACAGATTATTAACAAAGGTCAACAAAATATGTAATACATTCTACTAAACTAGTCTGCAGCTCCAGAATCTCTACTAAACAAGTCTGCAGCTGCAGAACTGGCCACTAGGGGCAGTGCTGTCTAAGAAACCACTTACACAATCTCTTCTTTGAGGTAAAAAAAAAAAAGAAAGAAAAAAAGGCAAAACCATTCTCTCAAAAGATCTCCTCTGTGAAATAAAATGGTTTGTTACTTATTAAAACAAGCAAACAAACAAATATCTACAAAAAATATAAAAATGAAACTCATTTCTGACATTTCTAAAGCAAAACTACCAGAATATGTATGAATTAAAAGAATAGATTAGGCAAGGACAAGTATCATTTGCCATATTTTTCATAGACTAAAAGAAACTGATATTTTGATCACCCAAACTGCCCAACTCCAGCAAAAATAAATAAATAAATAAAAATAGACATACAGGTTAACAACGTTTATATAACAGGAAATAATGATAATAATATTAAAATCTAAATCTTGTTTTCTGTACAAAATCCTAAACATACTACACTGACTGAAAACGTTCATGGAATGGTACAAGGGGAGGAAGTGTTATATAATTAACACTATCTAAATAAATAAACAGTCAAACTGGAGCCAAAGAGGCCCCGTTTTCTGTGTTAATGCACTATTGGATTTCTAAACATTTAAATGGGTCTAATTAATGTCTCACTCACTGTGTTCTTATTACTAAAAAGGCTAATTATGCAGATGGATAACATCAGAGCAGGAACATTTACATGTAAAATCAGAAAGCAATTTACTAAATGAGCATTCTTTCCATCTGTTGGTAGAATATTATAATTCTGTGCCTCTGCATGTTTGAAGATATAACATGAAATGATGTTTCTGAAATGAGCTAAGTATTCCAATTTGACTCCACAATGTTAGATAATATAATATAGTTAGTGCTACCATTGCCTTGCAGCCAATACTGAATTAAAAAACATGTAATATAATATATTAGCAAAAACAAAAGTATACATATTTCATGTATTTAATTTCATGCATACACTTCCTCATATATATTTCTTCCTTTACAGAAATAAAATAAATTAAAAGCCTGCCATTTCAATCCAGTTTTAATTGCTTTGCTTTATTTGCTTAAATGTGCTCAGTCATTTGTTCCTCGTAACCCTGCGAAAGAGTTACATGTTTATTTCTCTGTTCACTTCACTGGCTAATCTCTTCATTAATAAGTCATAATTGCAGACATTAGATAACCACAACAGATTCCCCTCTGACTGAATGCTAAGCATTGCTAGCCAAGCGCTTAACTACTTCATATTTGCCCCTGTTCCACCCGGTGGAATCCATAGATTGTAAATTAGGTCTGATGATATACTCCACGCTGCCTGGGCCCCTGCGTCGGGGCAGGGAGAGGCCAAGGGGCACATTGTCCTCTTGACTTTCCGTGCAGCCTTTGTTTTTTTCTTTTCTCTCAACAAAGCGATCAAGTGGCATATCGCACATGACAGGGTGTAAAATACATTCATTTGCATGAATTTAGAGACTGCTTTGACTTTGCTTTATGTGTGTGACTGACCGACGACTCCATAAAATTCACTTTAGCAGCGGGGGTTCAGAGACCTCGCTAAATACTACGGCAATACTCCTGTCAACAGCCTGTCAATCATCAGAGGGCAAATGAGCTTGATACGAGCTGCAGTCATATAGAAACGGAAAGGCATTTTAATAACAATGATTAGAACTAAACTAAGAGTGTGCATAAAAATTCTAAATATATATATTCTAATGTTTATTATAATGTTTAACTGTCACATTACTTTAGGTATAAAAGAGTTAATAATAGGTAGTCTAAGTCACAGACTAAATAAATTACTCAATTTTTCCCAAAAGAAGTAACCAGAATTAACGTCTGTTTTACAATACAAGAACGGCTCAGTGTCACTCCTCCTCACTTGTCTTGGTTTCACAGTCCATTAAATTATTAACAACAGAGAGCAAACACAAAGGTCCACAGAAAAGGAAGGAATAAACATAGCAATCAAATCGAAGCTTTGTGAAAGTCTTCGAGGGGCCCGAGATACTTCAGTGCGACAGCTGAATTTTCTGCTTAAAAAGCAGATCTGATGAGATGCAGCATTCATGGAACAATAATTCAGCCCACATGCACACACTGCTGTTACCTACTAAATACAAGGGATTTTGTCAGACAATAGGGATTCAAATCTAATGCGTCTTCATGTAATATAAATATAATATAAATGGTGTTTTTCTCTGCTGAGCACAATTCCTAAAATCTCATACTCTGCTGTTTAGCTATTCAGCAAAGTAAAATTAAGAGCATGGAGAAGTGACAGGAAGATGTTATGGTTTGCTAAACCTATGTAAATAATATTTAATTATTCATGCATAATTTACCCTGCGCTATAGGGGTCTTTAAATAGCAAAATTACAAGTTCCAATTTATATGAAATTGTCCAAGTTAAAACAATTTAATAATATTTTTTTTACTTTAGCACATCTTTATTTTTATTTGTAATTTTACTGGCCATGCTGCTTTCATTAGAACAAACCATGTCTGTTTAAAATTTCATTTCAATCAAACTTCAGACTGAACAAGAACGTGCAACATTTAAAGCAACAAAAATCTTGACTATAACTAGCATTTGTTGTTTTATTATTTACAGTTTGATTAGATTATGTACATGATTTTATCCCATTTAAAATTATTTCATTTGTATTATATCCAAAATTAAAACTGATCTTTTGAAAAACAGTATATTATCTGAGGAGTTTCATTGTGATCTTGAATGACAGACTGCTTTTATTCCTCTCAGTGGCTTTGGGGACTGAATTTGGGGACTCGCTGAAGACTTCAAAGAGAAGGTTAAGCTTTTCAAAATACTTTATGTACATTCTTAACTATTTTTAGTACAATATGCAATATCTACAACTAGAGAAAAGCAAGAATCCTTCACAAATTTAAAAAAACAAAACAAATCTGCTGGAAAAATATATTGTAAAGACATAAGCCATCAGTTCTGTGTAAGCATTTAATCTACCAATGGGGAACAATAAACACTGACAGTGTTCGCATTTTGAAATGTGAAAATATGAAAAAGGAGGCCTCGCTTTACCCCAGCTTGGATAGGAGAATAACATATTTTTGAGGCTCAAAGGTGCTCTGCTCGCCTGGCAGCCCAGTCAGACACGAGCGAGCAGGGCCAGAGGGGTTGTGTTCTCCCTGCGTCTCCTAGCCTGACGGACACCACCACCACAGTGCTGAGCGCAGGACGCCAGCGCTGTCTTCTGGCACTTCCTGGGGCCTGTGCCGACTCAGCGTGGTCACACACTTACTCAGCAGCCACACCTTTACAGCAGACTCACTCACACAAGATCCTGGCCTGCTCCTCTCGTCACCGAATGACGAGCGATGCTAATTAAAGTCCACCCACAGCACGATTCACCGAATGGAGCTACACACCGAAATATAACAGCCTCTGTATCCTTAGTTTCCCCTGTTATCCAGAATTTCCTCTGTTTGGCTCTCTTAATATCATTATTTCAAGAAAAATACTCACCTCGCTTGTCAAAACATTAATTAAAGCACAGGTCAGGTGAGGAAATGACAGTAACATTATTTGCGGGTCTGGTGAAATTTTACGGAGAATCCAGAAGATGGCAACCTATCTCTGATGCACACATCTGATCGCTTGTTTAGGTTTTTACCAAAGCATCAGTCGTTGTTTTCTATGTTTCATGGCAATACTGGACAGTGATGCTCAGGTAAACATTGCTAACAATAAAAGCTAGAACCCCAAAACAATTCTTTGACAGACTTTTTTCAAAAGGCTCAAAGATACAATTTTAGCTGACAGCTACAGTGCACTGAAATCTGAAATTATATATATATGTACATATATATATATAATTATATATATATGTAATGCTAGTATTGATTACAAAACTAAAAAGCCACTTGCTGACGTGACCTTGAACCAGACTGAAAGAATCGAATGGGAAACCTCCACTGGTCACTGGTTACTTCTCCAATAAACCATTTCCAAGTCAAACTCTCCAGCTGTAATTGTACAAAGAGATCGCAAGTGTGTATAATTATGCTAGATTGGACCATTTATGGTACCTGGGTTCACAGAGAACTAACATTCACTTCCAAAAATAGGCATAGTAATGTAGTTACTGTACAGTATGAAAAAATGAATGCTATTGTCGTCCTCAGAGGAAAGGCACTGAACATTGAGGCCAGAGAAGGACAGTGGTTTTGCTCCACGCTGTTGAATAGCCACTTGTGATCGCAGGCCGAGTGAAACGCGACACCATGAGACTTGACCAAATTAGAATAAAGCTTTACTCTGCTGGACTCTCTCTGCATCAAGACACTCTGGATTAAAAGCACGCTGGAGACGCAGCCCGCCAGGGATAGTGCTAGCGGGAAAGCAGCGCTCATTAAAATACACTCAAGGAGGACGAGATTGAGCGGAAAACGAAGGAATGAGGAATAGATGGTACTGTTAAAAAAAGTAGTTGTCAGACTAGCTCAGACCACCACAAATTCCAGTGCTTTTTAGCTGGTGAACTAGAATAGCCATACCGTTAAACAGGAACATATTCATTAATATTTATAAAATTGAAAAATAAACAGTCTGTCCCATTTTTCATACTTGCACTAATCACTAATATCACTACACCAAGTCGTATGAGCAATATGTTCACATAAAACTACTATGAGAAAAAAAAATAATAATAATGTTTTGGGCACTTACAATATTTTCTCTACAGTATATTGTAAAAGAGGACTCCTATGATTATGGTTTGAAAATAAATAAATAAATACGATTCTGATTCTTCTGTGGAGAGAAAGCCACTGCAAAAAAAAAAAAAAAAGAAAAGAAAAAGAAAAAAGAAAGAAAGAAAAACAATTTAAAAATCTCTTTTGTCAAATTTTCTAGGAAAACATACAAAAAAAATAATACTTTTACTTGAAAAGCAGATATATATATTATAGAAAAAGAAGAAATATGTCCTATAATATATAACATAATACAGTAAGCAGTAAGTGTTTACTTGCAAACAGTAAGAAAAAGTAGTCAGTAGTCAAGAAAACGAGTCTTTAGGATTTATTTTTATTTTTAATAAGAATGCTTTTTCATCGACTGAAAAATCACAAATTGGTTTCAAAATTCAAATCCTTTGAAAATGCTAACACTAGATAACCAAGTACATACTGTATAATATATGAAGTAATATATATTAAGTAAACCTTGTTTGTGTTGTCTTTTTTTTCTGATTATTACTAGTTGATCATGTGAAAACACTTTGTTCATTGTCAGAGCATGACTTTAAATCAAGAGTGGCAGACCACTGTTTAGAGACAAGGGATGACAACTAATAGTGTCTGGGATCAAAGACCTGATCAAAACATGACATTGTACGTCAGATCCAGCAGAGCCGATCACGTGTGTTTAGAAAAATGTACAGAACTTCTAATTGATCAGCCATTCTGATGAGATGAAATGTTCTCATCAAAGCTGGAACACCTAATGGGGGAATCACAGTCTCGGTACAAACAGTACCATTATCTCTGGGGCATCCGGACACATTTGTGTCTGCAGCTGAGAGCAAGCGTCCCGGCCCGGTCCTTAGGTTCGTGTGGGGCTTTGACCCGTGCTACCACCCTCCCAAGTGTCACTTTTGATGCTCGTGGTAGGATCCATCATGTGGTTGGCAGGCTGGCTGATAAACAGGCCGGTCCCATGGGAGCGTGTGTATGTGTGTGTAGGCACTCCAACAGCTGGGTGGAGGAGCTGAAGAGTGGTGGAGCTTGCAGATGTGAATCTGGAAGCGACAGAAGGTATCAGCATACACATGTTTGTTTTTCCACCTCTCCTGGAGGAAAAGGAGGCCCTTGATCTAGTGCTGAGCAAAACAGTTAGCTTTTGTTTCAAGAGATGAAAACCAGTGTCGTTGTGAGGAGGGGCCAGTAAATGAAAGAAGGGGGGGGGCGTCGCTTGAAGTCTGGAAACTGAACGAGGAGACTGGGTGGTCACTCGCAGCCTGTCCTGACCCTTGACCTGGTGTACACATGATCAAGAGACTCCCTCTAAAACATGTTACACAACCAAGAGTTATCATGAAAGACACCGGATCAGATGTACCATAAGGGTCTCTCACCTTGTCCATTGATTTCTGTCTTTATCCCTAGTTTCTCTATTTTTATCAGTCTGTGACCACTGGATTGGGTAACTTCTAAGCAGAAGACTGATACAGAAGTCTTCCAGGGTATACAGGAGACCCCTGCAGTCCATGCTGTACAGGGGGCCAGCTAACAGCATTATGAGCCAATTATAATATGGTTTCAATTTGCATCTAGAGCGGTTTCATCACTACATAAAGTCTAATGTATGTCTAAACTAAATGCCTAAATGTATGCAGACTTTTTAATGCTAAACAAAAGCAGCATAAATATATTAATATATAATAATAAGAAGAAACCTTGTGCCCGGTATTGCTATTTGTGGGTAGAGCTCCATCTCTTTCACAGAAGGGCCCAGAGGATTGAGGAACACCACTGTTCTACTGTCCCAGAATTTCCTGTTCAATCTGCTTTGTGGATTCCTGTGAAATAACCAGTTTCATGTGATTTCAAAATCTTTCATGAAGGATTTATGACCACAGAAGATCAGACCCACAGCAAATCTCTCTTTCTTAATTCTAATAAGCATTTTGGTTGAGGCACCAGTAATAAATTAATAAATCCCTATTATTCCTTTCATTACATGTCAGATTTACATGAAAACTAAATGAAATCTATTATTAAGGATTTTTTTTGTTGTTGGTTTGTTTTTGTTTTATTTCAAACAGGGCTGTCAATCGATTAAAATTTTTAATCTAATCAATCACATCCTTTTTCTGTGATTAATCGTGATTAATCGCACACTTCATGAAATTAAGCATAGACCATTTATCTTGTTTCAAATGTTTATTTTGTCATTATTTGCTATATCCAGCAAAGTAAACCAAAAGCTTGAAGGGTGATTCTCAAAAATCTATATTTTCTGCAAACTTTTTTCAAGATAAATTTAGATGTCTTTCCAAACTCCAAAAGGACACCAAAGAACCAAATGATATAAGGAGCCCATATAAGCACATATGAAAGAAGAAAAAAAACTATAAAAGAATTTTATAGTTTGTGTACAGTGTATATGTGTATGTTTTTACATTTTAGAGAAGCCAGTTGTTGATTTTGAGAAGGGGACCAAATTGGGGTTGCAAAAAAAGATAATCATTAAAAAAATTGCTGCTGACTGTATATATATATTAAAGTACATGGATCCATTCAGTATAACTAAACACAGCAACATAAACATGACAAATCAAAACATTATCGTGAATGTGTGTGGAAACAATGTGAATGTATGGAAATGTCTGTGCCGGTGCATAAATACAATGTGCGATCAGTGTGTCAAGATTACTCATACACGCATGTGACAAGTGGGGCAGGGCCGAGAGCCGGGGGAACGGAGCGAGGCCGGTGGAATCCCATGGAGGAGCTCCGGAAGGATAAAAGGAGGAGTGACGACACTGTGAGACAAGAGAGGACCAGGCCTGGACTTTATTTTGTGTTTTGTGTGCAGCAGTCGTCCGCGAGGGGCTGCCGCTTTACTTTCATTTTGTAATTATTTTATTATTAAATTATGTTTGAATGTTTGCTGGTTCCCCCCTCGTTCTTCCCGACCTACGAATGTTGTTACAACGCATTAATATAACTGACTCATGCGTGCTTACTGCACGACTCCGGTATGCAACCGCGTGTGTTTTAAAGTGAAACAGACTGGAATGAATAATTCACTGAAAATGCAACACTAGTCTCTGTTCTCTCTGCAATCTCTGATGTAATCAGCCTGGTTTCCTTTATATTAGCACTGTTTTGGACGGATTGTTTGAATGCAGTTGCTTACTGGATCATTTGACTGAAAACTTTCCCGGAGTTTAGTGGCTTAAAATGATCTTATCACAAGCAGAGAAGCAAAATTGGGTTAAAGGGTTAGAATAAAAATTGTGCTTCAGTAATTTTGCGTTAATTGCGTTAAATTATTTTAATGCATTAAGGATTGTAAAATTAATTGCATGCCTTAACGATGACAGTCCTAATTTCAAACCAATGTTTCCGGCTAAAATTCAATTCCTCTATCCATAACGCATTCTTCAGTGGAATAGTTATCTTGTCCAACCCAATCTCATGGCAATTCATACATATTTTACAAGGTGGATAATTTGTATGAATTAGTACGACCTTTTAGTAAGATTTTTGCTAAATAGTATGTATTTGATGAGTTCCCCAATTCGTATGAATTCAAGTATATTTCATATTCATATGAATTAATACGAATAACCTACCCCTAAACCTACTGGGATCTAGACAAATCATACAAAATTGTATGCGTGAGGTCATACAAATTTGTATGAATTAGCCACCATGTAAAATACGTACAAATTGGTCGTGAGATATCGTTGTCTCATCTGAATCAGGACAGAAATGTACATAGATCAATCACTTCTTACAAGCAAAAACAGTTCTAATGAAATACTGTATATCAGTGGACTTTGATATGAGAGGACAACAGGGAAGTGTCTCTCATTCTGATGGCACACATTACACTGCTAAGTGATGTAATGCTACATTTCTCCAAATCAGTTTTGATTAGGGAACAAGCTCATCTGCATCTTGGATGGCCTAAGTTTGAGAACATTTTCAGCTAATTACATTTTTTTTTTTTTTTTTGGGGGGTGAAGTATATGTGTGCCTTCAGGACTTTTTGCCTTTTGTGGAACACAAAGAAAGATCATTTGAAAAGTTGCATGGAAACAAACAGTTATTCAAAATATCCACTTTGTGCTCGGCAGAAGTAATACTGGGGTTTGGAGTGACATGAGGTTAAGAAAGATCTCTGTTCAAGCCCTTACAAAATGGCACAGTGTTTTGAAATTTAGCATGGTACTGAATGAACACCATGGTATTTTTAATTGGCTTCTCTTTAATTGGTGTGGCTGTTTTCATTTGTTAGTTTTGGCACATACACCCTAATAAACTTCAAATATATATTGTCTGATTATACATGCCCACGAGTGCTTTTGTTCAAAGCTCTGTGTGTGTGTGCTAGCAGTCGTAGTGGTGGCAGCCTGTTAGCATTCTGCCTTGACGACTCCATCAGCCCAGTCTCAAGGTAGCTGTCAATCAGAATGCATCATTTAATTCAACAGCACTCCAAGGACTTTTCCTCCTGCAATGCCCATGACAGCACAGCTACGGCTCTATTCACTGATGTGCACGGTTGTATTTGCAATGTTCTAATAATTAGAGCGAGTGAGAGAGCGGATGTGGAGAGGGGAAGGAAAAAAAAAACAGCAACAAGTCTCAGTACGCACACTGAAGATGGTTCATTTTCGGGAGCGGCACTGGAAGCTTGGGGCTTCTGCGGCACGGCGCTAAATAACAGTGACAACGCTGCATTCATGCTCTTTGGAGAGACGTGAATTCATTCTCAGCTCGCTCTAATTAGATTAATGGTGTTGTGGCATACAAAGTGGGCCCACTTCACATTAGATGGCGTACGAATGAAGAAAAACACTTATTTCAATTCCAGGCAGAGAAAAGCAGTGGCCAGGGTAGTTAGCATAGCCCTTTATGGTGCAATGAGATGTTAATTGTCTGCCATTACCTCTAAACTACTTGCTTGTTGTATTAATCACAGCGCTAATTGATGCAGAGATAGAAATGTAGCCACAGGCGAGAACGTGGAGGAGAGAGAGTTGTAGATGGTAGATAAAGGATTTATCGTGTGAACCATATGGAGATGGCATGGCTTTGAATACACCTAAACATGCCTAGTAGCACGACTTTCCTTGATAAGTTCTGCAGTTAGGGATTTTTAATAATTTTTTACTAACACTTTTTAATTTAAGAGAAAGACACTTCAAAAGGGTGGTGAAGCATGAATACCAGATGCAATGTGTGTGTGTCCATATGTACTCAACACAGTGATGAACAAAAGAGACATGAAAGAAACAAAGGGTCTACAGTTATTAGTTATTATTAAACATCATGTTATTATAAAGTAGAATACCCTTTTTTATAAAGAAAATGCACACAAATAGCTATTAAATGTTATGCAGTGAGCAAAACTATTTTAAACTGAATTTGTTTCTATTTCTTATATACTGTAAAATACTGTATACATTTGATTTAATGATTACACTTTAAGTGAACTGCAAAAAGCAAAAAAGTAATTGAAACAGTAAAAAACCTAAAAGAAAGGGTGATTAACACCCCAAGTAACTACATTTTACATATTATAAATAACTTAACACTTTACTTAGGACTTTTTGACAGATTTCTAAAACAGATCTGATTCTTGTGATCTGTAAATTATGTCAACTATGAACAAAGAGGCATGACTTAAAAATAAATATTTAAGATTATTTTAGGTAAAAAGTATCAAATGTGTCAAAAAAAAAACAAAAAAAAAAACTCGTCTTTAAGCTGAAAATTCTGTCAATTGTCTCCCCCCTCATTTCACTCAAAACTTCTTTTCCTGTAGACAACACAGTAAAATGCATAGTTATGATTCTTTCAGTTTTCTTATGCTACAATAACCAATGCTACAATATACAGTAATATTTAGAAATAATATTACATTTTAAAACAACTGTTTTCTATTGTTATATATTTTATTTCTGTGATGGCAGCCTTGAGAACCTTCAGAAATCATTCTTCTCTGATGATGTGGTGTTGAAAACAGCTTATTAGTTTTGTAGAAACTGTGATACATTATTTTAAAGACTGCCTAATTAATAGAGGTTCAAAAGAACAGCTTCTTTTAAAATAGAAATCATGTGTTATATCATAAATATCTAATAACATAATATAATATTTCAGGTATACTGTTAGCTTAGGGCAGCTGTGGTACAACCTTAAATTGGTTAAGCACTGAATGTGCATGATGTGCCTGTGTTTAATGGTCAACGTTAAACAAAAGTAAGTTCAATGAACACAACACTTACAATTACCCATTAGTGTAGCAATCAGGGAAAGTCATGTACCACTTCAGAGACCAAACACATTGAACAGAAGAGAGGAGGCACAGAGACAACAGAAGCAGCAAAGAAAAACAGAGGGAGAAGTTGGCTTTGTCATATGGAAGGGTGGAACAGTGAAAACAGATGAAAGGACCTGAAGTGAAGGAAGTGTTTAAAACAAGGCTGTGCGCACCTCAGGGGGCACCAGTGGCCACCTGCGTGGGGGATGTTGGGTCCAGCGTCTCATGACTCCCTCCCTGCAGTCAACAACACCTGGCTGAAGGTACGATTCACAGCCTTAAATTTATGGCTGAGTTTATATTATGCTAAAAAATGTTATGCTGGAAAAGAACTGAACTCTATATGCATACTAATGTGTTACTGGAATTTTGAGTTCAAAAAATAACCAGAAAAAAGATGAGGAATAAAAAAACCTTGGTCAATGCTCTTGAATTTCTTTCTTTCTGTAAAAATTCTCAAACAGGCCACCTAAATACATTGCTGTCTCATACTTTCATGAAAGAAACCAATTTTAAAATGCATACTGGTGTGTCAGAATCAATTCTGAAGCATCTAAAAGAATCACTCCTAATCCTGGACACAAGAACTAGAGTGTGTTCACGAGGTCATGTTTTTAAAGCAACCCGATCCAGCTTAGCTGAGACTAACGACCTCAAACACACACAAAGCTCTATTTATATCTTCACACATACAGCATACTTAACTGCCAGATCTTACTATTACAGACCTGCCAACCTTGGAATTTTTTTTTGAGTACCATCAGCATGGCAGGGGTTTGGGTGTGGCGGGGGGGGTGTAGTGGGGGTAAACAGTGTACTGTTTTACTGTTTACCGTAACTGTTAAGTTAATTTTTGCTATTTAGGCTACACTTCTGTTTAGGGCTGGGCGATTTGGCTGATTTGCTATATACAGTAGCCTATATATCTTAGTATTTTGTATTTGGATTAAACAAATAAAGTGAATATAAGCATGTAGGCATTTATTATATGCAAAAAAGGGTTAAAATCACATTATATTGTAACATTGTAACACTGCAATCTAAAAACAAAAATAATCATTTTAAAGCAGAAGTTAAAGTTACTAAACTAAAAATAAAAAATAATAAAAACCATAGACTAATTAAGTAAAAAGGCAATTTTTATTACCCCATTACATTTTACAGTTAGTGCTATCATACAAATACACTTACTTGTAGGTTTAAAATTCTACATATGTAATGTTTATTGTCCAACTACAAATATTTCAGCAAAATGTATATTTTAGTCAGAGTTTTTGCGCTCCTGTTTCATTGAGCTCTGTCTGTTTGGTGCGCATGCGCGTGGCGGCGCTCGTTCTAAATGAAGTCTGTGGAGTTTAGCGGAGAATTGCAAAGCAAAAGCTCATGCACTTCTGACAGCAAAATGGAAATATTTCCATGGCTTTTTTAACATTTACAGATGGAGAATATACATGTGAAATATAAGTTGTTCATTAAAGAAAACAGCACATCTCAAACACATTAAACAGCACATCTCTGTCAGCCTCACACCAGTGGTGGAGCTGGAGTTTTATACATGGGGTGGCCAAGGCTAATTCAGGGGGTCCATGACAGAAAATCAGTGTATAACTCCAACCTGGCATAAAAATGGGAATTATATAAATTAATACTTTTATTTAACAAGGATTTTTTAAATTGATCAAAAGTGATGATAAAGACAATTATAATGTTACAAAAGATTTCTATTTCAGATAAATGCTGTTTTTCTAGACTCTCTGTTCATCAAAGAAACGTGAAACAATTCTACTCAGCTGTTTTCAACATAATAATAATAATAACAACAACTGTTTTTTGAGCAGTAAATCAGAATATTAGAATGATTTATGAGTGTTTATGTGACTGGAGTAATGATGCTAAAAAATCAGTTTTTAAATCACAGTAATAAATTACATTTTAAAATATATTCAAATAAAAAGCAGTTATTTTAAATAGTAAAAATATTTCACAGTATTACTGCTTTTGCTGTATTTTGGATCAAATAAATGCATGCAGGCTTGGTGAGCAGAAGAGAATTCTTAAAAAAAAAAAAAACATAAAAAAACTCGTAATGTACACTATTTTTAAAAAAAAAAAATTTCTAAACTAAACTATACAGGGAACCCTAACAATTGTTGTGTATACAAGTTCATATACCATTTTTATAATGACATTATATCTATACATTTTTATTAATTATAATAAAAAAGCAGTTATGAGTAAATATATAAATTTTATTTTTTGCAAAATTCTCTCTACTGTAAATTTTTCTCACTAGTTTATGGACACTAATGAGTGGATTTTCTGCTGTTAATATTTTCTAGCTGCTGTCTTTCCGCGGTTGAAACACTCTTTGAGTGATTACATGATACACATTACATTCAGTAAGTTGTAGTGAATCTTTCAACATGGATCGGATGTTCATTCAATGTTTATTTCATGCTAATAAGAATGCACTCCTGCTTCGCTTTAACTTGAGGCAAAGATCCATCACGCTAATAAAAAATCTCCAAAACTGTATTTATCATTTGAAATTCTTAATAAAATTTGAATGAAGATTTTGAATGCTGAGACTTTGTTTCCTAATGTGTCGTGTCCGTCAGCTCGTTGTCTGTGTTCTCGCTGCTCTGCGATGTTTTTCACTCCGTAAGAAAATTTACTTGTGTCGTGAGAGCGCGTATACGAGAGGCTGGAAATAGACGCGATGAAGCGCGATGCGGAACACTAGACCAAACGTGTCGCATCCTTGATTTCGCAGCTACAATAAACGCTTCTTTAAGTATGATTAAACAAAGAAAATGAAATAGTAGCATAGTAATTATAGGGGTGGCCGATCAGATGTCAGGGGTGTCCAGTGCCACCCTGGACACCCCTCTGGCTCTGCCACTGCCTCACACACAGCCTTTCTGTCAGAGCATCTAATGGGGCGAGCCGAATTGAACTGAAACTATAAACTATAGGCTACTAGGAGAGAAATAAAATGCTGAATTATTTAATGCAAAACCAAAAAAAAAAAAAAAAACGCTCTGATTATTTGAACTCTTCTTCTTTTTCTGTTGCTTGTTTTGAATACTGTGCGTGTCACTAAATTTGTGTAGTTTAAAGTGACAAATCGTACCAGCGTACTTTGAGGTCAAAATGCGTAGCCGCTACGCAAAATGTGTACAGGTTGGCAGGTCTGCTATCATTATTAAAAAATAGACACTGAAACTGTGTTCCTACAACAAAATGAAAGTTAAATCCCTCCAGCACCCATACATGTTGTTTCTCTAACAGTTCGTCAACAGTGTCCCTGTACAACTACGCAGGTGTCTGTGGAGTTTTCTGTACTTGTGTTTAATATGTCTTTTTGTCCATGTCAAATCACCCTGAATTCACTGCTGTTGATGATAATAGTGTTGGGTATCCATTGATTTGCCGCGGCCCCTTATTGTGAGCTAACGCCAGAAGACACTCATCTCTCCCTTTAATTAGGCCTTGGACCAGTTTCTTTTTTGATGTAGTTACTCTGTGGATACAGACAGCCAGTGCCTTTGTTAGCACCCTTGGCTTTGGCCTTTGAAAAGACAGGTTCTGACAACTTATTTGCAAAGGAGACTAAAGGAAATGAAATGTCTTACAAAAAGGCTCTGAAAGGCATTTTACAACACTTTTTCTCATTATCCACGTTGTAAAGTCTCGGAAAACAACTTCTCTCTTTGGTTAATCTCCAGGTGAGGACATGGGAAGATGCTACTTAACACTGATACTGGAAACTGTAGCAAAACAGGCACAATGATTGCAAAAGAATGCAGCAAAAAGAAATTATATACAGATTATACAAGTAAAAAAGCAAACACACACAAAAAAGAAGGCAAACCCATCTAGAAAATAGAAAAAAAGCGTGTGGCCAGTGCACAGTATCTTCATGAGTTCCCAGTCATTTTTTTTCTTATCCACGGGAGTCTAATTACCTAAGCACTGCTGCCCGCTTTCAATCAGAGTTAGTGAAAATGACATACTCCTTTGTTCCTTTCTCATATCACACATGATGCACTGTCATTCTTCTCGCCGCTGAGCCTAGAGTAGTATCTTTCCCAGGCTGCCATCTGTCCCTGGCGTGGCCCACTTATGTGGGAGACCATAATTCTCCCCCGTCATGGTGGCTGCACATATTTCATGCTTGCTCCTGGCTTTCTTTATGCCAACTATTAGCAGCTTTGAGGACTTTGGGTCAGCTTAATAATCATTTAAAGGTTTGTTAGGCATTGACCCTGCAAAATGGCCCCCCAAATTGAAAAGTTATTCACCATGTCCTTCATTGAGTGTATCTTCACAGCGCCTTTGTTCTCAAAATAGAACTTTTCATCAGGGATGCTTCTTTATTTAAAGATGCTATCAGATTTGGGATGCTCAAAGTAATCTTAACATGTTAAGCAGTGATCAAGCTGTAACTGCATTATCATATTTAATTTGGGCTCAATAGTCACTAACTCCAATTCTTTTGAATTATAATTATGCCTGGTAAAAACGACTACTCTCTATGTATCAAAGACAGTCATTGGTGTTTGGCAGAAACACTGTAAAAAAGATATAGAAATAGGTGTCCACAAAAGTTTAAAAAAATAACAGTTTACATTTTTACTTATTTTTTACTTAATCATTGTAAATAAATTAATTGACTGAACTTAAAATGATTTGCCTTGACTTCATTCCATTGCCTTGACTTCCAATTTGCCCTGAAATCATCATAACAATTGTGTTATTTTATATTGGTTATCTCAAACTACGAAAAAAATAAATAAATAAATAAAATAAAATTGACATGAATAATGATAAAAGATGGCAAGACAACACATTAAAAGTGCTATGTGCAGACCTCAAGGATTTGCAAACTAAAAAAACTGGAAATAAACTGATCATTAAAGGAACACATCCTGACATCATAATACAACACAAGTTACTATTGCATGCTGGGAAAAGGGATGAATAAGACTGAATTACTAAAATGTTTTTTCAATTTGGTCCTACTTGAACTCAAAAAGCACTGAACCAACAAATACCTTCTGTGCTTGTTGTTTCAACTTTAAAAAAAAAAAAAAAAAATACTGCATAAAAAAAGTTGCATCAAGTTGCACTACTTATGTTTCTGAAAGTTGTAAGATGCAAAAAACAAAGTAAATCATAAAACTACAATAATAATAATAATAATAAAACTCTTTAGTTATTATTTAACACAACAAACAAAATGTACGATCAAAAGATTGAATGGAAAGCCAGCCAGGGGGTGGCAGCCTGATACATGTCAACCATAGACGGCTCTGTCTGTGTCTGCATGACTGGGTGAAAGTCATGGTCATATCATAACTCATATTTAATGCAAGGAAGGGTGAGAGTTCAGACCTTGTCCTCATTACATGGCCCTCATGACCTTTAGCATGTTGCCCATCACTCTTGGACATTGCATCATCCTCCCCAGCTGTCCGCCTGTTGTATATATAACTGGTGCGGACACCCTTCATACAATTCAGGAGAGGACTAGGAAGTTCCATCATAAAACCAATCAGGGAAACAACACTGGGGACCGTAAATCACAGATTTTTGAGGAGCACTTGAAGGTCTGGGAAGTGCACATTTCCCCATTATACTTCACAGGAAGCCCCACATTCTCCTCCTGAACCCAGGTCACAAGGGGGCACAACCTTGGGAAGGCTATTGTACATATGTAACCATGGCAACCAAGGCATTAGAAACACAACAGCGTCCCCCATCCACACCCTCCAACACAGGTTAAGTCAAAAGAACTGTTTAGATGCACAATGTGGACTAAGTCAGCAGTAAAAACAGAAAATGGCAAGAGAATGTCTTCTCAAGTTTGAATTCATAGGCTTTACATCTATATCAGAATCATAAAATTGTCGGAGTGCTATAAAACACTAACATAAAGTATAGAATAAAGTGCTACCTTCTTAAAAACGACATAAGCAACAAGTTTGCAAGATAAATGTCCTGAAGAACTAGCTAATGAGCAGGCAGTTAGATCAGCCATTTGCTTTCTTAAACCAATGTCTTAAATCAAAATAAAAATTCATAAATCACAATATGAAATGTAATCTAATTTAGTATAAACTAACTTTACAACACCAACGCTGTTAATAAATTGACATGAGCTGAATAATGATACTACTGCTGCTTATATCTGAATTAAACTTCTTAATTGATGAACTCTGACACAGTAAACTGAACTGAAACAACACTGAACTAAAGTGAGCTGAATGACACTATTATCTTCTTTAGAGCTGTTTTACATCACAATTGATGGACTTTACAACATTACCACTGTTCATTTTTATTAATGTGAAGCTGTTTGACACAATCTGTCCAAACCACTATTTAAATAAATGTGATTTAACTGTAAGTGTTCAGCTTGAAATAGGATCCCAGCAGCAAGGATACCAAAACTACGACAGGCCAGACTGACAGGTAAGCTGCTGTAAGGCTTTACAAGTGACACAACAAAAGCAACAGTAGGGTTGACATGACTCACGGTCTCATTCGATATCCAACCTGAGATGTCTCACATCACAGACTCTGGCCAGCTCTTGTGTTCCCACTATATGGCAGCTGGGCATGGTGCCACTGTTATACCAGGTAAACATGTCACAACACCAGTCTCAAAAAACAAGGCTTTCTGGCTTTTCTATTTGATATTCGTGAACATGATCACAGCAGGCTGATTAGAAAGAGAATGGTGGAAAACAAGAGTGCAGGTGAGGCTGGCAGTGCTCTAATTTTATGGCCTGCTATTTAGACATTTTTAAAGGGGTCATATGATGCGATTTCAAGTTTTCCTTTCTCTTTGGAGTGCTACAAGCTGTTCGTGAATAGATAAGATTTGTAAAGTTGCAAAGACTAAAGTCTCAAACCCAAAGATATATTCTTTATAAAAGTAAAGACTTGTCCACACCCCCCTAAAACAGCTCGTTCTAACATGCCCCCACGTCTATGTGGGAAGATTTGCATAACGCCGCACCAAAATGTTAATAAATGTTTGGTTATTGATGTTGCCGCATGTTTGATTTTTTGTGTTGGAGAAGCTGTTTCGTTGTGTAAGCGAAAATACTTTGTTTGGTCTTCCAAAAGAGGACACAACTAGAAATCAGTGGTTAAGTTGTATTTACAACAGTGTTCCAGAACATTCCAACCCAAATATTTAGATGTGTGCTGCGCAATTTATGGAGGACTGGTTTCCTGATCCTGGGAGAGAAGACCTACAACTGCCGGCTGTTCTGACTCACAGCCTGTAAGTACGTTTACATATGTATAGGATTTGCCACTGATGATTCAAACAGGAGCTGTGAGCAGTTTAGAGTAGGAGTTCTTTTTTCGTTTCCTTTCTCCCCGCCCCGTGCTCTTTTTGTTTTTTTTTTTTTTGTTTTGGGTTTTTTTTTTTTTTTGGAAGTTAGTTGCCTTAAAAGTGGAGTTTAAAGGGTTATTACACTATGATTCCAGTTCGAAGCGAAGTATATGCTCTATTCAAAGTGCACTGAAGTGTGCAAGACGTGAATTTAAATTGTATTTATTTACAGAGGTATATGATGTCAGGACTGGAATTGAGAACCGCTGGTGTAGAGGTGAGCTTGTTGTTTGTTGTTTGTTAATGTTAATGCATTGCGATGCAACTCAATGCGTAAAAACACAGTATAATTCATTATAATCCGTAATTATGTCCCCAGTGGATGCAACAAATGGCTTGTTTGTAATGTGTTTTGTTGTTTTTGTCTAGTCTCGCCGGTGTTCTGACCGGGACACGCATCACAGTATAGTAAGGGGCGTAACATTTCCGTCACACACTTGAGGCATTCGGCCAATCACACAGCACAGGATAGCTGGCCAATCAGAGCACACACACACACACACACACACAGAGAGAGACTGATGAGCTTTGTAAAATACAATGCGTTTCAGAAAGGAGGGGCATAAAGCAGAAACAATAATGTACAGTATGTGGAAAATAATGTTTTTTGAACCTTAAACCGCATAAACACATTTCATTACACCAAATACACAAAATAATGTTCTTTTTAGCAGCATCATATGAACCCTTTAACCAAAGTAAAGTACAGTGCACTAATAGCAGGGACAGTGTCCCTGTAGAACAACCTAGTGTTGTGTGCCTTGCTCGAGGGCGCAATAATATATGGTTCACAAGGTTCCTCTCAGTTCATGGGTCACCCACACCCTGGACTGAGCCTACAATCTTTGATTAAGCAGCACAGAGGCTCAGACACTGTGTGTGGTCAAGCCTAAACATTAACAAAAAAAGAAAGAAAAAAAAGAATAATGTGAAATATTAGTTTAAACTGTCTGTTCTTTTTTTATTTATTCCTGTGATGGCAAAGCTGACTTTTCAGCAGCCATTATTTTGGCGTGCATATAATACGCAGTTTTCGCGTGCATACTGCAAATAATACGCAGTTTTCGCGTGCATACTGCAAGATTCTGTCCCACTCCCGCAGAAAAATATCTCCCGCAGAAAAAATACCCCCCACTCCCGCAGAAAAATATCTTATCTTTTTGTCCTGCTCATGACTGCAAAAGCCCTCTTAAAAGTAATCTATATAATTTTTTTTTCCAGCACATCAAAGAAATTTACATGAAATGGTTCTGTAACATCTCCTAATATCCACAACATGCCAGCATAAATGCTCCCAATAAAATATTTGTTATTTAGGCTAAGCATCAACATTCACAAACCACTGTTATTTTTAACAGAAAAGCAAGCATGGGCTGCTGTGTGCATGGTTTGGCATGGCAGAATGCGAGCAGCGCTTCCTTTATTAGCCTATCACTAAAATCTGACATCTCAGATCATCGCGATCTCAAAGCTCTGTTATAACAAAATGAACATATGCACAATGAATCTTACACAATGTCTACACTTCGTGTGTTAAAATGAGACGATTTGTGAAAACACGATTTCAGCACTGCAGTGAGCAGATTCTTACTTAATCACCTCTGATTGCCCATTGCATTCCAGAAATCAACAGCTGAGTCTGTGATTGACATTGTGCAACCCTTTAAACACGTGTCATAAATAGAAACTCTGTCTAGCTTTCGTTTTAATCATTTTAATGTTATTAGTTGTTCTTTTTGCTTTTGTGCAACACATTAATAAAAATTTATGTTTAGACATTTTCAGTTTAGATAATTTCTATTTTTCACGAGTCCCGCAAATCATTTTATTCTCCCGCATCCCGCACACACTGGAGTCTCTTCCCGCCCGCACCCGCACTCGCCCACCGCGAGGTGTGCAAGTCTCTAGATCAACTTAATGCATCATTGCTAAATAAAAGCAGTAATTTCTTTTAAATAAAAATCTGACTTCAAACTTTTGATCTGTAGTATGTACACATATATATTGTATAGTTAACCAATAATTTATATACAAACATTTTTGTGTTTCTTGTAACAAAAAATGGTTTTACGTCAGCCTACCAATGGCTGCTAGCTTAACTCAAACGTAAAAATATAGTCAACATACACAAAATACTTTCACCCTTTGTCTTTCTCTTTTAATTTTTATATTCCCCTTTCTATATATATATATATATATATATATATATATATATATATATATATATATATATATATATATATATATATATATATATATATATATATCCTAAGGCATAGTATCAAAAGTTGTTTTTTAATACTTCTGTTCCAGTTTGACAGGCTAACACCCATGGAGGCCATGCCAAATGTGCCTAGAAATAACACCTGGCCTCCCTACCGTCTCTGAGATTGCCCACCTAGGAGCCTGGCACACACCATAGCGCACGCAAAAACCCCTGTAGCATATTTCATAATGCAATGCAGACTCCCAGCTTTCCTCCTCTATCTGCCCTCATTGTCCCAGTCGGCTGCCGACGGGCAGGCGCAAATAATTGCTCTGGCTGCTTCTGCACCCCACCTCACCTGTTCCAGTCGGGTATATCTGAAACACGAGTCATTAATAACAATGACATAAAGCGTTACTAAATAAACACTTAGCAAATGGCGGGCGCTGCGCGCCACACACCTCCAACACTCTCGTGTTCCCCTGTAATCAGAGCAGTGAGGTAATGAATGTGGAAGATAACCCCTCCGCTGGGCGGAAGGGAAGATAAAGTCGAAACTGATTAAGAAGAGGCGGGAGGTGAAGAGGAGGTAGTTGGAGACGCTGCTATGGGGTCCTGACAAAAGGTGCAGGTGTAGCAAGACATTCTGGACAGGAGCTGCTCTGACAGGTGACCACAAAACTATTGAACAGGCAGGTAATTACCCGACCAAGGTAATTTACTGGACTAAGTGCCACTTTTGCCGCCCTGTTGGTGTGACTGTGTGCAATTATGCACTGAGGTCTAACAATGGAACATGTGTGCCATTCATGAGGTGGGCTGAGCCCACCAGCCTGAGACCACCAAAGACACACATACGCCACGTCAACTGTGGACACAAAGAATGACAGAGACAATTGAATGCTTAAAATGAAAGGTAAGTGTTGACTATGACTTTAAATATTACTTTACGCTAGCATAAGCCAGCAGAAGTATGTTATTTTGATGCCACTAATAACCATCTTATAAGAAAGCTGCATTTAATTTGTGGAAGATGACTGACAACTCTGACGGCTACACTAGTTGATGTAAAAGCAGTCTATTTTATTTTTAAACATCACCTGATATGAGACATAATATGCATTCATTTTGTATCTGTGCTGCTTTGTTTCATATACAGATCGCATTATTCATAAGACACATGACTAGGCCTCCTGTATGACAAATAGGCATCCTCTTTTTAAGTCTCAGTCTGAAAATTTATTGAAAACAGGCAATTTTAGATCCTACTGTATTTATTTATAAGACCCTTGTTTTTCATCTCAGCTCCCTATTAATCTGGTGTTAACAGCTGTCAGCGCTCTTTAAAGAAACTTTATATGATTATTTGATGCTTACTGGAAACAGCTATCAGAGATCCAAAACTTTAATTCACCGCATATATGTATATATTCAAACACACACATACAAGTAAAGCTGCATCTGTTACTGCATCTGTGGATGCACTCTTCAAATACTACTTTTCTCCCTGTCCATCTTGTAATAGCAATCAGGATACAATCAAGATTTTTTCTTTAAACCCCACATTCATTTCTGTTTGATGTCAATGATTCAAATAATACATTTAAAATCATATCCAACAGCACAGCGAGTGCAAATGATAAAAGCTTGTGTGAAATAACGCACCTCCCTGCCCATACAATCATTTTGGCAATAATGCAATATTGAGGAATAAAAGGCCCTAATAAATGAGTTGGAGTTGTCCGCTTCCTGACGCAATCTCTACCCTGTGCGCAAAGACATCATTATGCTGAGACAAATGAGTGCGCGTATGTGTACGCGGGTGCGTGCGGATCTGTACGCACGAGAGTGTTTGTGTGGATGGGAGTCTTAAGAGCTCACTCAGAATTCACATCCATCTAGACGAGCGGCGGGCTGATAATAAACGCCCCTCAGCCTGATGATGGCTTAATTACCAGTGTAAAGAAAGTGTTTAATCTCTGACCCGTTTCATGTTCTCGCCACTCTCTTTCTCTGGAAGTGTGTGCGTGTGTAAAAGACACTGCTGCGTCCCACTCGTAGAGAGACCCCTGCCGTCTGCCAGGGGCCTGTAGGGTGCAATTAGAAACCACTAAATGAAGTTGACTATACGGTTTCATTTTTCGCTTTCTCTTTCTCCACCCCCTCCTCCTCTTCAGCCTGCATAATTAACATGGAAAACTATGCGTTGTGCCAGAGAAAAAAGTCTAGAATCTCAAAACAGCTGCTGTTATAAGGAAAATGTGGTTTTATTTTCATGTTAATATATTAAAACTACATTATCATCATCTCATGTGCACTGTCAGGAAAAAAAAATAAACCGTTAGGACCCTCAGCACCCTCTGTACCCTTAAAACAATAGTTTGCCCAAATATGTAAATTCGTCATTTATCAAATCATCATTTACTCACCCTTAAACTGTTCCAGTGTTATGTTCTTATGTGATTGTACGTCTGTTTTTCTTCTGCAGGAACATAAAAGAAGCCTAGGGTCTCCAACTACGTACAAATAAAAACAACCAAAACACATTTTCCAAAATGTTTAATATGTACAGGTTTGAAACAACATGAGGGTGAGTACACAATCACTGAAATTTTGGTGAACTATGCCTTTAAAGTATCAATATAAACCCTTCAGTGTTAGATAGGGTACAAAGGTGCACATTTTAAGGGTACTGGCCGAGTAACCCCAGCTGTTGTACCCCTATAAATGTGCTATTTTACACACTTAAAAACTTTTAAAAAACACAATACTTAGACTCTGAAGGCTCAGATATACTCCAAGTGTTACTGAATAATGAACTGCTGTGACATAATTTCAAACAGGGCTCTGAACCGGTTCAAGGAACAAAAACCTGAAACGAAAGAAATTTTGACAGGAACAGAACCAGAAACAAAATCAAATTTTATAGTTCCGAATGGAATTGAAAATTTAAAATGGCCATTAACCAGTTAATAACGTTATTTTATCGTTCCATTTAATATTTGAAATTTGCAACCAATCAGGAATTCAAGTAGTACGGCCTATGCAAATGTGAAGCTGACGCATCCAACGAGTGAAATGCATTTATATGGCCTAACCTAAACGCTTTAACTCGCCTTAACTTTAGAGGATTTGTTGTGGAGAGAAGGGAACTTTTTTTTGAGTAAAGAAAACACTGTACTTTATTATTATTATTATTATTAGTAGTAGTAGTAGTAGTCTAAAAAATAACATTATTAACCGGTTTCAGAATGATAACAATACATGAAGTATGCAGGAACAGAAACGCTGAAATATTGATTCTGCTCGGAGTGAACTGATTGAAGCCCTGATTTCAAACAAAACTTAGAGGAAAGCATGCAGTACATATTAACATGTTCATCTAAACACCAATCCCAGCAGTATGGGTGGCGTCAGGATGTTTCACTCCTCATGTATTTCAAACTTCTATTTACCACTAAGCGAAGAATGAAAAAGAACTTCATCATGAGTATATCAGGGCCTTCATTTGTCCAGTCCTAGAGTGATATAGCCTTTGACACAGTGCTAACAAACCAGCCAGCCCCATTAACAGTTGTCTGGAGGCTCCAAGGACCACTAAATCCCTGCGTCTCAGCTACACAAACAAAGTCAATCCACCTGAGACGGCAGGGGACAGGATGTTGGGCTACTTATAGCAACCTGGGAGCCGCAAACAAGAATGGCAGGAAAGCTGCTCGGGCCCAGACGCTTTGAAGTGCCCTACAGCTAAACTAGTCTGATCGGACAAGCTAGCATCTTTGAAGGCAGGTTATCCTCAACAGCCGCGTGTCCTGTTGTGAACGAATTGTTTCCTCTTTCAATTTGTCTTGATTTTTTTTTGTTGAAATTGACACTTGGCAATTGTTCTACTGGGTGAGGCCGGGTCCTGCTAAATGCAAGCCTCTACCGGTGACTGTGCAGTGTTTTCTAGTAGCGAGTCAGGTGCCGGGTCTGAAGTAGCGAATCAGTGCAGGTGACACTGCTGTGACACTCCAAAGGAATCTCCTGTGGGGTGACCTCCCACTAACTGGCCATTTCCTCTATCCACTGGGTCATGACCTTTTCTGCATCGGCCAAGTGAAGCCATTAGTCATGGGAGTGAGGTCATTCTACAGGAACACCATACATCACACTGTATATTAGAGAGGCTACGAGATGTCAGCATTAATCTTTCTAATCTCTGTGGTTTTAATGATGTCCTTTGACTTCGACAAACTCACAGTTCATAAAGGTGTACAGAAACTTTCTCAGTAGGATATGATGTGAAAGAGTTTCAGAGTTTTGCACACAAAATGTCATTACAAACTTTGGGAGCTCGGGTAAGGTGTGACGAGGCTAAAGCGGTTTACCAGTAAATGCAAAGGTGCAGGTGTATAAAGCGGCAAAGGAAGACATGCTCTGGTTGTTGAGAGTGCAACGTGACCCCTTGTGTGCACAATCAGAAGCATGATTTTTTTTATAATTCACATTTACAGTGTACACTTAGTAGGAGCAGCTGTAATAACAAACACAAAAATCCTCTGACACTGATAAGATTTGCAAAGCATCACCTGTGTAATCTGAGAGCAAGGAATAGGAAGTTCATGGATAATCCTTGAATCCGAACAATCATTGATCTTAAAACTCTTTTGATACAGTATGCCTACTGCTAACTTCAACTGAAACACAGTACTAAAATATGTTCAGAAAGCACACCGAGTTGGCCGTGGCACTTATAAATGTTTTGTCACTGATAATATTAGCCCCTTAGATTTTTACAAACTATCAGGACTGGCCATTTTTTGGTCTCTGGATTTGCTCAGGGAGGATTTATGCAGCTTCTCTCCTGTGTATCCTATTACCCACTTGAATTCTGATATAAATCATATTTGTTTTATAACCATGGCCAATGAAATCAAGGCTCAAACCATCATTGTGATTAATGAAAGCAACGCCCTTTTCCTGTGGTTGAAGAGAGGGCATCCTCATCCAACTGGCCCATCCTTACTTTCCTTTTCCAAATAAACACAGCAATGTCAACCGTCGAAGCACATTTAGTTTTGACCCGAGGGCCGCAAGATATTCTTAGCTCACTGATCACACTCCAAGCGCTCATTGAAAGCGCTCTTTCGCCATGGCGGGGGATGAGTGCGGAGCTGCACGTTGGCCTACCCTGAACAGGAAATTCCACAGCTCTCCCTAGCCTCTGAACACAATACTACTCAAAACACACAAGATGAAGGCCGAGAGCGGGAGCAGGCCAGAAAGTTCCTCTGTCTCTGTAGATATCCCTCTTTCAACCTCTAATCATCCTTCTCAAATAGGGGACGAATATGCATTATGTAACTGAGACAGGAAAGGAAAGCCAAAACACACAGAAACAAAGTGTAAAGAACAATCGAGCTTTGATACAGGTTGCGGAGATTCGTTTTTCGGGCTGAGTCAGCATGAAAGGGCCGCGGAAAGCATTTCGCCTCTGGGTCGACCGCTGATAAGAGCATTTGATGGGATTTGAGAAAATGATAATCCCCGTCCATGACTATAACCTTTCTCTTACAATGCGCTCTTGAGAGGGAACGGGCTCACCTTTAAAAGTTAACATTTACAAATACAGTACATTTCCTGCTGTAAGTGCCAGCAAACCGGTTCAATCAATTAATTAATCTGAGAACCCTGTGCAGGGGACGACAGTAGTCTCACAACAGGATACGTGGCTGAATAAGATTAATGGGTCGCTGTTCCTCATCGTTCGGTTCAACTTGCATCCAGTCAAATTAATATGAATTTGGGTGTCCATTAACCAGCCTCATGATGCTCGCAAACCCTCTTTTCACGTATTGACCTAAACGCACAGCGTGTTACGGTACTGTGAAAGGAGAATGGGCGGCCAAGCCAAATGAACAGAGAAGCCTCCATATTCTGCACTTTTATCAAAGAGTTACTGCTGTGCTCAAGTCAATATAAAAAGCCCCAAGACTTTTTGCACAGGGTCTACCGCACTTTTAGGGAGCGATCGAATGTAATACGTACAATTACTTGTGTCTTCTGAATGGAGCATTTCAGCAGGCCAGAATTCCCCACCACCCCATTTTTGATCTTCTTCAATTTTACCACATCCTCTATTTTTCCTGGAATTAACTGATAACACATCCATAGACTGCGAGCGGTCAATCAATACTTGTCATTCACAACGTCAGGAAGAAGTATAAATCTGGTGACAACCCGCAAAAAAGATCTACGTAAAAAAAAAAAAGTGCTGATTGCCTGAACATCAGAACTTGTGGAAAGGGTCTCCTACATTAGATACAAAATTATTAATGTAATGTTAACTTCTTACTGGTGCCAATGTCAGGTGGCGAGTGGGATCGCATTCAGGGAATGAGGAAGAAACACCCTTATTCCCACATAAATGATGGCCTACACATACAAATTAAGTCTGCAAAGCCAGAAAACAGTGGAAACAAACATTTAAGGGCACACAACAAATGTTCAAGATCAAGATCATCAAAAAGGTGCCTAAATATAATTTTGCATATTTACCAAAGAGTTTCAGATTTGTTGAGACATGGAGAACCAGAGTATAAGCAAGATGTATATACTTTTGGCAGCCTGAAAACCCTCCAATGGTGCTGAATTACATCAATTCTGCAAAGAAGAGTGGGCCAAAATTCCTCCACAGCGATGTAACAGACTTATCTCCATTATAGAAAGTGCTTGAATGCTGTTGTTGCTACTGAAGTGCAAAAGAAATTCAGGGGGCAATTACTTTTTCCACATAGGGCCAATTATCATTTAAAAATTGAATTTACATATATATATATATATATATATATATATATATATATATATTTTTTTTTTTTTTTTTTTTTTTTTTTTTTTTCACGTTTTATCATATTACATTTTGTATAGGCTCCCTTGAGAGAATATCTTAAATGTTACAATTTTCCTCAGTCCACAATGATACAAAGACCTGGAAAAGGGTTAATGGCCACAAATCATTTGTGAAACGAGTAGGCGCCGTCTTCACCCAGACAGACTTAAAAGAACTCAAAAATCTATGAAAATCTTCTTTGCTATGGCAGAGTCAAAGGCATTAGCGAAACATCACAGGTCTAAAGACTGAGCCTTTTGTGTGTGGCCTTTCAAGGCATTGTTATGCTTGAGAAAGATGGGAGAGACATCTGCACCATTCGAGGAGCTGAAGTCCTCCTCCACAGGCTCATGTCAGATATGGTGATACAGAGATGTTTACAGGGGGATTAATATATATATATATATATATATATATAATTATATATATATATATATATATATATATATATATAGCGGGTAAAATAAGTATTGAACACGTCATCATTTTTCTCAGTAAATATATTTCTAAAGGTTCTGATGACAATATTTTCAATATTAATATACAATATTACAATACAATATTAATTCATTCATACAAAGAAAACAAAACAAATAAGTTCAGAAAATTAAGTTCTGTGTAATAAAATGGAATGACCCAGGGAAAACGTATTAAACACGTTTACTGAAATGTATTTTTTACTTTGTACAAGAGGTTCTGTGGGCCTCTTCTATGAACTCTGATCTGTAGTTCTTTCCATAGGTTTTCCATTGGATTCGAGTCAGGTGATTGACTGGGCCATTCTAGCAGCTTTATTTTATTTTTCTGAAACCAACTGAGAGTTTCCTTGGCTGTGTGTTTGGGATCATTGTCTCGCTGAAATGTTTCATCTTCATCATCCTGATAGATGGCAGCAGATTTTTATCAAGAATGTCTTGGTTTTCCTTCAATTATATGAATTTTGCCAGTGCCACACCATGATTTTTTTGGGGTGACGTGCAGTGCTATTTGACCTCCAAACATGATGTGTATTATGGCATCCAAAGAGTTTAATTTTGGTCTCATCGGACCACACTATATTCTCCCAGTATTTCACATGATTGTCTAAATGTGGTGCAGCAAACTTTAAACAAGCTTCAACATGCTTTTTCTTCAGCAGTGGAGTCTTGCATGGTGAGCGTGTATACAGGCCACGGCGGTTGAGTGCATTACTTATTGTTTTTTTTTGTTTGTTTGTTTGTTTGTTTTTTTAACAACTGTACCTGCTAATTCCAGGTCTTTCTGGAGATCTCCACAAGTGGTCCTTGGCTCTTAGAAAACTCTTCTGATCATTTTTTCACTGCTCTGTCAGAAATCTTGCGAGGAGCACCTGGTCGTGTCCGGCTTATGGGCCCAACAGTGCTCACTGGAACATTCAGAAGTATAGAAATCCTTCAGTGCCAGCAGTATGTTTTGCAACAATAAGGATGCGAAGGTCTTGAGAGAGCTCTTTGCTTTTACCCATCATGAAATGTTTCTTGTGTGACACACTGGTAATGAGACACCTTTTTCTTAGGCCATCAGTTGGGACTAAATCAGCTGATATTAATTTCCACTGACTAGGGGCAGGATTGCTTTCTAATTACTCATAGTTTTTAGCTGGTGTCTTGGCTTTCCATGTCTTTTTGCACCTCCCTTTCTTCATGTGTTCAATACTTTCCCCCTGGGTCATTCCACTTTATTACACAGAACTTAATTTCTGAATTTATTTGTTTTGTTTTCTTTGTTTGTATGGATTACTTGGGTTGTTACCGACATTTGGTGAAAATTTCATGTCAACAGCATCTTTAGAAATATATTTACTGAGAAAAATGGTGACGTGTTCAATACTTTACCCGCTGCATAAGCTCTTAAAAAACTTGCTTGTGCACTTTCTTCTCCTCTTATCATTGTTCCAGAAGCACTGTAACATCTACCAACGATTCATTGGGGAACTTCTGACAGGTTTTGTGGTTTTTCATTTACATATAATTATACTTTAATAGGAGAGTGACAAGTGCAGGGACTGTTAAGTGGCAGACAGCACACAGACTGTACGGGACCCCCTAAGATACAAGATGACAAGACGCAGCACTGGCTCCATCTCCTGCTAATTAAATGAATCAATTAAGAGACTATTGTTGCAACTGTGTAACTGATGTTCTATAGTGGCAATAACAGTCCCACTGGGAGCCCCTTCACTGCATTAAAACACTGTCCTCTACAACGCCATTTGATATCATTAGAAACACTTATTTGCGTCTCGCTGTCATGGCAGGGGAAGCTGCGAATTATGGAAATGTGGGATGACCGCGACAGGGCCCAGTGTGAGACTGGATAGGTTCGCTTCCTGGACTCCGAGGAGGACTTGCACTCCTAAACTCAGAAGTTCCTCAAAGTTCCCTCATGAAAACAGATCCCGCCATCAGCGCATCTGCCGATTAGTCACTATGTAAGGGTCACTCATTTGCATAGCCTTCCCGCTAAGCCACTCCGCTTTATGTGGATCAATTATCATAATAAATTTACCCTCCTCAGTTAAACTGATTAAGTTCCAAATTGTTTCCGATGGCCGTCATTAATCCTTAACACGGGCTAAGTGGTTTTGGCACAAATTTGATTGGGCTTGTGTATCAAAGGCCAATTAATGGCATACTAATTCTGAACCCTGTTTAATTTCCATTGTCAGGATGCGGAATGAACATTCACAATCCAATTGCCATTTAGTTAATGTACAATTTCAAACTCTCAGGATGATAATTGGGGTCTGAAGCAATGGCAGATGTGTGAGGTGACATTCATTCGCACAAAATTAGGGCCAATTTTCTTCAGAATAGTTAGAATGAGAGAGAGGAAGAGCAACAAAGTCATTCAACATAGATGTTTTTTTTTTTTTTTTTACAGTATCTCACTGCAAAAAGAAATCCTTTTTTGAATATGATTTCGGTTTCTAACAAAGGTATATTTTTGCAATTATTTCATTCTTTCACCATACAGGATGGAGGACCACTTCATACCCACAATCCACAAACATCATTTCGGCAAAGGGGGTCAAGGACATTACTCGACTGACACTAGCAAGCAGAGCCCGGCAAAATGTGTCTGTCGAAAGCCTTTGAAAGCCTAAACTGTTTATCTAAACGGTTGAAGCCTGGCAGGACATGAGTGGGCCGCTCTGTCATGGCGTCTGGCCTGGCTGAACTCAGGTAGCCAATGGCAACACTGTCTCAGATCAGTGGATGACTGGAGACTGTTGTCACAGTCTTGAAGAGTGAAACCTGACGACGGGAGTCAGATCGCTACACAAACACCGCAGGGCTGCTGACCACAGCAACTGGCCCCAAAATAATAAGTAGCTATTTAGCACACACTTATACCCAAAGAGATTTACAGTACACTTATCATAGGAATAAACCCCAGTAGCAACCTCGCTTTACTCAGTAAATAACTGGGGACTCTGTGGATGTAAATATCTGAGATATATAATTGTACTATTAATTAAATAGATATATTATCTTTATATATATATATTATATATATATATATATATATATATATATATATATAACACATTTAAATGTTAAGCAATTTTAATCACTTAATATTTTAAGTAATTTTCAATTGCTAATACCTATATATACACATCGCCTCACAACAAGGTGAATATAAAACTGTGTAGAATACTGTATATAAAATATAAAGTATATACAGTAGCTATAAAAGAACATTTGCAGAAAAGCTGAATATACAGTATATTCATCTATGTACACATAATATGTACTCTATACAGAGGAGCTTTAGAATTTTTTATGTCAGGGCATTGATTAATTCATGGTTTCTTCTGCACATAATGTTCTATTGTTCATTTTTTTTCATACTGTGCCCACACAAACACAAATCACTTGCTCTTTGCACCTTATGAATTCTAATTAAGTTGCTCTGCTGCATCTATGGGATTTGATCCCCAGCTGTGTAGCTTGGCTTTGGATATTACCCGACGTCCTTCACGAAAGCTCTCAGTAGAAGCTCTCTCTCTCTGTGCCTCTCTGCCTCTCTTTATATGTGCTTCCTGTGCATTCTAGTGCCCACTTGTCAGATGGCGAGGCTAACCTCTGTTTCTGCACCCGCCAACTCATGCCATCCAGTGTCAGAGAATCAAATGAACCATTTCCACAGCACTGATGCCCCCATGACAGACAGGCCGAGGAGGCTAGGCACATCAGCTCAGATGGCTCAACGGCTGACAGCAAGGTCAGGAGAGTTACGGCTCGGCTCAGTCTGGGATGGGCAGCATTTGGCCGAGCTAGCAGCCTGAAAGATGTCTGTGATTTACCTGCACAAAGACCTGCAGCAGACTGTATTACAATGAAACTTGATATAATTTAACAGACACAATGCAATGACTAGCCTCGTAATATCTGTACTCTAACATATGGAGGACAAACCAAATTTTTACAATTTCTAAAAAAAAAAAAAAAAAAAAACTAATCTATATTCTGTCATAATGTTAGACTAAATGTAAGACTTTTTCTGCTGGAAACAATAGAATTTATTTATTTGTTTTCAAGAATTTCATTTTTGGGTATATATACACAGCAATGAGAAGGAAAATAAAAAACACAGAAAACCCACTGATCCAGGGACTCGACCTTTAAATTTCCTATTCCCTGCCTTGCCCTAACATTTAAATTTTCAAGCTGGAGACTGAGAGGGATGTGAGCTAAAAGAGATGGTTTCTGAGTGAGCAGTTGCTTATTCCTGCAGTTATTGTGAAGGTTGCACAAAGCGCTCCAAAGCTGCATGGGTGTGGATCAATGCAAACGGCTTGTGCAGGAGAGCTTTGGCTCACTGCCCAATCAACGTCTTCCCACTGACCCCTTCTTCCCCAAACACAGTGAGATTCCCATCAGCTCCTGCTACAGACATGTGTATCTGACACCACCCCATCATCTGCTCGGCTGTGTGACTTTCTCAACAAGCTGTTTGTGATTGGGCTGCAATCTGGAAGGCATGATGTAGTGAAGAAAAATAAAATGTGATGCTTCAGTGTTGATGGATCAATTACCATCTCTAACGATATTACGTACATATGAATCAAGCAGGAAGGAATCCCACAACATCATGGTAAGTTGCTAAAAAAAAAAACAAATCCTGCATGGTTTGAAAGTGTTAAAAATGTGAAGAAGAGTGGAATTTAAAATGCTTGGAATTTCAATTTTAAAAAAGTTTTTCTGTTTTGGAAACTATATAATTTATAAGGGGAGATTTAAATACTTAATACTTTTAAATACTTTAGGTCTTTACTTTTTTCTCCCAAATATGAGAAACTTCAAAGGAATTTTATTTTCCACACAGAGCAGAGACCAAAATCAAAAAACATTTCTGGATACTGCTGTATCCCTTCTTATGTATGTGAGTCTTTTAGAGAATAGAATTGATTGTGAAGGAAACTGAATCATGCCCACTTACAGTGTTGTAACGTGTGCCTTTGATAACTACACTGAAAATTTGAACAATCCAGTCCTTGCTACAGTCCCACAAATACACACCACTTCTATTAGTCATTGGAAAATAAAGCTGTCGTAAATTTGTCTAAGCCAAAAGGGAGACAGCCTCTCTCAAGAGAAGCCTCAAAAGCTTTGAGATGTATTATAGGTTAATTCTTTTCAAAACAATGCCTCTGGGCCAGAGCCCAGTAAGTCAAGCGCAGACTCTCTCAAGATTTTATTGCTGTGACATAAATCTTTTAATCCCTTCAGAGTGCCACGGCTCTGCTGAGGAGGGGATGGGGCAGGCCCCGGGACGAGGCCTCACCACAGAGCACCAGTCGTGCATCAGGTAACTACTGCCGCCGTTGCCACTTCTGAAGGACTCTGAAGTGAAAAGAGCAAAAGGTTCGGCCAGCAAGGGGATGTGGCGGCTTACCTGAATGCATATTTATGAGCCAGTCACGGCGGGGAAAAGAGAACTGACAGGGATGAGGTTTGCGCTTGTTCAATCACCCTTCCCTCTGTTGCCACAGCACCGTCTCACTACCGTTCACAGATCACACGCACATTACCACACCTTTTTAACCCATCTGTGTTTCCCGTGTCTCAGCGAGCCCTGAATCAGATGCGGCCCAGAGCAGCTGAGAGACATGACCACATCCAAAAACTGAAAGGGAATATCCAATGTTTATTTATAATTGTGCTCTCAAGTGACTGTTCTGGTCATGGCATGTTATCTATTCTCTCTCCAAAATAAATCTCCTCATGTCCAAGCGCTGTGTTATCTAAGACTCTATCTGGGAGTCAGGCCTTTGAAGAACAGGCAGGGAGAAAGAGAGAGAGAGAGAAGAGGATGGAATGGTTATAATCTGCCGGGTTCTTCCTTTTTTTCTGGACTATGACATCCTGGCACAGAGAGGAGGACTGGAAATGGCTTGTAAGTTTCTTTAAAGGATGGCCTGAAGACCTCATCAACCTAATCTTGGTAGATTTGCTTAGGACACATCTTCCTTTGACCTCCAGGAGTTTATCAGGATAATTTAACAGAGAGCAGTCCTGGTGCAGATAACCCGCTATAAGCATTTATCCCGACCAGACACAAACCGACAGATAGTAATGAACGTTCTCATATTAGGGGTGTGTGACAAACAGAAATGTTTCAATGTCGGTGCCAATAGCCTCGTGGTCAGATTCAGACATTTTGAGTTTCGAGTCCCATTCGTGGACCTTTGCCGATGCCGTCCCCCTCTTTCTTTCCCACTTCACTTGCTGTCCACATACTGTCCAATCATAATAAAGCCAACAATGACAAAAAATAAATTCCAGTTCAATTACTGAATTTGAATTGAATTTACAATGTTGCAGGCTTGCAGCAAACAGAATGCAGAATTACAAAACGATTCTGAGTGAAAGTTTAGTGAAGTGAAAAAAATGTTAACATGGAAAGATATTCATAATAATTGCTAGATGTTTTGAAAATAGAATGATATAGAAGATAGAATGCTAGCATGACAGATAGCTAATGATAAATTGTCAGAACGAATGAACGAACAAATGAACGAACGATAGATAGATAGACAGAAAAACAGACAGACAGTGACAGAATGAACGATAAATAGAACGACAGACAGAAAGAAAGATAGACTGACAGAACGATAGATAGAATGATAGAACGATGGAATGATAGATAGAACGATGATAGTACAATAGATAAAATGATAGAACAATAGATAGATCGATAGAAAGAGAACAATAGAACGATAGATAGAATGATAGATAGATAGATAGATAGATAGATAGATAGATAGAAAGAAAGAAAGAAAGAAAGAAAGAAAGAAAGAAAGAAAGAAAGAAAGAAAGAAAGAAACTCAATTAATTGGTTGGGGAAAACACTTTTGCCAGAATGCTATAATGCGTTATTGCAATTCAGTAAATTCTGTCATACCAATTCAACTTCCTGTAGGGCGTGGCCAATTCCATTTAAATTCATACCATCATTCAAGGTTAGCCAAGACGTCCTTGAGAAGATGCAGAGGCCAACCTGAGGCAGTTGCGGTGGATTTTTTCTCTTTGTTCAAGGATATTCTCGAAGTACAGTTGGTCAGGTATTGACTGGCCGAAGCGGTGTGGTTACAGAAGGACTATTTTGTCTCCTTCACCCAGTTCTTCAAGGATTTCTTTAATCTCTCTCTGACGGAAGGCAGGTCTTTGATGTGTCAACGCCCCTCCTTAATTCACTCAATATTTGATCTAGTCCTAATGCAGCTAAATCTAGCAGAAGTGCTTTCACATGTCCACTGCTTTACAAACGTCATCACATCTGTATTGATTTAAAGAAGTCAACAGCCAAGAGGTGCAGCTTTGCATACTACATGACATCACATGGCCACAGAAGCTGTAATCTTAATCGCCATTAGATAAATAAACAGTTATGTAATATTTCCTGGTGGTTGACATACAGCATCCTTGAACGCTCAAGGGCAACTGAGTTTTTCATCACAGACGCGGTTGAAATTTCACAGCAAAGGTGTAACACACAACCAGATAAATACAAAGATCTAAGGAAGGATTTGCTGTGTTTTCATGCCTCTTGACTAAATAACAGAGGTGAAATATTAACCAACCATTGCAATAGAATAACTTTTGGCACTTTTATGATTACCACCATGACTTTAGAAAAAAAATGTATATAAATATTTTGACATTAATAATACATATCTGAATGCCAATCAAGAACATCCATGCTAAGCTTTCTAGTGACTGATTCTTAATACTAGGGCTGTCAATTTAACACCTCCAATCAAAACTAAATCATAAAGAGTGCAGATGTGAATAGAAGAATCTGTGTTCCTTGGACAATAATTACTATGGACTGTATAGGCCAGTGAGACTTATGATCAATGAGGTGAAAAACTATATATAAACGGTATTGAAATAAATATCGACTTCAATTCAATAATTTACCACAACATTTGCAACCACCAAGATTTACCAAAATAATGTATGATGATGTCTCTATTCTTCAGTTCTGATTTTGTTTAGCAAATGTTGATATATGCAATGTATTACTGTGCACTGTTACATATGTAATAAATATAATAATTCATGTTCCTGTAATTATAAATACATAGAAATTTATGCATCTAATTGAAGTAGGTTAAACAGCATATCATGTAAGTAAATGTATTAAAGTGGTATCGACAGCCCTAATTATGCTTATATCCCCTTGATATCTCATGACAGGACACATCACTGTACATCTGAAGATATTGCTTATATGCTATTGTGTGAGGAACATTTGTGCTGGCATTTCTAATTTGAAAAGTTGAGTTTTTTTTTTTTTTTGTTCGGCTTTGTGTTGTAATTCTCATCTCAGTTTTTGTCAGTGCCCTTATGTTTGTGGTGCATACGACAACAACCAGATGGTAGAGCCTTCTGTATTGAAAGGTAGTGCTTAATTAGAGCTTCACAACTGTAATGGTCCCATTCAAAACAGACAGAGGCGGAAATTAATCTGAAGGAAAATAGCTTAAGTATTCATGACCCATGAATAAACACCCTCAACTTTGAACAGGGTCAGTGCATGAATATTCAGTCTATATTATGCTAAGTGTTGCGCATAACGTTTATGATTCTGGAAAATATTAAAATGTTTAAAATGCCTACAAAAAACAGGTGTAATTTTGCCTCATTCTTTACATTAATTTACATGAGAACTTTATGTTTATTCTCTAACAATATAAATTTGTTCTCATCTAATTAAATAATTAAAACTAAATATTCATGGTATAATCAAATGTTTAAAAAAGTATTAAAAAGATCATAAATCTTGAATATTGCCTTTAACTACATGCAACTGAGCACATTCCTATTCCACGCTTGGCTTAGACAGCCGTGTTCTCCTGCTTAACACTAATCAAGTATTCCTCATTACATCCCAGTGGCTTCATGTGACACTATGCCCAGTCACTCCACATTTCTGTGCCAAATTAGTTCCACCTAGTTGGCTACCAATGACCTATTCAATGTAAATGGAATGGGTGGAGAAAACAGACCCTGAGACAAGTTTAAATCTGTACGGTTAGGACACAAATACAGCAAAGAGCGTTATAACGTTACCAATGGGAGTAGAAAAATATATATTTCTTGATATTCTGATAGCCAGGGTTTTCAATCCAGGGGTCTGTGGAAATGACATTTCAAATTTTTTTTTTAAATTACTAATCTATTGAGCATTATAGTAAGCAAGTTGTCTGGTTTATGTCAGCAAAATGTATAAATGTTGTTGTTTAGCGGGTAAGTCTCGTTTTAAAACGCACCAGTGATTTGCCGCCAAATGAGACCAATCCCATTAGAAAAGATGTCAAATATGCATTGCGTTCTTGGTCAGGAGAGGACCGAAAACATCAGGGGGTCAACGGATGGCCAGTAATTCATCAAAACATTGTTATCTGAATGTTTAATGCATGTGACTTGCAATAGGTGTTTTTTGGCATATGATTCGCTCTGTAAAATCTTAATTTCAAATGCTTAAATCTTTGGGGAGAATTATTTAGTTGCTACAAAACTGACAGCTACAGAATGTTCTGGCAACTCTGATCAATCTGTCAGAAACCGAAGAGCTGTGAAGAGCTTTTTTCCCCCCTTTACGTGCATGTGCATTTGTGTGAATTCGTGGGTGCGTACAGTGTTGACGGGCATTCAAGCAGACGCCAGGTTCCACTGGCTGGACACATCCACGCCTCTCCCGTCAAACGTCCACCTGCAGAGACGTGGAGACAAGACTGTTAGCACGAAGACAGACACAAACCAGCTCTCAAGTTCATCTCCCTGTTACCATGCGGCAGCCATTTTAAACAGATGGTACCCAAACAGCCTGTCATGTTTACTGCTGCCGCCATAAAAGACAAGAGTCCAACAACACGGTCCTGCAGAGGCCCCGAGGGAACAGCCAGGGCCCCGCAAACAGCTGCCTGGGGGAGCGGGGTGGCCTCAGCCCGGGCTCTACCCCCTCCCTCACCGGCCCTCAAAACTCTTTTACCTATGCGGACATGCTACATTTACTACAATTAAACAAGCACGCCATTTGAATATGCGGTGACACCTCGCAACCTGCTCAACGAGGCCTGCATATAATCGTGTCCCCGTGGAGCCAAGAAGAAATTGTCCGTGTCAATATTAATGAAGGAATTTGCATTGTGATCTTAATTAAGGGTGGAATAATGAAGCTCACTTCTGAATTCGTTAATCGGCAAAAACTTGTACTAATACGTTTGCGTGGCCTATAGAGTGGGCGCGGCCCTGCAGATGATGTATATATTCCGCCAGAGGTTGGCTGAGGTTACATCAACTGAAGGTGGCACAGTGCTAATAAGGCAGGTGCCGCTGGGCTTCTCTCCTCTTCGGTGGGTAGGCAAGATGGTGGCCTGACCCCCACACAGCCTCCTGGCACTCACCGACTGTCTTTCCCCAACATATCAAATAAGTTCTTGGGCACGGTAGTCCAGGTGTTCCACTTCACTACTTTCTCAAAGCACAGGTTCATACAATTCAGGCTCTGCAGCCTCCTAGCTGTGAGGGAGGAGTCTCGATCCACTTCTTACAGTAAGCGCTTGCCAGCACACTGCAAGCAACCCTGAAAGGCCAAAGTGCTCAAGGGTCTCAAGTGCCCAATGAATTATTTTTAGGCCCTGAGAGAGATGGAGCAGAGAATTATTACACAATGGGTTGCAAAGGAGATCAACACACCATATAGTTACATCCAAATGAGCTTGAGAGTCTTAAAGACATTACACTTGAGAAGAAGAAAGAGGTACGAGGAGGAGGAGAAACAGAATGAACAAGTTTGAGGAGACACCCTTGGGATTCCTAGAAACATCTTGAGCAACTGACAGACAGAGTGGCAGGAAAATAAAACATGCTTTTTGGCATCTCTGTTTCTTCTAGGTGGATTGAGAGCGTGTTTTTAATTTGTCTGAGGATTTTGGGTAGGTGTTTCAAAAAAATTTCTGAAAACATAACATTTTTAAATGTGTCAGTAGTTGTGGCTACCTACGAGACAGCTTAATTCAATCTGAACTGTATTCCCACTCACTGTAACAACAAATCAGGCATAATTAAAGTTGCTTACATGAGGTTCAGATTTCACATTTGTCAGCAGCTAATCTCCTTGCCTTAGGGTCTGTGTGGATTTAGGGTTTTGTGTTGAATTTATAAGGTCAAGAGGAACAGCTATATATCCCCCACACACAGCCTACAAGAAGGTTGCATTAAAATTATCATGGAAATTTTTTGTAACACCTTCATTTTTATTTGCCACTTTTTTTTATTCATCAACATTATTTGTTTTATTCCCTTTTATTTTGAAACTGAAAAGTCTTTAAAAATATATATCAATTACACATTACATTTACAATATTTACTGAAATTGTCATTTAAAAAATCACCCCCTTGGAATTATAAGGTTCTATCTGACATTTTTGTCAAAATTAAGTTATTCACATATTCTTATTCTGTGTCAACGTATTTATGTGATAGATTTTTTTTTTTAATGTTGTGTATATTATGGGACTTTTTATTTAAAAAACAATAAGGTTCTATCTACACAGTCGAATGGAACACAAAAACTTTGAAGCTTAATATCTCAAAACTACTCGGGATGCAGATAGAACCTTATAATTCCAAGGGGATGAAATATGAAATATTACAAATAACATTCCAATAATTACTGAAATTGTCATTTAAAAACATCAATACTTATTTATTGTGTGCATAAAATGTAAGCAACCTGGTTCACATTGTCAAAAGCACCCATAGTTGAAAAAGAAACAGCCATATCATAAAAAGTTTCAGTACATGCCCTATAGAAACAAGTTCTGTGTCACACTTGTTACTTCAATCCACCATGAGCCAGACAGTTATAACTAATTATCGGCACACTGGCCAGTGACACTGAACTTGCCAGAAGTCCCAAAGTCCAAATCTAATGCAGAAGCTAACAGGGAAGTGATGTCTCAAAATCAAACTTTCAAGACCCAATATCAGAGCTTTCAAGCTAAAGAGACCTCAGTCTGACAGCAGCATTATTTACAGATGAGGTCTGGAGAACCAGGGGGAGATGAGTTCCATGCCAAGCCAGTTGTGTAAACACAAGCTCCCGCTTGGACAAAGAGGAACTCTGACTTCAAAACAACAGTAAAACTGTGAACCTTACAAAACCTTTGGGGACTGGACCGTTTGAAGTCTTGGCAACGCTGGGTATGGGTGAGTGGAGAATGAATTCTATTGCTACAAACCATCATCAGGCCCATATGATTCCCTGATTAAGACCATGTGTCAGACGACCAGTGGATTATTGCTCCTGCTGAGTGGCTAGTGGAACAGCGATTGGTCCAAAGCTAAGGGCACACGTGTCAAAACAAGAAGGGGATCGGACTCTTTTGTCCAGAATGTACAAATATCTTAAAGCAAGCATCTGGTGTCAACTGCTTTGAAAGTTTTAACTCTGTATTTGCCTTAAGAATTTATTGGCTGAATAAGACATTTTGCATTTAATTATAGTTAGAGCAAAGCAGCGTTATTTAGAAGTTATACAAGGGACAGTCCATCCAACAATGAAAATTGTGTCGTCATTTACTCACCTTCATGTTGTATCACCAAACCTATATCACTGACTTTCATCGGTGGAGCAGAAAAGATGATATTTTTAAAAATGTTAGAAATGATTTGTCCATATAATGAAAGTTAATGGTGTCCAAAACAACAAAAGAACAACTTAATGAACTGAAAAACGTGCATATATTTTTTGCTTCTTTTTTACAGTGTATGCAGGCCCAGATTGGCTAACCGGGAGCACCAGGAGGATTCCCTTTGTGTTGTCATGCCACTGGGTTGAAATATGCTGTCCCTAGGCTGCCTGCACTCACAGCAGCCCAACTCTTTTTATTTATTATTTTCTCACAGCCCATATTATTATTTTCACCAGACCATATCAATAACAAATTCTCAATTGATAATTAATCATTCTTTTTGCACAAATCATTCTTTTTGAACGTTTGCTTTAAGACCAAGCGGAAGCCTCTGCTGGCTGCTCTCGCTTCACAGCAAGGCAATTCCCTTCACCGCCTGTGTTTTGATTCTGCCAAATCAGTTTGGGCGAATGCAACTTATTGATCATGAGCCCAACATTTAGCAAAGCAGGAAAACATTCAACCTACCTGAAGAAAGACGTAGGCTATTTCAGTGTAAGTGAATGCTGTTAAATATAGAGAGAGGAAAAAAATACATAAAAAAACAAACTTCAAGTGCATTTTTAAACTTGGACCTGATTATATTGAAGTAAAAATCCAAGCACCAGAAGCAGCCCACACTCTCTAAGTTTTCTTTCATTGAAAAGTATGCATTTTCATTAATTCACAAAAACTTCAAGTGCCATTATTTAAAAAATGCTTTATTCACTAATGTTTCATAGACATTCAGTTGTTATGCTTTCAAATTTTAATGCCATTTGTTATTTCACAGTATTTTCACCTCCTAAATTAGCCTACTACACTTGTGAAGTCACAGTTCTATAATGGTACAATTTACTCAGGCCAATTACATTTTTTGTATGATATTAAAATTATTTTTAGAATAATTGTACATAAATGGGTTAAGCAAAACAAATGTGATTATTTCTGAGAACATTTTAACTGCAGGCAGATATAGCCCTACATTATGGTATAATACAAATATTTGAAGCGTCCCTTATTCTGTCCATTATTTTCTTAAAGAATAAACATTTATTTTTTGCAAGAATACATGAATAAACACAATTTTCTTAAAGAATAAATGATAAAGAATCACAATTTTCCATTATTTTCCATTTCTGAAGTTAATTGGCAACCCTAATAATGACCTAATTATCTTTTGACTCCACTTACAGCGGCACCTTGCTAAAAAAAATAAAAATAAAATAAAATAAAATAAAACAACTCACCTGTTGGAGATATGCGAGTGAATAACAGAATAAAAATAGTGCTGTCAAATGATTAACGATTAATCGCATCCAAAATAAAAGTTTTTGTTTACATAATATGTGTGTACTGTGTATATTTATTATGTATATATGTACACAAACACATGCATTTATATATTTAAGAATATGTGATGTTTATATATTAAATATATTTATGTGTAATATAAAATATAAGAATATAAATATATAAATGTAAATGTAAATATTAAAAATTTATATAACACTTTTTGGCGTTTTCACACCGCCGGAACTGGGTACGATTTTAGTACCGGACTGCCTTTTTCGAGAACCAAATTAGCTCCTACACCGGAGCAGGGTCTAACCAGCACAACTGGTACTACCCGTGACGTAAGTATACACTGATTGGCCAAACGCATACTAAAACGCCCTCACCCGCCATGATTTAAAAAGCTGTGTAAACATACTGTAAACATTGTGTCAACTTATTTTGCAAGTATGGAGAACAGCGATAGATGGATGGACGCTGAATTGCAGGCACTTGTAGCAAATGTAGCACTGCCAGTTGTCGTTGGAGAATCATTCCGTTCTTTCAATCGCTTAACGTATACATCGACATTCCATGCCCATTATTGTGAAACCTGCGAGACACAACAAAAACACAGCTCTGATCTCAGTGTCCTCCATCCTCTTTTGTTAACGTTGTTCTTCTTAGTTTTCGCTGTTGAACGCCACACATATAAATAAATATACAGCACTAGAAATGGAGAGGTGGGTTATGTCAGCACCTTTGAGAAGAGAGGAGCCCAGGCCTGGTGGGCGGCAAAGGGGCAGAGGATTCTACGAATACATATGTGATTTTCTTTTACCATGTTTAAAATAATACTGTCAGTAATCAAGGCGGTTTCAGGGAGAGAGGGGTCACGGAGCTGAAGTGATTGGATGAGGTAGGATGAGGTAGATCAAAGGGCTTGTTGCAGGGGCTTCTCAGGGTGGGGTTAGACCCCCTCCCTGTTTGCATTTTCCCGCTGTTTTGCTAGCAACCCTGCACACGCCGCCTTGCCGAGATCAACCTTGGCTTGTTATGACAACAGGAACAACAAACAGAATAGCAGAATACAGCTAAATCCACCAGATACCAGTCCACCGTGACTTTGTAATGAACTTTTGTTCAGATGGCAGGTGATAGATGTCCTATTGGCCAGGTACCCCGAGCCCCACTGCACCCCAGACAGGTGCAGCTTAGAATATTGACGAGCCAATAAAACACGAGCAGCACAGGATGTGGCAGCCTGTCTGGTTCCTTTCTCTTCACTTTGTAAATGCGAACTGGACGTTTGACAGCTGAAACCTTCGGGAAATCACAGACATTCATTCTCTATCAAACAGAAATCAAAGAGGAGCCTACAGCATCCATACCTTGAAGAATCAAAACCGTTGTCATTGTAGAAACACTCTGATGAGGAACACATGCAGCTTTTTGCCTACTGAAAAATATCTTATTCGAAAACCAAAACACCAAAGGCTATTTGTAAATCACATTTGGAGAGACACTGACAATGAGAGATGCTAAAATCTCTTAAAATTCTTACTGCTTAGAGCTGCTACCCCTCCCTTGCATGGCATTTGCTCAACCAATCAAAAGCATGTAGATCTTTAACTTTTATCAGGAAAAGTGACTTTTAATTGAGCTAAATGACTTCATAAGGCTCGCGCAAAGCACATTTGGTCAAGAGCGCTTTTAATTAATTAAGCAAGTTTTAATGAGTTTCGTAATGAGATGTAAGACATGCAATACTCTTTGTATACATGTTCTGTATTTCCTCCAACGTGTATCCAACACAGTGCTCTTGTTTGATTAATTCTAATCCACTTAATTAGAAGCCATAAGATTTCCCTGAAGGATTTAATTCACAAGGCTGCATTCGCTGATATTAAGTCGTAGGTTTATCACTCTGCTGCCTAAAACAACGAGTGCACCAAGAGCAATATAACGCTAAGGACATAATGTCAAAACTCCTATGTCCCCCAGCCAAATTCCGATAATTTCTCACAACATGGTGCTTTTACACCATTACACAATTCAGCCAAGAAAGTGCATGCTGGGATCGCTGGTGCACAGCTGTATAAAAACACAAGACAAGGGGATGAAACGCTCGCTCAGAATGAAATGTTTCAACACCAAACACCATAAAACCAGTGAGTGTGTGATGTGGGTCCAGAAAGATTTTACTGCTCTGTGGGGTGAGGCATAAAACCTTGTGTATCCCACCCCCACACTGATGTTAGTGTCAAAGCAGAGAAACATGGCATCTGTGCCAGCACAGAGCTAAATAGGCATCTCTTGGACACAGCTTCCATCTTAATTCTAATTTTATGCCTATAAATTGGTGAAAACACCACCAGTGTGAAATGCATCTTTACAAGTTATTTAGACTAAATTCTAAGGTCTGAACATTTTTGACAGACCTGTCAGTATGACATAGCCATGTATCTGTTTGTGTATCTGCCAATGTCACAGCTACTCAACCCCTACCAAGATGCAATTAACAGCATCAATATTATATGACTGGCATTTACAGATATAACATCTCTTTACACCCTATTATCCTTCTGCTTGCAAAGATATACCTTAGTCCATTCCTTACTGATAGGGAAGCACAAATATAAAAACTGCCATACAGATATTATTAAACTTTTTATTATTATTATAAAACCAATATTAAACTTTTACACTATTTTAAATCATTTAAAATTAAAACAAGACCTTTTTTTTAAACACATGATAATATAAAGTACAAAATTTCAATATTTGCTAAATATTACATATTCCAGTTTTATTAAATTATTGTTTACGTTAGTATTAAAGAATAACTTTATGTAAGGATTAATTTCTGCAAAGTATTATAAAAGTAAAAATAGGGGAAATGAGCATGCACAATTATTAATAATAAAACAGGTCTTATTTTTAAAAAATAAAAAAACACACCTTAAAAAGATTGAATATCAGAAACTTTGACATGCAGAAAGAGCAGGATGCATGTGAAATTATCCAGAACCATGTTTAATCAAACTTTTTTACTATAAATTACATCAAGAGGGCAGTTAGTGTAAATCTGTGATGACGATCGGGAGGACGTCATCACCAAAGCGCCCACTTAATATCTGACTGTGTTGTGGCTATGGGGAAGGAAGCAATGTGTTTAAAGTGTTCATTGATAAAATGTGTAGGGTTTATGTCCCATGGACTATGATTATCAAGAGCTGTGTGAACGTCACCTAGTAGCTGGCATATTGTAAGTTTTGCCTGTAAGTGGTAGAGGCAATAATAACGAGACCACGTGTTTCACAGTACTTTATTGTATAGCATAATTTATTCATATATTTAGAAGTATAGTTGTTGAAGATGTGTAGACCAGTCTTACCTGTCAGTTCCAGTTTGAACATGGAGTGCTCCGGTAGCGCGCGTAACCGGAGCCATCCTGTAATTAAGATCATTCCATTTTCTAAATGGGAGGGGTGCTAGGAGATGTGGTAACATATCCGTTTTATGAATAAGTCAGTTTCAGTGTCGTTATGCGGTATATAAGAGGTATTTTTTTTCTTTGTATTAATGTCATTTTCTTTTTGTATTTTTGGTTTGAGGCAATGTGTTCGGTGAGGTGTACATTGAGATATGTGCTCCCCTATGATTGGTTCGTGCCATTATTGTCTGGCGGGAAAATAGCCTATTTAGTCAGTTTGTTTGTGGTTGTAAGGGAGGTGGGCAGAAGGCAGAAACTGTTTGACTTGAAGTACATGGCTGCTGTGAGATGTGTATGAACTGAAAGACGTACCCCTGCAAGTGGTTGAGTTGTAGGTTTTGCTGTTGACAGCATTTTCTTTTGTGTTTTGTAGTTTCAGTGCTTGTTTTGTTGTATTTTTGTTACTTTCTTTGTTTTTTTTTGTTTCTTTTTGAAATATCGCTCTGAAATCATCACTGATTGGCGGCATGTCTCTAATAAATTCGAGCAACTGGAAAATTACCCTGTTGTACTGAGCCTTCCTAACTCCTTCCTGGCCTCTCAGTTACTTCTACCCGACAAAATCTCTTAACTGTTCAATAACATCAGTGGACCTAACAGACACTTAAAACAAATGGATTCAGTTTTCAAAACCAGCAGGCCCAGAATTTTCATTTTCAGCTAAGAATTTTCATTTCAGTACATCACTCAAATATATAGTTGTTAAATCTGGGAGTCAGGGAATAACTGATACATCACTCTAATGTATGGCTGCTGAATCTTGGAATAAGGGAATAAACAACAATGAATATGTCTGATATATAGGATGATCCAGAATAGATCCAAGGCCGCACTGGAGGCAGGAGGGTGGCGGGGGGTTGTCTGTATAGGATCTGAAGGTTGATGTGAGATGCAGTCAGACCCCTGTTCTCCAGGCCGGCTGGCTATTCCCACCACCTCCCCCTGTCCTCCTGCTGAGACACGGAGACTGGGTGAAACAATGCTTCCATTATCCACCATCCCTCCCTAGCATCCAAAGAGCAACGTGTAGGGAGCCTCAGTCGATTAAACCCAACACTCTCTCATTTATCACTCGCCCTTACATGTAGGCTGGAGCGTGGAGCACACACAACACAAGAGGTGCGGAGTAGAACATGGGTACATCCTCGGCACAGTCACACCGGACTCCCGTTTGCCTTAAATATCCTCGAAATTTGCTTATCTTTCGATTCAGATGTATACTTCGCTTGTCCTTAATTCTGAAATATTGCTTGGGTTTATTAAAAAACACAAACATGATCCATTACAGCTCCCTTTGCTACCCTCGCGCACCCACATACGTGAAGCAAACGCATTAAGAACTGACAGCCATTTGTTTGCATCCACTTTACAAGCTTCTGGGAGGTTCCACTTGGTATCAGGTTCGTCAAAATTTGTAATAACTTAATGTGACCTAAACTAGGTCACGGGCAAATTTGGAGTTAACAGAAAGATGCAAAGCAAACTAGAGAGAAACATGAAAACAACAAGAAATGTAAACTATTTTAATTCATATTGGAGCATTTTGAAGTCTACAGGAATTACGAATAACATGATACACTGGAAAAAAAATCCTCAAACATCTACAGCAGAATGTCTGCCATGAGAACGTCATGTCTCATCAGTCAAAACAACACAAATACTGACTCATCTAGCATATGGTGCATCTTTGATGACAATGACAACACATTATGCATTCTAAAAAAAGGTCTTGCTTGGCCACATTTTATAAAAGCATAAACAATCAGTTAACATTATTTTCCTCCAGATTCCTAATATTTGTGACTAATGTTCCATTAACTTTTCACAAACATTCATTAAACATTGCTGTATTAGCTGCACTTGGAAGTGTGCGCCTCGTCCACCATGAGGGTTTTTTCTAATGCTTAGCTGGCTACTGCCCTACCATGGTGACTACAGGCTGGCCTGCTTCCAGTTCCTGTACCCTGCCCAGGAGAAAGAGAAAGAGACACACCACATCATCCTCCTCTTCCTCTGCCCGTCTTCTCCCAGACACAATGCTGGCACACTGACAAGACCCATTTGATCAAGACAACTCTGTCACTCAACGACTACCGCACTAGAAATGAATGACAATATGTTTTGATATTTTATATATTCATAGCAGTAGATCTGTTGTTCTGTTTCTAAACAAACAGACCAAAAAAGAAAAAAAAAAAAAACAGGAACAAAACATTTAAGCAATTTCCACAACTGCATAAACAGACACAGATACTCTGTTCAGAATACAATACCTTGGCCTCACTCTCACTTATCATCTGTTTCTCTTCTCTGTTTAGTTAATAAAAAGCTCTAAATGTTATTTTTAAACCATTTGCTTACTGAAAATAGATTCAGACCCTTTCCAGATTGGTTGTGTTGGCACTTGCCCAGGCTATTGTGAGGGGCAGATTGTGACACCAGCCGCTAAGCGCCACATTCCCAGTCTGCTTACTGTGCAGTCAGCTAGATGAGCGTTTTAAAGATGGGCAGCCACCGAAACACACCGCAACTCCGTCTTCCAGAGATGACCCGTGCTGTGCCTCTGTAAAAATACTGTCTTTGGCAGCTCACCACAGGATTCAGGCAAAAGCAACCACACCGACAACCACGGGTCATTCTGATTTGAGGTGTGCCGATTAAACAGCGCAAACATGCCATGGGTCGAGGTGATGTAGCTAACGCCCGTGTGGGATGCTGGGAATTCAGAGTGTGGCACAGGTGGCGTATCTGTGCTGTGTTTTCACTGACTGGAACAAATCTGACGTATGTGGCATCCTGATTCCATAACCTTACAGTACAAATCAACAATCTTCTCCCATCAGTAAATGTGTGTTTGTGTGTGTGTGTGCGTGTATATATATATGTATATATATATATATATATATATATATATATATATACAGTGCCCTCCATAAGTATTGGAACAGTAAGACAAAATTGCTTTCTCTGCTGTGAAGTCAAGAAATTTGCAAAAATGATTAAAAGATGAATATGCGACAAAAGAATGTCACATTTTATTATTAGGTCTTTCGACACATGCATGTTTTACCAAATAAAAAGGACAGCACTTTTAGAGTTCATCCCACTATTTGATGTGAGCATAAGTATTGAAAAAGCTGCATTTAAGGCAGATGTAAAAGATTAAAAGCTAATATCTAGTTGCAGATCCCTTGCAATCAGAGCAGTGAGTCTGCAACCCATAGACATCACCAGACTCTTGGTCTTATGCTTTGAAATGCTTTTCCCCAGCCTTTAATGCAGCCAATTTCAACTGTTGCTTGTTTTGGGGAGTATCTGTCTTTAGTTTCCTCTTCAGCTGGTGAAATTAAAGTTCAATCGGATTTAAATCTGGAGATTGATTTGGGCAATATAAGACTTTACATTTCTTTGCCCTGATAAAGTCCTTGACTGAACTGGCAGGGTGTTTTGGGTCTTATGCTCACATCGGATAGGGAGATAAAACTCTAAAAGTGCTGATCTTCTTATCTGGTAAAACATCTTTGTGTTGAATCACCCAATAATAAAATTCGGTGGTCATTCTGTAGTTTTGTCTCATATTCATCTTTTAATCATATTTACAGATTTCTTGACTCCACAGCAAACAGAACAATTTTGTCTTTACTGTTCCAATACTTATGGAGGGCACTGTATATAAATTAAAATTTTGATCATTATACTTAAATTGTTGATTTTTTTTAGGTGTATACACACACATAAATAGGCTGTAGCAGGAAATAAATGATCCTGTGTAAAACCATTATGTGACCGATAGCACAGACGCAAGCCATGAGAACCTCTACGCAGTTATAGGTCTGACCCAGTCACATTAAACACACCATTTTTTACATTTATTGGCCTATAGAGGGAAAACTAAGAGAGACATACTGACTTAAAACATTGTTAATAGTCAAAGTGTCATTAAGGGATCCTTCTTTATAACTCACACAGCAGGGCGCCCAAAAATGATCTGGAGTGATGCACTGTGCTTTGTGGCCACAGCAGTGATTTTCTGCATACAAATCCAAAACGAAGGACACAACACAAAGGATAAGAGAGTGAGGGAGGGTGTGAGAGGGTGTAAAGAGGGGGAAAAAAAAACTTCAGAAAGTTGGGCCATTCATGTGAACGGAGTTCAGAGAATTTGCAGGCAGAGTGAAAAAGATATTTTATGCAGGCACATAGCTGTATTCAGTGGGGGTAGGCCGAAACGGCTACATGGAGACTACAAAGCGTGGCTCCCATGGCTCATGAATAAGTCGAGGAAATGATCAGAAAAAAAGAGGACAAAAATTGAGAGATGTTTAGACAGATGGGCACTTAAAGCAACTAGGAAGCGGCAAAAAAAAAAAAAAAACTCTCTAATGCAACTTCAAATTCACCTAATAATTGATCTTTATTCTCTCTTTCTATCCACCAAGAAAGGTTAGATCAAATCTGATGTGTTATGAGAGCCTGTCAAAGAAACATCAAAGGACGTAGCTGCTTGGAGCCCCCCAGATTAAATTAAATTGCTATCAAGAGAATCGGTTAAAGAGAGAAAGAGAGGGAGTCATGGAATCCAATAAAGGATTTTGGAAAAAAAGACTGGGGCACAAAAAAGAAAATAAATAGCAGGGGGAATTTTTGTCTCTTTTGGACCAACAAAAAAAAAAAAATGTGCAGTAGATATTTGAGTGAAACATGTTCCGCAATATTTTTAGAAATATGATTTGATGAGATTCTGGCAAACGGTTTTTCCTCTAGGCCTTTAATGTAATATCAAATGTTGCCTTGCTGGGGACAAGATGATATTATGAATTTTAATGCCAAGCTCTGTATCAAATGTCTGAAGCGCATGAGTAATTATTTGCAAAAAAAAAAAAACAGGATATTAAATAGTAAGATTAAATCCAATAAGTGATTTCAGTTGCCTTTACTAGGCATCTCATACAGCGACCTATTTTAAAACATTATGGTATTAAAAAAAAAAAAATTCAGATCAAAGCTGAGAAGTCACTACTGTCTTTAGACTGAGGAGTATGGCACTGGCTGCTCAACCAAACCTTATTCATCACATTCACCGTATCACGGTCTCTCTGTAGTGATCATAATCCATTTCCACAGCTAGCGTCCCCTACGGCCAAGCTTCTCTCCACAGGACCAACAAACAGAGGTTAGGGGAAGCCAACCTTCTGCTTAACTGCTTTTCACACTATAAACCAATGCTTTGGTTCACGCCCTCGCCCCGTGCCAGTCATATGCTCACATGTGAGAGGAATCACTGATAGAATAAAAATCCACACAATATCTATAGAATGAACTGGATTTAGGTGGAAAATTTACCAGTGTTGTGGCATTAACCTCTTTGGAATCCATCCATGGGCCCCTTCTCAGTCCGTCGTAAGTCCCCCAGTTGTTCTGCTTGGCTTGTCGAGGGCGAAGCAGCACAGCTCCTGAGAAAATGAATCAGTTGCGAATTAAATTAGTAAGACCTTGTGTTTCTCACCGCAGAGAAATGAAAACAAAATTTGGTAGATGGACCTCGACTTTTAATCAAATTTGTCAGCAGATCAGCAGCCCACCACAGCTGAATAGACTCTTCCAAAGGAAGCATCACCTAAAATAACCTGAATAATGATGACTGAAATTCTTGTTACTAAACCAGCAGTCATTGTTATCCTTTATTACAATAATAACGTACCTGTATTGTTGTACAGAGTGGGTGTAATTTCGTTATGACTGATTTTAAGGTGGTGATGATTGAATGTGGTCACGTTGCATTTAGAGCGCTAGTCATGTTTAGAGCCTTCAACATCTATTCTACTGAATATCTATAATAATCAGAAGCATATTATCTTATTTAAAAGGAGAGAAACACAAAAGAATCTCTGCATGAAAAGTTTCAGGGCGAGCAGAAAAGCTCAGTAGAGTGATTACTTAAAGCAATATGTAATTTTCTCGAAACTGTTGTGTTCATGTGACCCCCAAATGCCATTTCTCATTTATAGAATTATCTGTAGCTGTGAGGTGCAGCTTGAAATCACAGCACCACACAAAGAGCCGCACTGCAAGGTAAACATTCCCCCGTCTGACCTTTAGAGGGGTGTATGATTGTGCCAGCGTCGCCATTAACGTAAACACCTGTGTTACAGGCAGGAGTTGGCAGCACCGGCTCTATGGACCAACATTGATTTCCACTTAAGCTCAATACAGCTACTGTGCACCTCTGCCTCAGAACTGGCAATATTTATCCAAGGGCCAATAGGGGACATCCCATTGTGGTGCAGGCAGAAGGACAAAGGCAGCCACAATAGCTAAGAATCATCCCACCTGTTGACACTAAGCTTCTTTCTCAGCTTATTCATCCAGGCTCCTCAGGGGAGCTCTGTATGGCTCCTTTTTGTCCATCCTCGGTCTACCCATCTTTTCATCTTGATCTGACTTCTCAAGCACTTCTGCTTGACAGAGAAATACTTTTGATTGTCATGTCATAAGCATTATAGTTGTTTCAGAACAGACAAACAACTAGGATGAATGTATATGATCGAAGAATGATTCATTAGTTGGATTTGAACTAGATTAAAATACTCTATATAAAATAATGACAAATTTACCTAGTAGGCATAAACAAATTCAAAATCTGATCAAATAATTTCATTATATAAAATATTTTACAAAATTATTTTGTTTTCAATAAACTGATCATTTTATAATATAAGGGTTAGGGTTACTTTTAAAATATCACTAACACTATCATTTAAAAGCTTGGGGTCAGTATGATTTGTGACCCTGGAGCACAAAACCAGTCTTAAGTCGCTGGGGTATATTTGAAGCAATAGCCAAAAATGCATTTCATGGGTCAAAATTATTGATATTTCTTTTATGCCCAAAATCATTAGGATATTAAGTAAAGATCATATTCAATGAAGATACTTTCTAAATTTCCTACTGTAAATATATCAAAACTTAATTCTTGATTAGTAATATGCATTGCTAAGAACTTCATTTGGACAACTCTCTCTCTCTCTCTCTCTCTCTCTCTCTCTCTCTCTCTCTCTCTCTCTCTCTCTCTATATATATATATATATATATATATATATATATATGGAATCTAAAATAAAAACTATTTGAAAATCTGGAATCTGTAAAAAAAAACAAGATTCCAGATTTTCAATTAGTTGTATCTCGGCCAAATATTGTCCTATCATAACAAACTATACATCAATGGAAAACTTATTTATTCAGCTTTCAGATGATGTATACAGCGCAATTTCGAAAAATTGACCCTTATGACTGGTTTTGTGGTCCATTGTCACGTTTAAGAAATTAATACTTTATTTAGCAAGGATGCATTAAATTGATTGAAAAGTAAAGACCTTTACTGTTATTTCTTGTAGTAAACAAAAATATGTTTCTACGAAGATATTAAGCAGCACAAAAGTTTTCTACAGTGTAATGATACGAAATGTTTCTTGAATACCAAATCAGTATTAGAATGATTTCTGAAAGACCACGTGACACTGAAGACTGGAGTAATGGTTGCTAGAAATTCAGCTTTATAATAACAACTATAAATTACATTTCATAATATATTAAAATTAAAATTTCACAATATTACAGTTTTTACTGAATTTCTGATCAAATAAAACCAGCCTTGGTAAACATGAGACTTTAATAATAATAATAATAATAATAATAATAATAATAATAATAATAATAATTTACTGACCCCAAGCTTTTAAACAATATTGTATAACAACTTGAAATACAAGACATTATATATTCAACTACAATTTTCTTCAATTTTAAAAGTTGAACTTGAAATTCAAGACATTATGAATTCTTTTGTATCAGAACAAGTATCTAGCCCAGTATCTGTGACCAGCAGCACTTGCTGCATGGTGATGGATGGATCCAGGACCTAGTGGAGACCAGAATCTCTCCAGGTGGGCAATGGCAACCTGGTGACCTTCGTAGAGGAATTTCTCGAGCAAAGGTCAAGCGGCAGGAGTGAGGTAGCATGACATGTGTCTAGGCTTCACAGTACAGATTAATGCATGCCGACTCTGTCCCAAAATGTATTTACCAGCCCAGACACCACAGGGAGCACCATACCACAGGAGGGCACTCTGAAATGTAATCAATAGCAAAACAAAGATGACAGAATTGGAGACATTTGCAGCAAGAGTCCTCCCTATTTTTCCGCTCATCCTGAATCCTAAATAAGTAGATTCACAGCCATGACGACTGCTGAGACAGCAGAGGTGGGAACTGTGCCCGGCCAATGGAAACCCATCTCGATCATAACCCCATCCAATAGAAATGGGCACCACAATGGAGTGGCAAACAGCCTAAAATCACCATGCAGTGTTGATCAATTCATTCAGTCAAAGCCAGAGGGTTAAAATAAACTCTTTCCCCGACAGCTCTTAAAAATAAAAAAGGCAACATTTTCATGGCCCCCAAAATATTTGGCTATATGAATATCAGAGCATGCAATACAGAGCATCTGCTTTTAAACAAACAAACGAACAAAAAAAGTTTTATTCCAGCTTCATCATGCACTGGAATGTGGATAGGTTTCATAAAATAGCAACGTATAACAGTGTATAGAAAGTGAATTTCACTTAATGTAGTCACTGGACTTAAGCAATGTCATCATTTGATCATCTACTCATGAGTGAAACAACCAAACATAGTCCAAAATCAATTCTTTACTTGTAATGTTGTCATGTTGACACGAATGGATGGGAATAAGTTAAATGACAAATACAATATATGCAGAACAAATGATTTGTAAGGATGTCATATCTATTAAGTTGAAGTTGATGTCCATATTTTCTTATATTGCTATGTTCTTTCCATGCTGCAAGGATGTGGCTGATTGCTCTGCTAAACCAATAACAGTCATGTACACAAAGGCATCTGTGAGCTGTTATGATATAGCCACTCACAGACCTCCTGGTAGGCACTTCAAAGATGTGCCACTTAAATCTATTAACATACAGAAACAAAATCAGACACCACAAAGAACACCCCACCACCCACCCTAACAAACACACGCCCAAACACACGGTGCACTCAATACCACCTCCCGCACAACCGCATCTGAGCCGCACATCTAAGAAAACATCCGAAGTGTTCTGGAAAACCTACAGGAACAGACACTGAATCAAATAGCATCACTCAGTGTATGTGTGTTTTGGACTTTGTTGTGGGCATGATACCAGTCTTAAATCATCTTGTCTGTCTCAGCCCTCTTGAACATCATTATAAATGTCAGACGTCAGGAAGAATAAAACACTGATCATCTGAGAGATTAACTGGAATTTCATCATGATTAAGGCAGCAAACCATTTAGCCCATGTTATGCCTAATCCAGTTAGTGAAAGAGACAGAATCAGAGGAAGATAAAGAGGGATGGAGATGAGAAGAATAGAAAATCGTATTGTTATCAAGATGTAGGGATGAGAATTATAATTCCTCTTAATAATTTGTCACCTCAAGAAGCCCATTACTGAGGCCATATGAAATCCCATTTATTCCTAAATTCTGTTTTATGTTTAAATTTCTGTTCTGATGGTTTAATTGAATTACAATAATCCAAAAGGATGTCTAACAATTGAATTCGTAAACTTTTATTTTTTAACAATTTATTACAATTTGAACAATAATACTGCCCCGTTTTTTTAAATAGAATTTTAGAATTTAAGATTTTTTTCTAGATTCTAATTTCTAAATCTTATGACTTAATACAAATATATTGTCCGAAACTGCAGATGATGAAAACACCAGGACAGTCACTTGCTTAAGTGAAGTAGACAAAACTGCTCCACTCATTCACACAGACAGATGCAGAGCATGCAGACTTTAAATTTAAACAGTCTTTTTACAGTATACTACTTACAGACCATATATTAAGTGTACTTCCCTACTTTTGATTAATTTATCCAAATTTTCCAAATTCCATGATATTCAGAATTATAAAGTAAATACTGCTCTTTAATTCTGTCAGCATGTGTTCAATGTTTTTGAGTCCTTAAAAAGAACAAGTTCAAAAGAGTAATTTGTTTGGGACTCGGACTGCATTGGTTGCGGGAGAATGCATATGCAAGAAACTTTAACGGAACTGACCATCATTTGATTCCAGGACTTTTTCCTGGTTTCAGAGACTATCAAGGTGTTTTCTGATCAAGAAGTGGAACTGAAGTCGAGTAATCAGAATACATTTGCCAAGGCAGAAAACAGGTATTCAAGAAAATCAAAATAAAAAAATAAAGAACAAAAGGCAACGCTCTAAACCTATATTTAATGATAGACAAACAACATTTCGATCATGTCAGTTTTTGTCAGGTAGTTGAGAATAGGAGCAACGGGGGCATCAGACAACAGAGGGTGGCGTGGAATGAATATTATCAGCTGCCGAATAACCTGCAACTACAGAATACAGATAACAATAATACTGGTGAAGTGCACAAGCGTTCAGAGGCATTGTTGGGAAAACCCATATAACACAGGTCTAACAATGCACATTAATTCAGAGGCTTATCCAATAATTAAAACAGCAGCAGCTGGATCCACAATGCCAAACAGTCATCTTTATCATCAAAAGAGAGGAACATCTATAATTTGTTTCCAGTGAGAAAAACATGCACAGTTCAATCCTTCTTGCATAATGTCTGTGCTAGCATCAAAACCAAACCTGATGGGCCAAATGAAAGCTAACACTTTGCTAAATGTAACATTACAAGCTGCCTCTTCAATTTGATGCTACAGTACCTGCACACAAGCACAGAGGGTGACTGGACATTAAAAAAAAAAGAAGTGAGAAAAAAAAGGAGAGAAGGTACATGTCCCATCATCTATTTTTATGCTTCTTTTAATTTACATTTCCCTGCCCAGCTGATAAAACCGGACAGGGAACACAAGGACGCTGACACTGTGATATCTGGCGGGCGGCAGAGGTCAGCTTTTAACCTGTCAAAAGCGCAGTTCTTATTAGAATAAATCTCCAGACTCACCAAAGGGCAGCACTGGCCCCTGGTTCTGGCTGACCCAAGGTGGGTTGGAGAGGGGCAGAGGGCCTGTGCTCTGATGTGCAGGTACGAACTGAGTGTCCATAATAAGAAGCCTGTTCAGTGAGATGGCGGGGGAGGGAAGAGAGCGAGCTGGAAAGGTGTAAATGTTGAGGGACAGCACAAACATTAAGCCAAGGTAACAGGGATTATCACCTCTCTTGGACAACCATTTCTGTGTTTTTTGAAACTTTAAATTCAGACAAAGTCGAGTTTCCTGAGTCAATAGTATCTGAAACTCAAAAACAAACCCTCAGACAAATATGACAGCTCAGGTACTTTATATTATAAATATTATTCTAAAAACATCTAAATAAAATATATATATACATATTTTAAAAATACAAAAATATAAATACAATATTTTAAGGCAAGTGTGTGAGATGAGATAAAATTCACATTGACCCATTGAGGTCTGGGCAAATTTTTCAATCAGGGAAGTACGTCAGAGAAAAACAAATGTGCCCAATCCCTATAAAAATGTTGATTTAAGACCATGTACTGATAGGGTTTTTGGGATATTGGAAAATATGATTAACACTCAGTAAATATCATGAACACTCATCCAGTTAGGTTCCAATATTTCCCACTTTTATGTTTCAGGATTTGGCTACTGAAGCTACTGCATATAAAATATCAAGGAATATATACATATTTATATATAAAAAAGGACAACTTGGGAACATTTATATTGTACATCCTGTCCAATCAACTTCTAATTTTTACAAAAAGTTGAAAAGGGTTTTTTTTTTTTTTTTCAGAAAAAGTGTTTTAAGACACATACCCCCGGTTTCACAGACAAGGCTTTAGCCTAGTCCCAAATGTAAGTTTGAGCTGTGTCAACTGAAAGAAACTTGCACTGACTGATCTTAAAATATATGAGCCTTGAGCCTTTGTTTTGGCACAAGATGCACACCAGTAATTTGTTTTCATGTTTATGGAAAATTACTTAAATGTCCTAATTGAACTAGGACCTAATCCTGGCTTAGTCTAAGCCCTGTCTGTGAAACAAGGGCATAAAATACTATCAGCAATTTCAAAATATTTTTCCAAAAGTCTTTAAAATGTAATTTTCCTCAACGTCATTGGCACATAAGAGAAGTAAGTGATAAAAAAATATAAAATACCTTAAGTGTGGGTAAAAAACTATTATTCTCCAATGCATATATGTCCACTCTTGGTTATGTAAGTGAGAAACACACACATTCAAAGTAAAAGGCAGAGAGTGGAGAGACAACTCTATCAAATGTAGATCATTCTCCTAAAAAGACCTCTGACCCCACCAAAGAGGATGAAAGTGAGAGATCGACATAAACAAAAGAGTGGAAAATCAGCCAGCCCGCAAAGACAAACACCACACAGGAAGAGCTGGAGGCAATCGCTCGGCACTGAATCAACACTGTGTTAGTGCCCCCACGAGAGAAACCCTGTCACCGCCACACCTGAGGAACGCTCTCTGAAGCACCTATAACACAGCCAGAGGATATGACGCCTGTGCCAGGCTGTATGTCTGAGCTGACCCTAGAACAGATCCAAAGCTTTATTGCGCTGTCTTTTCGGGAGTGGGGGAGAATGAGGTCAGATCCAATGGATTCGAGCATAAATAGGGAAAGTTCAACAAAATGTTGGCAACAATGCAACAATGCAGCCATCATCAATCACTCAGGGCCATTTCCTGCAGGAAGCACACTCACTCTGCTTCCCTACACGCTGCTGCGGCTTAGGACCTGGTCACCCAGGTGACCCCCAGTGGCCCTTTGCTATGACATCAGAGGCCCCTGATGCTGTGCTGGCAGGCACTGAGAGGAAGCCACTGGAGGTGGCATTTGCCACAGGGTCCTGAAGTGCAGCCCACCCTACTCAACAGAAAGCAGAAGCATATCAAATAGTAACAGAGAGCTTCATACAGAACTGCACAAAAAAAAAAAAAAAAAAAAACAGCTCATAAAACTCTAACACACCCAAAGCAGAGAATGAGCATTATGCCTTTGGTACCTTGAGACCTGCATGTTCAGATGCATTCATGTTGAGAATATTTCTGTTTCGTTAGCGTCTGGCCACTGATTTAGTACAAAGTCTCGAGCTTTGACTATGAGTAATGAATTAATTAAATGCCTAGATCAGGGGTTTTCTAAAATTTCTGATGCTGCCAGAAAAAATATATGGTTAACTTGGATCAGAGAAAAACCCCCATCTTTGAAAGGATGGCACAAGGTTATTAGTTATTGTCTGTTGGTTGGTTTGGTTATGTTTATGTTATAAGTGGTTGAAATGTTGATAAAAAGATGCAATAAAAAAATCAGATGCCATTAATCCACAAATATTATGATCCCCTTTACTAAATACAGTATAAACCTGTTTAGATATTCCTATTATTATTACCCCCTTTGCAGCACTTGGGTGTTTCAGCATCCCAGTTTGAAAACCCCTGCCCTATGTATTTTTTCCACAAGTAGAGGTATTCTCAAAAGATTTATTGAAGATTACACCCCTTGTGGCCTCCAATTAATTGAACTTGTTAAAACAACTTGAAGAGCTGTTACTTTTAGACAATAGCGCAATTACATCAGTGTGAGTTATAGAAAGAGTAAGTGGGAACACTTACAGAAAAGTAGCTACAGGAAAGACAGAAGGGCACTGCTTCCTTCCCCACACCAAGTGAGCCTTGAGCTACCAACACTGAGCCTGAGAAAGCCAAAAAAACAAAAGGTGCATGCTTTAACAAATCCATACTTAGTCAATCAAACACACGTGGCTTTGTCACTGAAGTTGACACCACTGGAGAAGATCAGAAAAAAAGCCTCTTTGATCTCCTGACCTGTGCTTCCTCTTCAGAGGAACGCAGCATGACCCGAGCTCACCCTGCTTTGGACAGAGAGAAGATCCCCTGTCTGTAGTTTTCAGGGCTGGTCATCATTAGTTGCTTAGTTAAAGACAGCCCTCAGTGCCTAAGAATAAAAAAAAGAGTTCAGAACTTTCCGGTTCAGCCCTCTCTTTTTGATTCTGACACATCTATCTTCTCAAGGCCACAGGTTCACAACGACTAATTCAATTTCACCCTGCTGCCCCAGCCGCCAGGCTGCAGAGACGTGCATCTACAAGATACGGCCTTGCAGCCACCGCTGGAGATTCAGGAGGATTTTGGAAGTCCTCGGGCGGCCTCGAATGTAATAGACACAGTTAATGAGATTGTAGAGGGGGCAGAGGAGGATGAGGCGCAGGTACAGCATGCCATGGGCTTCCTGCCCACCGGTGTGGTGAATGTACGGGCTGGACCACCCTCATGGAGAACGAAGACTCTCGCTCGGCAAACTTTTATCAGGGGGAGGCCGAAGTGTGTTCGACTATCTCAAGGAGATTTGGAAGACTTAGAGGGGAAAGTAGCGGGGGCAACATCTGTGTGGCGCACCATCGGCTTCGGTTCACTTATCGGAGCGCTCGCTCCCGCACCAGATGTGACTCGGAGGTGGGCGTGTGTCGTGGCGAACGGCGGCGCAACAGCGGGCAGCCCCCCCTTCTCCTCTCAATACCTGACAGCTGCTGACCCAGAGGAGCAAAGGAAGAAGAGAAAATTAAAGTCAGACGGAGAAGAAAAGGAAGGAAATCACACTTTCTAAAATGTATTTCGGTTCCTGGAGGGCCACTGATAAGATGTGTCATTCCACAGGTCTAAGTGTGGCCGATCGCTGGAACGCAATAAGTTGGTTACCACCACCTCATTTACATCTGGATGTGGAACCTCAAAATTAGGTCATTGTTGCTTTTTATAATAAATGCATGAAATGAATAAAAATTGCATACCAATTTGTCGATCTTTTGGCTCGTGCATAATATAATATAATATAATATAATATAATATAATATAATATAATATAATATAATATAATATAATATAATATAATATAATATAATATAATATAAAGAACAAAAATCCAACTATTTTTAGCAAAATTCTCTATTTTTGCCCACAAATGCAGAGCCGGCCCCCACTTCAAGCCTTGACGAACAATCACACAATTAGACAAACAATCTGATGTGACGATGAAGAGACTAGATTGGAGGAGAAAGGAGAGAAGAAAGCCTTGCTGTGCTGAAACACACCCCTTCAGATGCTGGTGTATAGACCCTCAGCAGGAAACACTGCTGACTCCTGGAGAGAAGTGTGGGTGAACAATGCCCAGCGCAGAGAGGGAGTGTGTCACTGAAACCACAGGAATCAAAGGGACACTTATATTTACCCCACGTGTCCACTATAACAAACACTTCCTGCCCTGTTTGCACAAACACGCTGAGAGCTTCCCATGTAAATGTAGCAGTCGATATGAATGTGTGGAGGTGTACAACTCATTCTACATTCAATCTGTGCAGGTCTCTGTCTATAATAATTATTTATTATTATTGTTATTATGTCTATGGAAAAAAATGCTACTGCAAATCGCTCATTAAATCAGAATTTAGAATCCCTTTGTGTTTTGTGAATGTGTCTAAACAACACTGTAAGATGCCAGACAGATAAATCAAATGCACATGCAATTGAAAAGTACAGTGGCTGGGTAAGTAAGTGCACAACACCTGCAGGTATGATAAAATGTGGCCAAGTGATGCACGTCACACAGGGATTCTACTGGGAAAGGGGCACTGTCAACCACTTAGAGTAAATATTTAAAGGCAAAGCCAGGCTTAAGCCAGAATCTCAGCTGAGCATTGGGGCAACATGACTAGACAATAACAACAGACAAGATCAAATGTCCCCCCAAGCTGTTAAACCTTTCCAATCTCATCTATGGCCAGGTGGAGCCACCCTCCAACAAAAAGAAATAGATTCTGGATCGGAAATACAGGCGGATGTCAGATATCTAATTGGGTAACACATGCTACAAGTATTACACTTACATCAGTTCTAACTACTGCCAATACTTTCACAAATCTGTGGTGTTGGAGACAGCCATGGTGTCTGCTAAATTATGTCTACTAAAGCCAACTTCACCACATCGAGTTAACAAAACCACACAAGTCCTTGATACCTGCAGCCGCAAGCCAAAAGGTAACACAGCGAGTTACGGCTGACACGCATGGACAGTTTTTGGAAATACTGCCGTGCTGTAAATGATCTAGAGAGCCGTCCATCTACTGTGTGTGAAGCTAAACACTGTTCTGAAGTCAGTTGAGAGACAAACATCATGAAAGCAGATAGGTTTGAGCCTCCAGCTCTGTCCATACCTCCTTCTGTGAGCAGACGCCTGATGAAAGACTCTGGCGACTTCACTCAAGCAATTGATCACATCAACAGACCTCACATCAAATGAGGTATGAAGTTAGCCTAATGCCCACCCCGAACTAGATACTCGGTCATTACTAAGCGAAGAAGGGACCACCCTGTAGGAAAAAAGAAATATGAAAAAGAGGTCAGGTACATGGTGGGTACAGCCTATACAAACTGCTAGCATAGAATGTGTCACCAATCATGTACAAACTGAGTTTTATTCGAATGAATCTGTCATTAACACAATTCTGTTCGAAAGACTGCTATGTAGTCTACTGCTTTGTGCCTTCTGCTCAAACTGATTTACCATTGACAAAAAAAAAAACTTTTTAGCCTTCCACTGGCCAATTACAAGGTATTCCGTCTGTCACATGATGCAATCAGCACAGTGAGGTTAAACTTTTGCTTGTCTTTGATGTGAAAGAACACTAACGAGCTAATAGATTGACCAAAACAGTGATACTTTCTTAGAGACTAAAATAGAACTAAAATCATTGAATCAATAAACAATTATATTTCATTTCTTTTATATTGTTAAAAAATAACAACAACTAAAATCAAAAAAATCTATTTAATACATCTACGGTATGAGAAAAAGGAATCAAGTACATGCATAGACAGTTCTTTGTTGTGCTGAAACATTACGACTTGCTTGTTCATCTCATCTCTCATATGTTAAGATGCTTTTGTTTGTGTAGCCTTTCCACAGACTGTCAGAGGCACCCCGTCAATACTCTAATACAGCATGTAAAAAAACCATAAAAGGCAGATCAAACCTGTCTAGAACTAATTGGACTCTTGCCAAAATGTCTACCCGCCCCCCCAAAAAACAATGCTTTGCAAACAACAAATGACATTTTGTATAAAACCACATTCATGAAAGCCCCCCTTAACTTCAAAATGTCCAGTATCAAAACATTTTAACATGTAAAAGGGCTATTTAAAACTAATTTAAAAAATGGTCTTGCTTAGGAAAACAAATCCTTCACAGAGAAAACCCTTACAGGGTTTTATTTTTCTCTAAAATCTGTCCAAAGATCATTCCTTTCTTCAAAACACCCAACCAAAACAGAAATTTATAAAGTAATAATTTCAAAATGACCTCTGTCAGAGTTCAAAGGTCTCCATCTGTGTGTGAATTACAGTGACACAAAAGAGTGATGACCCTAGACCAGCTTCCCTGTGACTACCTGCTGCTCGAAAAACACTGGCCAGACATTAAACCCGAGCGTACTGAAAAGATCAAATGGGGCCAGCAAATACTCCTGATCTCAGATAAAATGGAAGGCCAGGAGGAGTTCTTCCTTAAGGACATTTCAGACCAGATGCCGCCATTGGAGGCATCGAAGAAGAGAAAAATGAGTCAGGCCACTGCAAGGAGAGAAAAGGCAAAAATGTTGATTTTAAAGAAATACTGTGAAGTACATTACTGTTACTGTGATGGCTGGGGATAATATTTCATATTTAAAAAATTTAAACAGACCCCATCCTGCTCCCATGAGAAAACCAGGTTCATTAGCTAACTATTATGGATCTGTTCAAGTACTGTTCTCCACTTTCACTTACAGAAGATAAAATAAAAAAATATAGCTCAGCAAAAAAAATTTAAATTTTGTCATCATTCACTCATGACTTTCTTTTTTCTGTGGAACAAAGATATTTTGAGAAATGTCAAAACTGTTTGGTTACCAACATTCTTCCAAATATCTGTCTTCCACAAAAGTAAACAATCATACAGGTCTGAACAACAAGAGGTTGAGTAAATAACAGAATTTTCATTTTTGAGTGAACTACCCATTAAAGCTACTCTCCTATATACACTCATTGCAAATTACTGATACAAATGTGCACTCACTGTGGCATCAAGACACGCTCACATTATCTCTGTTTATATTACACTCTGCTATAGCACACACACGCAGCAGCTGATCATCTGTGGTAAAGAACTGACGGGGGCGTGAAATGTCCAGAATAGATCCTTCCTCCTTTCATTCATCCATTACCACACAGACGAGAGTAGAAGGACAAAGAGGTATGGAGGAAGATGAGGTGAGGGGCTCATGATTCAAGAGTGCAGAATGAGGCAGAACTTTATCTACTGTAACTATAGATTTGAAATATAACGTTATAGTATTACACAGTAATACAGCACTGTTTACATAAAGCTTTTAAACTCAGAAGCCTACAAAAAATAAAAAGACTAAGCATTACAACTATTTTTTTTTTTTTTACCAAATCGTATAATTGAACATCTGGACCCCGTTATGTAAATGCATTGGCCACATTTACATTTAAACACTACACACACTTACAACACAGGTTGAAAGGTTTTTAAGGAATTGAGGAAATTGAGTTGTTTTAGGTTTTGGGTTTTTCAGTATATATATCAAGAGAGAAGTCCTTGTCATTTCACTGGAAGGTCAATTTATCACAAGTTACAAAAAATATCACAATTTCAAAATATGCATAGCCTACATTAATCACAATAAAACTAATATGATGGATCTAGAATTTCCACCATAATTTCATTTGATCCTCGTTCAGATTGTCAGCCCAATTCCGATTTTTGTGCAAATCCGATCATATTTAGATAGTCTGACCTACATGAAATCCGATTTTCGCAAATACGTTTCGAGCTACATTCATATGTGGTTTGGAATCCTATTCAAATCGCATTCCTCGAATTCTGTTTCAGTTTGACTGGTCAGATCGGATTTAGCGTTAACTTTTTACGCCTTTTTCACGTGATGACGTGTATGTAAAACGTAAACATGTGTGAAATTTTTTTTGGTGAGACGATTTTTTTGCTTTTTACATGGTGGAGGTAAGGTTGTGTAGTTGCTTTTTTTTACTGCTAGTATACGCACCGCTTTGAGTTTTGAAAGTAGCGGAGACGGCAACACGAAATAAAGCGACACATTCCAGCTTTCTGCCGCTGCCTCACAAGACGAAATATAATAATAATGCTAGTATAAGAATTTGCATATTGTGATAAAAGTTCATTATTTTCCATAATGTAATGATAAAAATTTTACTTTCATATATTTTAGATTCATTGCACACCAACTGAAATATTTCAGGTCTTTTATTGTTTTAATACTGATGATTTTGGCATACAGCTCATGAAAACCCAAAATTCCTATCTCAAAAAATTAGCATATTTCATCCGACCAATAAAAGAAAAGTGTTTTTATACAAAAAAAGTCAACCTTCAAATAATTATGTTCAGTTATGCACTCAATACTTGGGGGATCCTTTTGCAGAAATGACTGCTTCAATGCGGCGTGGCATGGAGGCAATCAGCCTGTGGCACTGCTGAGGTGTTATGGGGGCCCAGGATGCTTCGATAGCGGCCTTAAGCTCATCCAAAGTTGGTCTTGCGTCTCTCAACGTCTCTCACAACTTCTCTTCACAATATCCCACAGATCTCTATGGGGTTCAGGTCAGGAGAGTTGGCAGGCCAATTGAGCACACAGTATGCCATGGTCAGTAAACCATTTACCAGTGGTTTTGGCACTGTGAGCAGGTGCCAGGTCGTGCTGAAAAACGAAATCTTCATCTCCATAAAGCTGTTCAACAGATGGAAGCATGAAGTGCTCCAAAATCTCTTGATAGCTAGCTGCATTGACCCTGCCCTTGATAAAACTCAGTGGACCAACACCAGCAGCTGACATGGCACCCCAGACCATCATCACTGACTGTGGGTACTTGACACTGGACTTCAGGCATTTTGGCATTTCCTTCTCCCCAGTCTTCCTTCAGACTCTGGCACCTTGATTTCCGAATGACATGCAAAATTGCTTTCATCCGAAAAAAGTTGGACTTTGGACCACTGAGCAACAGTCCAGTGCTGCTTCTCTGTGGGGAAAGCGGCACCTTTAGCCCATTTCCTGCACACGCCTGTGCACGGTGGCTCTAGATGTTTCTACTCCAGACTCAGTCCACTGCTTCTACTCCAGCCCCAAGGTCTGGAATCGGTCCTTCTCCACAATCTTCGTCAGGGTCCGGTCACCTCTTCTCGTTTTCCAGCATTTTGCCACACTTTTTCCTTCCCACAGACTTCCCACTGAGGTGCCTTGATACAGCACTCTGGGAACAGCCTATTCGTTCAGAAATTTCTTTCTGTGTCTTACCCTCTCGCTTGAGGGTGTCAATGATGGCCTTCTGGACAGCAGTCAGGTCGGCAGTCTTACCCATGATTGCGGTTTTGAGTAATGAACCAGGCTGGGAGTTTTTTAAAAGCCTCAGGAATCTTTTGCAGGTGTTTAGAGTTAATTAGTTGATTCAGATGATTAGGTTAATAGCTCGTTTAGAGAACCTTTTCATGATATGCTGAGTTTTTTTGAGATAGGAATTTTGGGTTTTCATGAGCTGTATGCCAAAATCATCAGTATTAAAACAATAAAAGACCTGAAATATTTCAGTTGGTGTGCAATGAATCTAAAATATATGAAAGTTTAATTTTATCATTACATTATGGAAAATAATGAACTTTTATCACAATATGCTAATTTTTTTAGAAGGACCTGATAATAATACAGCGCAGCTGCAACAGCAACATGATGTCATGTTGAAAGACAACATCTGTATTGCAAACTGTATTGTTGTTACTGTTGTTTTTGGCATAGGCATAACAACGCAACAGCATTACCATAGAAACCAATGCACATTCCGTAAAAATAAAAGAGCCCGAATGAACACATAAATCGGATATGAACAGTTGCAATATGCTGTGTGGACAGTCAGTTATTCAAATCAGATTCCATCCAGATATCCACAAACTTGGATTTGGGCTGACAGTCTGAATGAGGCTTTGGAATTTCCAGTTCGAGCCAACTTTAAAATTCTGACCAACAACCAATAAATTGCAGATTCTTATAGACATTACACATCAGAGAAACAAGTGTGCAGCCATAGTAATAATTTTGTCTTTGAAGTTCCATTTTTCCAGCATCACTATTGAAGAGGAATTCGCTGGTGAAGTGGATTTACTTATTGTAGAATTAATTAAAGCATTGTAATGTTCAAAGCAGATGTCATAATAAACATCAGCAGACACAAACACAGCACGCCCACACGTGCCTAAATCAAATAAAAAAAGCAATTTGCGTAATGTTTTTAATTATATAAATGCAAGTCTTTCAGCTTTATGTAAAGAAATGTTATGTGGTTTTAACCGAATCTTTAGCTAAAAAAGCACTGACCACAAAGGCAGTTCTCCACTCAACCCAACAACTTCATCAAGCATGAATTCCTAATTTAGAAGCCTGTGTTCCTGTGTAAATCTCCGAGCTGGAGGAGACACCTGGCTCGATGCTTTCCTCTCCCCCTGACACTGCAGCTATCTCACTGTAAGCATCATTAATGCAAGCCTGTGTCCCACCTGCTGGAGGTGTGAGATTGACCTCTCCCCTTGGCCGGCAGTACTGCTGACACAGGCACCTGCCATGGCGCCCTGCCCCACACTGCAGCTCCCTGCGCTGGGCCGAACTTACTCCAACCTGCCCTGGCCGGCCCGGAAGTCAGATCCCACAGTACTTCATTATCTTAGCAGTTAAAGGACAACATCTCCACTCATCTGCTCTGTTTACTGAACGCCGTTAGAGAGAGATTATTCATTCCAGATGACCTGAAATGGATACCAATGATTAAGGTTGAACACTGAATGCAACCAGGAAATTATTTAAAAGCATGCGAGAGAAATTTGCCACATAATAATAATAATAATACTTGAAATGAGTGGATATAGAAAATGTCACCATAATCACATAGCTGTGAGGGCAACAGATAGCAATTGACAAGAATGATAAAAGCACTTGTGAAGAGCCTATAATTTGTCCAAGACGTGGATTATTTTCTTCATAGCTTTTTACTCTATGAACTTTCATGTCCTGCTAAAGTGGTGCTATATTTTCCTGTTTTCTTGCTTTTTAAAACCGAACAGTAAGAGAGATGATTTTCATTCAGGCTAATGAATGCAAGTCATTTCCATTTGTTGTTAATTGGCTAAATCATATTCAATTTGTTAGTTAGAACCTGTTCCAGCCATTTCGTCCTAATTTCCACCAGCCCTTCACACCAGGAATTTGGACCACAAACCGACAGTGATATAATTGTTTTGTGCCAAAGACACTGAGCATCCGAGACTCCATATATGGTGCCAGATATCTCATCTTTGACTTGCATTTATCAGTACTAAGAATTCCTCCACAGCTCATTTTCTTTCAGTTATGCTTCAGTTTTATTTCAACGTGACACAAAAATATCATTTGATTAGAGCTGATTTCAATCATAACACCATATGTTTTGATGCCTCACCATGTCTGAATGTCATTGCATGCTTTGTTAAAAACAGAACTATGTTACTTCAGCAGTTAAATCTCAGGATTACCTTGGTTTAGAAAATCCCTGGAGAGTTTTTTTTAAACACCTCACCAAAGTTTGTGTTCAAATAATTCTGAGCGTTATATGTTCAAATACTACAAGGTCTCCATTAACAGCTTAGCCATATTATCTCTGGGATTCCACAACAACCCTTCAGACAAACCAGACAAACCAATGTACATTTAGGCCTACTTCTACAAGGAACCAACACTAGATATACTTCATTTGCACAACCCTTGGCTTCTTAGTAAGAAGTAGTTAGTAAACAACAATCTACTGCTTCATCGTATGATTAAGGCAGGAAGAGGAAACGATGAAACATAATTACTTAGAAAACTCAGATCAAATTACAGCTATCATAAAGCAATAAACATACAAGCTTAAAGTGTCAGTCAGCTGTTTCTTGGCTATAAAACTGCAGATACACACTGCAGATGTATGATTAGCTACCTTTTAAAAATGTAAAAAATAAATAAATAAATAAATAGCTACATGTACATTTCATATTGAAACAAGTTAGGGCAAGACATGATGTCACTGGACTTTTTTTAGACAACTATATCTACATCATCCCTGAGGTTGAGAGTGAGTAAATGATGACAGTATTTTTGGGTGATCCATACTCACAACTTAAACACAGAAGCATCAAAGTTTTTCTGTACTGTATAATATAGAACACACTGCCTCTCTCTCACTGCAAGACGAAATCAAATCTTCTTGTCCTATTAAATGTCTGCCATGTTTTCCATGAAGCATGTGGCGGGAATGTCCATGTCTTTTTAAGAAAATGGCCATGAGCACACAACCATTACAGTAAGAATTGTACTACTGGCAACAAGGGTCAGATTAAATGGCTAAAAATTAAAGGAATCACTTCTGATCTGCAAAAACTGGCCTCAGTCCTAAGGAGGAGTTGTTGTCTCTCATCTGTCCATCAAATAGACTCAACCAAGTGTAAAGGCAACACTGCAATCACACCATACTGCAAAAGTCCATACTCACTTGACATTTCATTCATTAGTTGGTGTATACATCCATTGCACCCGAAGAAAATGCCCATGAGAACAACAGAGCTGGGCTCCATATTACTTAAAAAGCCATAAAAAAGCACATAATTTCTTGCATTTTTCACAAGGCCAGAAAAAGACTGTAGAAAGCAGAACGGCTCACAGTGATGCTCAGAGGCAGGCTGCTGGAGGAAATTATCCCTTTGATTGGGCCTTTGATACAGTATTAAAGAAGCTAGGCTCGGCACACCACAAACCGTAGATCTAGTCTCATTAGCAGTCCATGGACTTGCTGCTCCTGTATGCTGCAACAAAGAGGAAGACTGAGGCAAAGGAGTCAAGATAAATAGTCACACAGCAGCAACAGCAATCCAAATGCTAAAGACACGTTTGTGAGATATAGATGACAGGCTGAAAATGTTAAAGCCAGCTCTACATATGGTCTTTGTCAGAAGCTGTTACCAAAGAGAAAGCTCACAGTTACTGTAGAATAAAAATTTGTGTGCAGCATTTTGTGATCATGCAGAAGTATTATATGCTGTAAAAATAATAGCATGTGCGCAATAGAGTAAAACAAGGCTCATCATTGATCCAAAGGCACAGTTGGTGACTGTCTTTTTTGGGATTTCAGGAAGTGCATAAATAAGGAGGATCCAAAAGCGGATCCAAAAGCACTCTTACAACAATGCGTTTATGTTTTTCTTTTTCCCAAAATATGAATTAGCAAGCCATAAAAAGCAAAGAAAAACACCACTGATACACATGCTTTCATCTTACACATTAAAGGACACGGGGGTGCAATAAAAACAAGTCTACTTCCTGTTGGGGCACTGAGAAGGTTATGAGGGTCTCTCCTCACATCTTCAGCCCACGCTTTGTGATGTGTTGGACGTGCCGTGATGTCCGTATGCAAATCATCCCAAAGCTTTCTTTTGAATTAGTGTTTTCAGAATACTGGCAGGCTGAGTTCACCGCCGTTGATCGTTATTTACCTGACATTAAACTTTAATCTCAGAAATGCACATAATTTTTTTTTCCACAGTGTGACGTACATCCAAGTGAAACAAATTACCAAAGGAGAAAAAAAAAAGTAGAGCGGGGACTTGATTCTATCCATCGAGCAAAATATCTCCAGAGAAAATCCATTTCATTGGAAGACTTAAGATACAGTATTTTAATTAAAAATGACAAGGTTAAAAAAAAAAGTAAAAATTAAATGTACATAAGGATCAATCATTTACAATGATCAAAAACATGCATTCATGCCAAATTTTAAAGGAGTTTACCGAAAGATGAAAATTTTGGCATTGTTAACAAAACTTCATGTCATTTTATGACTTTATTTTCTCAAACTCAATGATTAAAATTCTAAAAATTGCAATTAATGTTTTTTAAGGATTAAAAAGACCAAAACGGACCATAATCAAAAGTATTATACAAATGTATTCCAAGTCTTCTGAAGACATACAAATCTTGCCCAAAAAATAGACAGGAAATTAAGTTGATATCCACAGCAGTAGTTCAACTTCAAGACATGACATGGAGATCATTCTTTTGAGCTGAACATTTTCAGTGAATGAGTGCACAAAACTGAATTTGTTCATGAATCCAACTCCAGTTTTACTCAATAACTGAATAACATAAAAGCTTTTATAAAACCTCAGAAGACTTAGCACATATGGCCCACTTTTATAATACTTATACAGTGCATTTGCTTCCTTATTGAAGCTTAGAAATCTTAAAGTGTCAGCCCTCAGGATTTCACCTTTTACAATCCACTGAAGAAAAAGTCAATTAGGTTTAGATGAACATGAGGGTGATTAAATGACAGAATTTTTAGGTAGCTAAACCAATGCAGAACTATATGTTGCTTAAACTAAATACTTAGGGCCGGGAGAAGAGAGCCATGCCATCATTTGTTAGGTGAAAAGAGGTGCCTCTGCTTGGCTCTTTCAGAGATGAGAGTAGGAGGAGGACACAGTGACTCCCTGCGCGAGCCTCATAAAAGACAACTTACAACCGAACCGGCCTTTGGAGGAGGCACAGGATGAAAGAGGACTGAGCAGGCCAGGGGGTGCAGACTCGGAGTGGGAGAGCGAAAGAGCGAGAGAGAAGGGCTCTGCTGCATGTAGATGTAATTAAACTTTATTGGTTTTTTTTAGGGGGATGGGTGAGACGGGAGAGAGACTACTTATGTCCCACACATATACACACACACACACTTCCGAATACAAACACACTCCTACAAAACGCACACTACGCCCCAACCAGCCGCAGTCCATCTGACAAGTGACAGCCCAATCTGATTAAATGCCAGAGGAGGAGGAGCCAGCCTGGCCTCCATGACAGGCCAAAAGTGATCACCATGGAGATACATAATTACAGCTGTCAACGCGTCCACCGTCCCGCTGGCATTACCCTGATTGCTCACAGCAATAATGATAGACAAAGCTTTGCATGCTCTCGCCCGCCTCAAAACACAATATAAGCATCCAGCTAACATGCAACGCTCACATGAGCGCACAACAGTGGCATTTTAATTAGTTTTTTTTTTAACCTATCTACTTTCTCTCTCTTTCTACACCACCTATACCCCCCCTCCTTCACGTGGACAGGCCACAAGCGCAAGTGTTATTACATGAAGCTCCCGCTGTAGCATTAATTGAAGAAAGATATGGTGGGACAGAGGCGGTTAGGGGGGTAGAGCGCGTCCATTATCACTTGTGCCTTCAACAGGTCTCACGTTTGAAAAAACTGCAAATTGCAAAAAACTTGCAAGGGCAAAAATGTTTGACATTACTTGATCTGCAACCATATGGTGAAAACCTCCCTAAGAAGAAGAGAAGAAAATAAATGAATAAATATAGGAGGGGGAGGAAGGTTGGGAGAAGATGGGACAAACGAATCCAGTAAATAATTATTTAAATGGTGTAATTAATGTTTTTTTTTTTTACTTCAGAGGGGGGAATGTCAAGTGCTCTCTTCTTTTGGCCTCTCCTTTGTGGATGTCCTTGCCTCCTATGCTATATGTGACAGTGACAATAAACATACTAAAGATGTTAAAACTACCTCCTGCGGGACGCTTAGGGGCGAGACAAGTTCACACTGGGTGTACACACTTCTTTTTTTTTTCTTGCTGAAGGTTGATTTGAGTTTGTTTCTTTAATTAAGTTGGACTCACATACATATTGGGGAATTAGTTCATCCATTTAATTATTTTTCAGTGCAATTAACAAAGCTCTGTCACCTTATGGTTGCTCTCTTTGGAAGTGAATGTGACCTCAGGTGACAGAACGCATCAAGGCGCCTTTGCCTGTGCCCTTTAAAAACACCAACATTTGCAGAAAACAAAAGTGTCACATTTCTTTTGTCTTTATTTTAAAAATTACTGTTCAGTTATATTTAGAACTTAAGTATACTGTAGCTCAACATTTTCTTAGATATTCGTCCTCTGCTTGATGTCCTTTAAAAACATTGCATGTATCAGAGGTCATGAAAACATTGTTTCTTAAAAGATATTTTTCCTGGCATCCATTTTACATTCTCTAAATCTTCTGCTAAAAAAATAAAGAGCAAACAATTTCATAGAGGTCCTTGCAGATGCTGTAATCTGTAAAGGGGACAACGTATGGAAAATTTTTAGAGAAGGATGTTATTGCAGCTGCGCCCATGCTTGATGCTGAAATGTCTACTATTAATTACAGATATACTTGCAGCTGCTTGATGGTTTAAAAGAGAAGATAAGAAAGAAGCAGGAAGAGACACCAGCCACTTCAGGCCTTGTTTTCACAAAACTGGACTTTGTATCATGCTGTTTTGTTTATGAAGAAGGGCCTTTGTATTGTTGTATGAAAGGAAAAACAAAATAGTTTTCCTTCCTCTAATATAATTAAGTTGAAATACTTACAAACCACAAAACTGTAGAGGTCCTAATAGTTTACCCTGATCTCACTAGCATACATAGATACATAATGTTTACGTTGCATACATTTTTGTACATTTTATTTATGCCAAAACATGTATACATATTAATAGCATCTAAAAATGGAAAAGTATTTATTCTTTAGAATTTTTTTTTAACCCTTATTCGTTTTATCAAAATATATTTGTACAGCCCCTAATTACCCCATTCTAAACCTAACCATTTCTCAACAATATTAAACATAATAGGCATATAAAATGAACAGTTACAAAATTTTAGTTACACTTAACTATTACAATAAATTTCTGATAGTTTTTTGATAAGACTGTTGAATGAATGTTCATTCATTTTCAAGTTTAGGATTGGGTAATCCTTTAAAACTTGTTAAATAAAGCATCAGAAATCACACAACAGAATTAAACAATTATAAATCAAAACTAGATGAATGCTGTGAATAAAGTGATAGTATTTTAATTACTGTCATTATTTAAAGGGACAGTTCACCCAAAAAGAAAAATTCTGTCATCATTTACTCACCTTCAAATTGTTCCAAACCTGTAGGAAGAAAAAGAAGAAATCATTAAAAATCATACAGGTTTGAAACAAGTGGAGGGTGAGTAAATAATAGAATTTTCATTTTGGGGTGAACTATCCATTCAAAAATTCTGTAAAATCAACCTATTCATTTTATGAATTCAGTATTTCATAAACCTAAAAAGATTGGTCTATATTTGCATCCTTATAAAAAGTTATTTTAGATGCTGTCAGTGTAACATCCATCAGATGAGCACAGACGAGCTCAGGGCCCTATGAAGTCACACACTGGAAATGATGCAATGCATGGATACCAGTCTGTGTGTCTTTGCGTGTTGCTGAGGGAGGTGGCAATGCCATTAACTAGCAGGTAGAACCCTGTAGCCCCTTGAGGCAGAGCTCCCGACAATCAGGGAACAGGGCCTGCACATTTGCAGGGATCCTGAGAGGAAGCAGAAAGCAAAGGAAACATTAAGTGTTAAATAAAACACAGGAAGCAGGGTTAACTGCCACTCCTCAGAGCTAAAGCCATTGGTGGGGTCTATTTTTTGCCCAATTATCCTTGGTTAACAGGATTAATTACCACTACCGCTTTTCTTTTCGCTCCTTCTCAGTCAGCGACTAATAAATCTACAACTAGCTCTCACAGACTGGGAAGGCCATCATAATTAGCATAACAAGTCACAAAATCATTACAGGCCTAAATTGCTTACAGAGACAATCAACACAGGCCTACAGGATGTAGTATGGACGGTTTTTGGGGTGGGGGGCTGTTTAATTGAATAAAAATGTTTTGTGGTGGTCCTAACAGCTAAACCACATGAGAAGGCGGGGCAAAGGGACTGATTGACACAGAGACTTCAGTCGTCAGCCACGCCTACTTCAGACATGAGGCTCCATTAGCAGCAGATGGAGAGTGTGTATGAGAAAGAGAAAAAAACGTGTTTGTATGTGTGTGTGTGTGTGTGTGACCATTCATTCCCCTGCCAAATTATTTGTCATTTTACTCAAATACAAATGCTAGATTGCAGTTGTCATCTGTTCTCTTTCATTTCCTATGAAGCCTAAAAGTAATTGTGACATGAACAAAAGCCTTCTCAAAAATGAAATATGATATCTGCGTAAATATTACAGCTTTTGTGGTACCAGTGATTTTGGTTCATTTATCCATGATGTCCTGAAACTTTGTTCATATACGTCACTGCAGGTGCAGTATATCATTCATGTTTGTAATTTGTATTCATAGATTTTCATTACAAACCAAGGCGAATTCCACTGTTTGACATTGAGATCACTGTCAAAAAGCAGTCCAATTGACCTGAATTCATAATATTGCTTTGAATTTTAGCTAAAAAGCTGCACTAAAATCATTTCTAAATGCAAATCAATACCATCATACTTCTTGAAAACTATAGCCTAAATCATACCATCCTCCCATCCAGGCCTACATGCGCTCTTAATATGGAAGACTGGTTCGCAGTTCTGTTGCTACTGAATTCTGTACCTACTTCAAAGTGATCATTGGTCTCTTTGAGGCTTTTTCCATAAGTCTCTTTGTTTTACACAGAGTTTTAGAGGCAACCTTTCCTAGGCAGTGCCTGGGTGGTTTGATTCACTTCCACTTACTGACTTTCTAACACTTTAGTGTTGGTTTGTAGTCTTTTACGCATATGTTTTGGTTTGAAGGACAGTTATGAAAATGAAGTCTAACATCTCAATTCTAATTTTATTCCCAAAAATGTGGCTTATTTTATGACACACGGGTAGACACAATCACTTTAGGGAAGTTGTACAAACCCAACAGCTGTTGCAACACAATAAATCACTTTTTATGAATAGCATATTAATTTTTTTACAACATTTTCTACAATAATATTGTATTATTATTATTACAAAGCATGTTAATGTGTGTGTTAAGAATTAAAATAAATCACAGAAAAAATGTAGAATTAGTGGGTAATTTAATAAAAATTAAACAAATTGTTAGTACTTTTTACAAAGCCTACAATGAACTAAATTAATATATCTTGTGACCTTAAAGGATGAATGCAAAAACTATAAATGGCTTCTTGATTACATTTTCCCCAGATGATTAATTAAACACTGAAAAAATTTCAAACTAATTTTATGCAAAAACATCTATTACTTTAGAAAATTATTGTCCTTAATTTATTTTTATTTCCTCTGCCAATACTAATTATTTGTGTTTATTAGAAAAAATAATCAATATAATGCAGACAGCAATTAGAAGTGTGAAGATAATAAATGTCAGAAAATGCTTAACTTTAACTTTTCAGTATGTTGGGAGGGTTGCTTCTAATGGCACAGTGAACATAACGTCACATAGGTACACCGTCTGTTTGACCGCTTCCATCATCTTGTACAGACCAGCCCATGTTTGCCTATTAAACTTTATGGATCTATTAAGAGTCCAAAAAAGCCAATCAAATGGCCATTAATTTCTGTCATAATGTTTTCATAGTATATAAAATATGTTGAAACCTCATGAGGCCAAATGAGATCCAAAATGAAATAAATAAAAGCTTTTGTAAGTAATCAAGCATGTTTGTTTAAACAGCTGCATTAAATGCTATGCCCAATTTAGATTTCTTATTTTAAAATACTATAATATTCCCATTTCTCTACAATGCATGCATTTCACAAAGATTTAAACATGTATATTTTACTTTTATGCTCTGTAGTAGTTCAAAATCTCCTTAACTCTTCAAATTCTGGAAGATTTAAGGCTCATATTATGACGATGTTTTCTGAAATAACCACTTGCATCTGTGCAAAAACTCATGGTTCTTGCATAGATACATTCATGTGAGAAAATAAGCGAGTCTGTTCATAGTCACAGAAAGCTGTGTCAGCCAACCCTGGTATTCCTTTGGTGTCAGAGTGACTGGTCTGTGGCCAAGCTGACTGCATGCGGCCTGTGCCAATTCTAACACTATCGAGTCTGGGAGAGGACTCGGCGCAGCCAGCAGCTGCCAACCAGTTTAGCTCTAGCCTCCTCCATTCGGCTGCTTTCACTAACCTGTCCTGACAAGTAACCAGATTAGTGTAGTCTTCCATCAGTGCAGGGGAGCAGAAAGAACAGATGGATCTTCCTGTATTGCTCCCCCCTCAGCTCCAAGCTCACCACCGCAGTGCTTAGCTCGCACAATGGCTGGGGCCCGGCCCCGTCGCAATCGATGTGCTATGAGTTAATTGTTGCTAACAGCTTTGCATAATGCTGTTTGGGGAATACCGATCTCTGTCTTCATATTCCCCTATCCTCCCGTCTTCTCCCCGCAAACCACGAGCGCCTCACAAACCGGGAAAATTGGCAGACGCGTTTAGCCGAACACCCACTTCCGAGGGAGATCAGAGACCTGGACGATTAGGAAATGCTAAACCATTTCAGATGATTGAATTACAGCCATTTATATACATTGCTTGTGTTTACACAACGCCACAACAATGACACATGTACAGCAAACGAGACACGGCAATGCCAAGGAAATAATTGAATGAAAAATGTCAGAGGTGGAAAAACGGAGGAAAAGAGAGCAGACGGAGAAAACAAACTGCAATTTATAACACTTGTCATCTGCCGGGAAAAACTGAGCTCGTCTTTTTACAGTTTCTCTGGTATGTATCACTAAGTTTGCTCAAGTGAGCAGATGGGCGCACTAATTAGCTCAGTTCATGCCGCAAGTTTGTTTATAAAGAGAGAATGGGAAGCAGACATTTTGACACATTTTATTAACATATCATACCTTAAAGCACTGCCACCTGATACCCAGAAGGCTTTTTAGTGTTTTCCATTTATGCATACACACACACACACATACAGATGGCCCCCATCACCAAACATACATATGCACACACACACATGCACAGGCTGAAAACAGGTCTAGCAGAGCTTGAAAATTAAACATATATGTTCATGCTATTTACATTCTTGCATTTAGCCAGTGATTTTTATCCTAAGCGACACTCAAATGTTCCCTGGGAGTGTTGCTAGTGCTGTGCTCTACTAGTGACAGGTGTGACATACTTGTCACCTGACAATCCTTCCTCATTCTTTATGCGCACATGCAAAAGATGATGTCACCGGCTGAGAAGCGGATAGGGAAGCATGGAGTGTGTCTCTCTGCAAGGCTGGGGGATTCCTGCACGCTGTCATATCTGTGTCACCCAGAATCCCCACTGCGTCTCTCTCACACACTCTTGCTCTGACCGACCTGTTCTGACTAAACAGATGACATGTTTAATACCATCTCACTCCTAGAGGTTTGCACACTAATTACAGTTATAAAAACCCTTGGAAAATGCACAGACTACGCTGTATTTTCAGATAGGATGTAATAAAACCAATTAAAATAATGCAGTGCAATTAATTATAAAAAAACAAGTGTGTACATAGTCCAAAAAATGGCAAAAACTGATCCTGTGTGTATGAATAATTGTAAAATAAATTGCTATGGACTGTAGGCTAATGATGTTCAATGATATGGAAATAAAAAAAATAAATAAAAAAAAAAATATATATATATATATATATATATTAAATTGCTACTTTGGAAGACTTGATTCTGACTAGTCATTCATGACATTTTGAGGTGTCATTCCTTTTATTCCATGGTAATATCGTTGAAGTGTTCGTCTTGTTGCAGAACAATTGTTTTGTTCACTGTAATGGATTTAAAATAAAAGATGTTAAAAGGCTTTCTTCTCAAATAGCATTTTACGTCCTTTTTATTTATGTGGTGAAAAGCTACACAATTACTGATACAAATGTACACTATGCCTTAAATATCCATCTTGTTTGATCTTTGTCTAGGCTAGGAACTGTTTTTCTTTGGCAAAGCTTTCTGTTTCCACATTGTGGTCCTGATCACCATGTCGGGGTTTATTCTGTGGCTGCATTTACATTATCACTTACTTATCAACTTCTTACATTGACTTTTTGTGAAGTCTAATCAAAGATTTACTTGCCTGGCACAATAATGTAATAACTTTGAATTATCTTAATTCTGAGGATGTTCTCGGCTATTTGATTACAATTTGATAAATTAATTGCATATGTAATTAATTTGATTAAAATGTAATTGATGCAATAGATATTTCTTTATAATGTTGTTCTTTAAAAAGTAATTTTATGTGAATCATCATTAGGGGCTTGATGCCTCTGCTGCAAACTGCTGCATTTGCTGGTCCTCTTACAGCAATGACACTGAAGTGCTGACCAATCACAGAGTAGCATCATGATAATTGTGCTGAGAGAGGAGAAGTCAGGGTCGTAGCTATATATCAACCTGTTTCATCATCCTCTGTATTGAATTACACCCATGTTTCTTTGTTTAAGAATGAGGAAAGATTGAGTTTACTTGAATTGATTACAGGCTACTAAACAGCAGGTGCATTAAAACCATTTCCAATTTCATATCATGAAAAATCTATTTTTGTTCTTGATCTTTTATTTTTAAAGAGTTTGTTGTAATATAAAAACACACTGTAACTTTCTGACCTCAAAAGGTATTCCCCTGTCCAAAAAGACCACAAAAATTAAGCAATCAGAAATGACCATGTCAATGATTCTGATTTACTGCTTAGCAACTTCATTCGAAGGAAGTGGTATAGTAACTTGTAAACATTGGTACTTGTTTTACATGTGCAGTACATTTACACAGAAGATTTAAAGTAAAAGGCTTTTTTGATTAGAGATGACCTCAGGAAATATTAAATAATGTGATAAAAACAAAAATCATATGCCTTGTTCCCTTTAAAGCATGAGCATTGATTATTTCCCAAAAATGTAAAGAATAAAAATTCTAAATGTGACATGCTACACCTCTGCTAAACAAGATGCGACATGCTACGCCTCTACCAAACATGATGTAACTACATGTAATGTCAATGTTGCTGAGGAGGAAAACCAAGGTTTTCCAACAACAGTTAAAAACCGTACTGCCACAAAATGTTAATATTTAAAAAATGTACAGCTGAGACTTTTTTTTTATCCTAATACAATCCAAATGTTGGTATTAGTGGAAAATACCTTGTGTGATAAAAAGGTTTTATTTTATGGTTACTTTATGATTAAATGACTCTAAATATGAACAATCATATTAACAATCTCAATATTCTGTTTACATGAGACCAATCACAATAATAGTAAAGCATTAATCACATTATAACGGTGAAAGTCAATGTCGACTAATGGGTGTTTAAAAATTTTTAGTTTCCTCAAAGTGTAAACAGTGGAAAAATAAAAGGTTCTAAAAAAGGTTTCAATATCAGTAACGTTCATGATGTCTGCATCGCATCAGAACACATCAAAAAAATCATCAGACTGAATATTACTGAAAAGCCATCTGCTTTAAAATATCACAACATGCTCACATTTCAAGCAAATGTTCGCTTTAGTGTAATTAACATTTTGAGTTATTACAAAAAAGTTTAAATGAAACCTACAAGGCTGCATTGACCACTTCTCCCTTGCCTTTTTTTATCCCTTATTTCTGGTCTTTCTTTCACTCAGCAAGTCAGAGCTATTCAGGAGAAGAAACGACCAAAATCTCAAAATTAACAGCATATTGAAAGATTTATTGACTAGTATATCTCAGCTGCTCATGAACAGTTTGGAAGAAAATGAAACCACAGGGTTTGAAATTCACAAGAATATGTCAAGGAACAATGACATGTACTTGTCAAATTGCAATGACAGACTAGAATAAGGCAAACTGTGATCATTGCCATGGTTACAGGGCAAAGTGGGTGTAAGAGATATGCTTTGTGCACTATTGTAGTTTTTGAGAGCAACAACTGTGAAGGTTTTTAAAATGGTAATTGAATGGATCATTAAAATGAGGACAATTTTTTTTTACACATTTGAAACACATTTTACCTTCCTTCTTAGTGATGCTAATGTGGAGCCTAAATCTGTTTTGATCTTGCCAAGCCTTGGTAATTGAATTGATGATTATTATGAAAATTGTTAAATTGTTATTGATTGATTTATTTATTTAGATATAGAGATGAATATGTATAGGTTAAGTTTGTTTTGGTTCCAAACCCAGCAGCCAGAGTTAAAAAATCTGACTATGTGTTCTGTATTGACTTCCACATTAAGTTCAAAGTAATCTAGCTCCTCAGTACTCTCAATCTCAGGATTTTAAATTAATTACAGAAAGCTTTAAATGGAAATCTCTGTCGCTCCACATAGACTGTTACTGCAGGAAACCCATTGTGAGGTTCACTAGATCCTCATGAGAGGTGCTAGATCCAGCTCCATATCCCATCTCATCTCATCTGTGCTGTGAAGCCATCCCTACTGCCAGCTACAGTCTATAAGAGACACAAAAGAACCCTTCACCGACCACTGACATGAATTTACTTCTGCCATCGAAGTTTGTTTTCACTTTGGTTGACAATAAAACCTATGCTCCTGTTTCCTTGAGAGCAAATAAATCCAGAAATGTGTAAACAAGTCAAAACAGTTAAATATTTTACCAGTTTAAGACAGAATATTTTTTTAAACAATCAATAAAACTCTGAAAAAAGGGTTTTGAAAGGGTATTGCTTATCATTTTATATTCTTAGTTTGAAAGTGGTACCTTACAGTATTTCAACTAGCTTTAAATTTTTCCAGCAGCATAACACTAGTTTTGCTGTTTTCAAAACAGTGTTTTTAGAATAGAAAAGCTACTTTATTTATAAAGTAGCAGTGCAATGTGTCAAAAATTACAGTTTTTTTTTTACACAGCCAAAAACTCTACAGTATAAATCAATAATTATTTTATTTCTTATTATGTCCTCGTTCTCCCTCTCTCATATTTAGTGCTAGAATGCCTGAGTCTGCTGACTGAGTTCATTCAGACAGTTTGAGTAAATTAACCAGTTCAAACCACAATTCAGTATTGTTTTCCCTTCACATAATTTTCTTTGGAGCACTGTAGGCCTTTTTGAAACTATCTATTGTGCTGATTGCCAATTCATTTTTTTTTACTTGCATATATAAAAGAATTGACTTGTATTAATCATATTTAATTGTATTGGTGCATCTACACTACCATTCAAAATTTTGGGGTTGGCAAGATGTTTTTAATGATTTTGAAAGATGACTCATGTCTGTTTATGCTGCATTTATTTGATAAAAATAAGAAAAAATCAGAAAATAATAATCTGTGAAATATTATTACAATTTAAAACAACTATTTTCTATTTTATTATATATTTATTATTTTTCTATTTTATAAATTGCAATTTATTCCTTAATGGAAAGCTGAATTTTCAACATGCATTACTCCAGTCTTCCGGTGTCACATGATCCTTCAGAAATCATTCTAATATGCTGATTTGGTGCGCAGGAAAGATTTATTATTATCACAGTTGAAAGCAGTTGTGCTGGCTAATGTTTTGGCAGAAACAGCAATACATTTTTCAAGAAGTTTTATGGAAAGGTTAAAAAATACTGTACACAAACTTTTAAAATGTAGACAACATTTGTAATATACTAAAAATAATTAATAAAACAGATATATACTGATCTGATTGTTAAAATAAATATCACAATTACAGAGTAGAGGAATAGGGCCCAGTTTAATAGCCTCAATATTGTTAGCTTCTTTGGATAGCTTTTTCAAAGCGTCTCTTTGCTGTAGTGTAACTACATTCAATTACTCCAATTCAAGTAACCTGAAAATAGCTTCCACAAAAGCCGAATATCATAAACCAGATGTACATGATCTCTCTGCATCATGTCTTTCTGTACACTTTCCTAGAGCAAGTTGGACATTCCTCTGGCAGAACAAGAGAGACTGAGAAAAGGAGAGGAAGAGAGGGCTGGGGAGAGGTCAGGCTTACCAACCCTGCAGGCATGGCGCTGGTCCAAACCCTACACTGCTTAAGTGTGAACCCGGGGGAGGCTGCTGGGGGTGCAGAAACCCACATTTCCAGCCATCCCTTTACGTGCCAAAGCTATCTCACAAATATGATTACATATTTCCTCTTCCAACCACCATTATGATTACATTAGATCTTAAATGGGCCAAATGCACACTACACTTGAAACATACTGAAATACACAGGCGCACACACATTCAGGGCACTTTAGCGTCCCCTGCTGTGCCCCTCCCCTTCAAAGCTAGAGGGGATTCACATGAACAAAAATGCTGATCCTTCACAAAAGCACTGGACAGAGGGAAAGGTCATCCACAACAGGCCGGGAAAATGCATGCCATCCTGGCTTTTCCTCTAATACCTTAAAACCCCCTCACATTCCGGCCTAACCTACCTTTCCTCTAATGTACAGATTCTTCTGTGTGAGATTGCTGGTTTTCTGGACATCAACCAATAGAAGCGCAGAATGCGTGTTATCAGTGCCCTTCAGGCGATGCCACTTTGAGGAGTGTGTGACCAAGCGCTTGGGATGACGAGCTAAGCCGTTAACCACACCTTTGACCACTGCCGCTCCCCGCGTGTCAACGGAACAGGCGAGATCGCTGATAATGTTTTCACAGGGAAAATCTAAACACAAAATACAACAAAAGACCACGTTCAGAGAGTATTCATACATGTCACAGCTTTTGGCCTATCACTGCCCTCAAGGATATCTGGTACAAACAACACACAGACTAATATATATATATATATATATATATATATATATATATATATATATATATATATAAATATATATATATATACCAGTCTAGTTTGCAGAGTATTGCTTGGCCTTAATCTTATTGTCTTATTGCATATTTTTCACAATCCATGAAGTATGTATCTGAAGCCAAATTAAACTTTCATTCAAAATATAAATGGTGTGGTTATAACAATAAAGTGATATCTCAATACAGTCATTATGCTAAGACCCTAATGAGGATCATCATGAGGACCATGCTAAGATGAACGGATAGATAGCAAATCTACATTAACAATGATGCTGTAAAGAAATGCAAAGTCTATGGCATAAACATAAATAAATATAAATAACATTACAAATTGACATAAGCTGCATGCAAATTCAAACAAATACAAAGATGAAAAAATCAATAAAAAAGTCAAGTTAGTGATGATATCATGTGTTACTTTGATGTAGCCTAGACCACACTGAATGACTACAGAATATACGATTACATGCTCCAAGTGTAGGTCTAGAAAACATTATAATACCATGGAGGTTTTAAACATTTAGAATTTGTTGTGTTTACCTGCAGTAGTGGCTCAGACGCAGCACGTGCACCTGTGGTGTACTTAAAGGGTTAGTTCACCCAAAAATCAAAATTATGTCATTAATGACTCGCCTTCATGTCGTTCCTAACCCGTAAGACCTCCGTTCATCTTCGGAACACAGTTTAAGATATTTTAGATTTAGTCCGAGAGCTTTCTGTCCCTCCATTGAAAATGTCTGTATGGTATACTGTTCATGTCCAGAAAGGTAATAAAAACATCATCAAAGTAGTCCATGTGACATCAGTGGGTCAGTTAGAATTTGTTGAAGCTTCAAAAATACATTTTGGTCCAAAAATAACAAAAATTATGACTTTATTCAGCATTGTCTTCTCTTTCGGGTCTGTTGTGAATCCGCGTTCATGGCACTGCGATTAGGACATCCGCGAAATATATATTATATATATTAAAAAATATAGCAATACCAGAATACAAACAATGTAGAATAGCTTGAATACAGCATGCATCTCCCTCAGACTGCAAATGAAACTCGGGCGCACCAGATAACATGTCAGCAGCGGTGTACGTCAGGCGTCACTGTAGTGCTGTGAACACGGATTCACAACAGACCCGGAAGAGAAGACAATGCTGAATAAAGTCATAATTTTTTTTTTTTTTTTTTGGACCAAAATGTATTTTCCATGCTTCAATAAATTCTAACTGACCCTCTGATGTCACATGGACCTACTTTGATGATGTTTTTATTACCTTTCTGGACATGGACAGTATACCGTACATACGTTTTCAATGGAGGAACAGAAAGCTCTCGGACTAAATCTAAAATATCTTGATGAACGGAGGTCTTACGGGTTTGGAATGACATGAGGTTGAGTCATTAATGACATAATTTAGATTTTTGGGTGAACTAACCCTTTAAGACCCCCATATGCCAAACAACACAGGTTTGTTTTCCATTGTTACATTAAATATTCCGTTTTCTCAAGCTCTCTTTCGTTTTTTGTGTCCTAAAGTGCTGCATTTTTGTTTTATGTGATGAGCACACGCTTAAAAAAATTCAGCACATAAATGTGTTGTGAACGAATTCAGACTGTAGCCTACTGCTAACCATTTGATTGATTATTTAAAAATAGAACCGACTCAAAAGAATGAATCATTTAGGAATCGACATTGCTTCGAATTCTAAACAGCCGACGTAAAATGAGACACACGACCAGTGTTGCCAAGTGTGCGTTTTTCCCACAGAAATAGACTACTAACACTGTTGCTGCGGGTTGTTTTTCATTTATTTATTTAGTAATTAGCCATGTACAAACAATGTGGCAATATCAGTACATTTTACAATAGAATATACAGTAGAATATACATATAACGTGCATGAAGAAACACAAATTTATATGCTAGGGTTTTTCCTGTAAATCATATTCTTCTATGAAGGACAAAAGATGTATTGCATTTTTCTTTTTCATCATTTTGAGGGCTTTTCAGAACTCATATTAAAATGCACAAAATGTTGGTTTCACTTTCAAGTAGCCTACTGTATATAAAATTTCCCAGCAGAAGTATCCAAGGAAGTCATTTGTTATTGTTCATTGCGAACCATTTATATCTTTATGCTAACACGGTTGACCAATTCCTTGAAAAGAACCGACTACAGTGACTATGTTTACATATGGACATCAGTAATCTTATTATTTACCCTATTCTGAATAAGTCAATATTATGATTAAGGTGTTAACATGAGTTGCTTTTAGAATATTCCTTGTACATAGATCGATTAATGGTACGTCATTACGTCACCAAGCGCCACCATCCAAAGTCCACTCCAGAATTTCACATATAGTTCCTGTTCCTTATGATGCCATATACAGTTTGGGTGTTTAATTTTTAATTTACTGAAAGCTTCAATTGCAGTTTATTGCTGTGCTTATAGAGTGCTGTGTTGATGGAGGAATGTTTTTTTGTTTACATTCTCTTTTGTTTTCGGTCAGTGGGTTGTGTAGTGCGTTGTGTTGTAGGCAAAATGCGGCAAAAAGTCATACACAACGAAATAATGTGATAAGCTGTGTACATGTGTGTCTATACTGCACTTCCATAATGCGACTAGGAATACTCCACGTCTTAATTCGATTTCTGTTTACGTCAAATATGACTTTAGCCAGATTAAGGTAATTAACAATCTCTGTTTACATGGTAGATTCTTAATAATAAGAGTACTGTCTTAAGCCCGAGACACACTGCACGATTTTCGGCTGTCCCAGACAAAAGATTGTCATCGTGAAACAATCGTGGCGATTTCTGTGATCGTGGCTCCTAATCGGTGGTCATATGTCGTATAGTGGGAGAGGTTCAAAGACAGCTGTTGTAACAGTCTTGCGACCAAAGATAGCCTACGATAATTTTCTGGCAGTGTCAGAAATTCAGCATGTTCATTGCACAGTGTGTTTGCAGTTACGACCCACGTTTACTGACCAACCAGTAAAAATGCGACATGAAATCAACACGACATGGCGCTAAAACATAAAACTGGTTACCTCAAGCTCTTATTCCTTCCTTTTTCGCTGTTTCCACTACTACTGTGTAGTAGAAGAGTAGGCAAGCTTTGGGACATACTATCACATCACACAATTGCGTCTATAACGGACCGCTCTGTCGCACCTGTTAAGGCCGGGACACACCAAGCCGACTTCAAAGAACTAGCGGCGACGAATGCCGACGGTGTTGTCGCCTCGCGTCGGCACTGTCAGACTCAGACCAAAAAGCTGCGCTGGAACACACCGCACAGACTACAGCCGGTATTTGTAGTTGTAGTTCTGGACCAAATCCTTCACCAAAGCGCAATAGATTGTGTGAAATTTTAGCCATTAGAGTGTGCATGGATCCGCACTTCAGAAATCAACCTGAAATAGTAGACCATCCGGGGACTTTTGGCATACTCTTTTCAACATACTATGCTTTGGGACACACTTATTCTAATCTCACATACTATTTAGGATGGATAGCGTGAACATTGAGACGCAGGGTCTATGTTCTTTTTGTTTACCACTAGCGCATGCTAATGACGTTTTATTCTTCCATAGAAACGTGCGTGTAGTCAATAGGTGTCATCATCGTACAGTCTACATGCATGTCATACCCAAGTATATTAGATCCATGTCGCACAGTCTGATCAGCGATGATCTTATAGGATTGCTAAAATCGTGCAGTGTGTAGAAGGCTTTAATCGTGTTAAAATCAAATTATTCTTGTCCATGTAAACATAGTCAATTCATCTGTGAATAACACAGTTTATATTTTAAACAGGAAATACTGGGCCACACGTGTTCAGTGCGGTATTGTCAGAGGAAATGTTTCTCAGGTCCATATAACTTTATTTCCAGAGTCGTTTTTAAAGTTTATGGGGTTCAGGTGTACAGTTTGTTCCACACATACTGAAACTGGATTGGTAAAATGCTTCTGTTACACTAGCCGGACTAGCTGATGTATTGTTTGGTCTTGATGGTGAATAATATTACATTTAAATGTTTTCATTTAAGGATATTTCTATTCACTTTTGAATAATAACTTAGTTTTTTTGTTTTACACACATACGGATATAAAATACAGAGGCATGCAATTTTATCCCACCCTCTAACAGATCCAGCCCAAAGAAAAGACTTTACAAACGTGTGTTAATAATCTCTGCAGAAACAACATTTCACATCATGTGTGAAAGCCACATCATCCCAGGCTGGGGCTTTGGAAAAATAAATCAATAAAAAACAAAATAAAGAAGGAAAAGAGGGTAGAGAATGAGAAAGTGAGAAAGAGAGAGGTGTAGAAGAAAGAGAGAAAATGGACGGACCGCTGTTCTACAAATATTTGGAGATGTGGTGCTGTTTTCATTGCTGACATCAACATAAATTTGTGCAACGGAGCCCAAGATGCTCAGCAGGTGTCACTTTCTGTGAAAGGAGTAGAAAGAGAAGTAGAAGGTGGTAGGAAAGGTTTTGAGGGTGGGAATGGAATGAGAGAGGTGGAAGACAATGACCTTTGCCCTTCTGAACTGTGCTTTCTCTCCCTCAGAGAAGTGTAGGTCTTCAGCGCTCAACCCTCGGCCTTTACCATCTCACACCGCAGTGCTTTCCTTCTGTAACCATCTCATCTGCCAAACCTAGAAACTCCACTTCACTCCACAATTGATCTCACACCGCAGTGCTTTCCTTCTGTAACCATCTCATCTGCCAAACCTAGAAACTCCACTTCACTCCACAATTATGGCAACACATTCAAATCACCAAAAAAATAAAAAAGAGAACATTTAAAGAGAACATTTCTTTACCTGGTGAACAGACGTGGCACATATTAGTTAGTGAGAAACGTTGAGCAGTAGTCAGTTTTAATAGAGTATATATTGTATATGTGTGTGTGTGTGTGTGTGTGTGTGTGTGTGTGTGTGTGTGTGTGTGTGTGTGTGTGTGTGTGTGTGTGTGTGTGTGTGTGTAAGACGTGGCACATTTTAATTTGTGAAAAACACATTAATGTAGCCTACTGAGATACAGTAATCAGTTATAATATGCTGCTGTACTGTGTGTGGGTGTGTGTGTGTATGTATGTGTGTGTATATATATTTATATATATATATATATATATATATATATATATAGATATTATATATATATATACTGTATAGATAGACCTTATACTGTAGATCACAAATCATTCTAATATGCAATTTTGCTGACCAAGAGACATTTCTTATTATTAATCCATGATACATTATTTTCAGGATTCTTTGATGAATGAAAAGTTAAAAAGAACAGCATTTCTATTTGAAACACAAACTCTTTTGTCATATTATAAATATATTATTTAATGCATCCTTGCTGAATAAAAATATTAATTTCTTTAAATAAATAAAATATTTTTTCTCAAATCATGCTGTTTATTGGTAATATAACAATCGAAAATTTATGAAACACTTTTTGTACGGAAAAAAATGTGGCACAGGGGTGACTTTTGATATTTCGTAACGTTTTTTAATGTAACACCATGATAAAACCGGCAGCATGTATGGCAGTCTGGTTAGGTTTGTTTCCCATCATAAACTAAGACCAGATACAGAATATCTCCCACCATTCGGAGTATTGACCAGACCTGTTGATTCATTGTTTCTAACATTGCTTCCACACACATTATTTATTCAGCCATCTTGTCCAAGTCCCTGGACACTTCTTGGGTCAGGACTTCCTGGGCAGCAGTAGCTGAGTCAGCGGCCAATCAGACAGCCCCACTGGGGCTCGCCGTGTCCAGAGGTATGCTTCCTGTTTTTGTCAGCGTTTGTCAGGAGCCACCTGGCCAGTGCCGACCAAAGAGGGTAAGTTTGCTCGGGGGTCCGTCCCTGAAGGGAGTTCAAGGGGTCAGGGAGCGGGAAAAAGTGACCCAGAATGACACAGCGTAGCCACGATGCCACACATGAAGCGTGACCTGTTTAGCTACAGCATAGCGAAGGCAGCGAGGCTTAATCCAGTTAGTTCCAACAATCCCCAGGTCACCTATACAATGACAATTGATGTACTCAATTGAGGCCAACTGGATCTTTAGTAAACCATGCACATGTTCAAAATAGCCCTGCAACAGTCAAAATGGAAACAAATCTGGCCTCCATTCACAGCTGCATCAGTCAATCACTCACAAAGCCACGATTTCACCACATAAAAGATCATTGTGCAAAAGTGCAGGAGCAATGGTGCAGTAAATAACAGCAATTAGCACAGGTTGCAGCAGTGGTTAATAACCGTTCTGGCTCTGGGTCATGCCTGCCCCTCTGTGCAAGCGCAGAATGGAGGTTCGGGTTCCTGCTGCCCACAGCAGTCTGGACCTTTCCACTTCACCTCCTCCTAAAAGATGCCCCACAATGGCCTTCGGCTCTAATGAGTTGGCTTTTTGCTTGGACTCTAGCATGGCGAACAGGTGCGACTGGGACTGGAGGTGTAGGGAGAATGGGAAGAGGTCTCTGTTTGTCCCTCCAGTGTCTGCCAGATAAACAGACCGACCAGCAGAGCAACCTTAAATTCTTTCAGGGAATAGGTGAAAGACTCTGCAGCTGGAGGGCTTGAATGGACCCTGCCACACTCCACCAAACTCTCTAATGAGCAAAAGCTTGGCACAGGCTATTCGAAAGGACAAAACAAAAAGCCACTGTGGAGCTAAAATGAGAAAGAAAGGAAGAAAGACATACCACACGGGTCATTATTGGGACATTCTGAAGGACGAAGACATTGGGATGGATAGTTCAGGATGTATGGGTGCCAACACGGCTTGGCGTAATTAAAAAGCTTTTCTGGGAGAAAAGACTGTTCCTGCTCACTCAACCACTGAGAAGCATCATGTGAGTCTGAACCAAGTCAAGAGACAATGGACATTAGTCAATAGATAGGGTGCTTATTTTTGATGAACACTAATGCAATTTAAATGAGTGTGTGTTGGAGTAGCAGACATGAAAGGGTGCTCATTGTGTCTCTTTAGTAGTAGTGGGTGGCGGAGGCTTTAAAATAATGCAATTAAACACTGACCTCTTGGATGCGCTAACACACCCATCTGGGTAGGCCTTGTCAATCAAGTGTGACAAGAGAGCATTCATAGCTTCCTTCTGACTTTTAAATGGAATTTCATTTAAAGAAAACCACCAAAGTATCCATAGTACTCAGGCACTACATTCCATGTCTTCTCCCACATGACAAATAAATAAATGAAAACTTAAATAATATATTTATACTACCTCTCAAAAGTTTAGGACTGATGTTCTAATGCCACTTATGCTCACCAATGCTGTATTTCTTTGATAAAAAATTCAACAAAAACAGTAATATTGTGAAATGTTATTGCATTTTAAAATAAATGTTTCTGTTTTATATTTTAAAATGTAACTTATTCTTGTGATGGCAAAGCTGAATTTTCAGCAGCCATTACTCCAGTCTTCACACAAGGTCCTCCACATGATCTTTTAGAAATCATATATGCTGATTTGGTGCTTAAATAATCTTGATTCTTATTATCAAAGTTAAAAAAAAAAAAAAAGTCTTTACTGTCACTCTAATTGAATGCATCCTTGTTGAATACAAGTATTCATTTCTTAAAAAAATAATCTTGATGACCACCAACATGTCAATGTTAGTGTATATTTCATATATTTTTAAACATAATACAGATTTAAACATATATTAGTTTGTTTTTTTATTTCTCTCTATTGTCAAAAACATTGTAAAATACATTTTGAAATATATTATCTTGCTCCTTGAAATACATTTTGAAATATATTTCGACCTTTGAATTTAATGATTTAAACTAAAACAAAAAATATTTTCATCTAGCAAAATAAATTTCCTAGCTGCACGGTTTCAGTTCTACATGTATCAAAATACAGGAAATAAACTTTCTTTTTAAATTGATTTATTTTGTTTAACTCACAAAACCAGTGTTTTATTAAACATCAGTTGGAAAAAAAGTCTTCCAAAAAATATATATTTTTATATTTTTATCCATTGTTGCGGCCAGGTGCAGGTGGAACTGATGGAATATTTCTTTCCACAAAGACCTCCAGAGCATAAAGACTATTAAGACTAAACACTGCATTAGCATTATGCTAACATAGCCCAGGATTAAGGAACATGAAAGGCAGCAAAGCCTGGGTAAGATGGTCTTCAGCAGTTGGCAGCTGGAGAAATTGATGTGAGAAGCACATGCATGCAAGTCTACTTGAGTCACTCCAGCAGGAAGAAGAACAGCTCTGGGCCACACAGAAAGAGAACGTCCCTCTTCTTAAAACACTGTATTGCAACACCAACAGACATAACCACTGCCTTGGAAGAAACTCCAAAAAAGAAATACCTCCAAAAAGTGCTAATAGTCCTTCCTCTGATAAATCAAAACAAAGAATCACATTCCAGTGATTAGCTACCATTCAGCGTTTATCACCTGTGAAGTATTTCTTAATTTTTGGATGCTCTCAATACTTTCTTCACTCCTCTTTAAATCAATCCTCTGCAGGAGATTCCTGCTCAGCTTTTGTAGAGAAAGAACTGAAAACTACCACTTATTTCTGCATACATTTATTTTTATTCAATTGTGTTTGTTTTCATACTGAAATATTTTTTTTTTATTTCAGTGATGCGAAAGTGTCTTCTCACATTTATTTTTCCCAAAAAAAAAAAAAAAAGACGAGTGTGTTTTCTGACACAACTGCATGGCCTGCATGGCTGCACTATTGAGACAAGTGCACGGCATATGAATGCGGATCACCCACTGACATGCCTACAGCACCAAACATTCCTGCACTTCCATGCCCATCTAAACAAAATAAATCAATCACATTAAAAACCCACACAGAAAAAGCCATGTCAACACTAGGCCTGATATAGGATGGATTGTAATTTTTAAGTAGATTTTCATGTTACATCCTTGGCCATTACAATAGAACACAAATACAGTGGTGAGCTTTGATCACAGCGTGGTGAAAAATTTATGAAGAACAAGATGGCTGAGGGAGACCAGATCAAGGTATCAGTAGGCAGGACAGAAGGTTCTTGGATGAATGCAAAAACGTGCCGTCACACTCGTCTGCTGCCCAACAAACCTTCAAATCACAACCTGTAGAAATAAGACATTTGAAACAATAAATACCTTAACACAATTTTTAGACATTAGAAACCTGGCTCACTTCACATCTAAATCAACTCCATGTGGAGATCATCTGAAATGAAGAGGAAGAGTAGTTAGGTTATTGCATTTCAGAAAATTCATACATTCAGGTTTCATTTGATGTAAACTCGTGTTTCTGGATTAAGGTCATCATTTACATATAGAATTCCAAATGTATCCAAAAATAAAATAAGGAATATAAGTAACATTTGATATTTTAAAACCTTTATCAGAAAAATATTTTCTAAAAATTTTTTTAGACATAAATATACAGTAACATTTAAAAAAAAAATTAAAGTAAGATTTTTTAAATATTGTATATATGTATATATTTATATTGTGCATTAAAATTAAGAACGCATCAGAGTGATTTGATTTTTATTTTATTTATGATGTTATATATATGTGTGTGTGTATATATATATATATATATATATATATATATATATATATATATATATATATATATATATATATATATATATATATATATAATTGTTTATTTTATATATGCATTATTTATTTATTATTATTTGCTTATCTATTTTGCATTCCTTGGAAATAAAAATTTAAATCAGGAATGAAAGTGTTATACACTTACGATAAAGTTTGTGATTTGGGTTGGACTAAAACAAACAAGAAAAAAAGAAATTGGAGGTTATTGGAGATTTTGAGTTGATGAGCAGCCCTCATGCATTCAGTTCCACTTGGTTCCACACAGATAAGACAGGGATTTTAACACACTCAAGCGTGGGCTAATTAAAACCCCACACTCTGTGTTGCCAGAACAGGAATCAATATGCTTATTTAATTAATCTATACATCACACAAGTGCACACAAGATCAGCCCCAAACCAGCTCACGAAAAGGCTGGCTCAAGAAAAAAAAAAAAAAAAAAAAAACAGAAACAGAAAAAAGACATATTTGGCTCTCCTTTTGTGCTTGACGATAACATTGAATGTTTGAACGCACTAAAAGTTTGCTCCTCGAGGGCTTCCAAAGTCAATTACATACAGAAACACACTGTATGCTGCGCATGCAATAGTCACAAACATGGGCCCTTTTCACTAATTGAATCGAGTTCAATGGCATTAACAAAAGAATTTCATTATCTAGACTTCTCCAAATGCTCTGCCCTCTGGAACTCTTTCACACTTTCAGGGTGCTCCGAAAACTCGGCTTCATAAAGCAGGTCCCAGGCCTGTGAGAAGTGCTAATTTGTAAACGTGTCTGTGAAAGAGAACAGAAGGTTATTAATAATTCCCTTGACCTTGTTCAAATCAGATATCACAATGAAGGGTAATGTTCAATAATTGATTTACTCAGGCTCAGTTGTCTCTTTAAGAATGATGATTTTTAAATGTGCTGACACTTTTTCTCTAGCCGAACGAAACTGTATTATTATGAGATACTGGCAAAGACTGGTTGAGATTTAAAACTGAATGTGGGCTTACTTTTCTCGAGGCCTGGATTTTATATTCAAAAGTGCCATTTCTGGCAAATTGCGTTGAAATCCCTGGAGGGGTCTTGAGGGGGTGTTCTAAATTTTGTGTCATTTAAAATTCAAAATGTTTCAGTTATATATAAAACATAGAGAACATCACAAGCTGATGTGCTTATGAACTTTAGACAAAACTGCAGCAATGATTTAGACTGGATCTCTTCATCTGCCATAGAGGGTTCCTTGGCAAAGGACGAGATTCTCATGTTTTGTCCTTAAAATAAAATGTAAAAAAAATGTCCAGATACAACTGTCCTGATATAATGAAGAAAAAGGCCAATTAAAGGATAGAAATTCTTGAAAAGAAAAGCTTACTTATTAAAAATAATAATAATAATAAAAATAAGTTATATTAAAATATTAAAATGGTAATATACAGTAAGATCAGATGTAGAATGTCATGCGGAGTGACTCTCCAAAATTTTTTGAATTTTATTAAAAATACTTTTTATATTAATAAAGAAAATATACTAAGATGATATTTTTGATTTTTATTAGATATATATTTTTTTTTAATTATGTATATATATATATATATATATATATATATATATAATATAAATATAATATATATATAATAATATTTGTTATAATAAATAATGATTAAGATTACACATACATTTGTTTGTGAAAAGATGTTTTTGCACGTCAAGATTGTGGTCTATTGTTTTTATTTATATATGTGTATATTTATAATAGAGTACATTTCTAAATGTTTCCAAAAAAAAATTTCATTCTGTTAAAAGATTTTTCCTCGTATGTCATTGACCCTCCTACATCGGTTTTGACCTCAAACGAGGATCTCGACTGCATCTTTTCTCTCTCCTCAGCTGTGACTATACAGTTCACTCCCCTTTCACTTTATCAATTCAATCTTTCTCTGTTATCTAACCCTCGTTTCTTTTATTTCTCCTTTTGTTTTTGGCCTCAAAATCCAATTAGGCTTCATCTGAAACACCAGTGTGGGAACTTTATCCATTCATGAGGGGAGATAACTAAACTAATTAAGCCTAGGTTCCTCTCTGAAGCTCGCTTGAATGTGCAAATTAAAAATGCAGACACAGCCTAGATTGGATTAGATAGGCCATGTAAATAGGGGGAGGACTTTATCTTTAAATGCCACTAAATTGTTTTCTGCTCCCACTCTCGGCACCCGTTTTTTTACACCTCCCGCTCACAGACACTTTTAATGACGCCACAGTGCAGGGAGGGAGGGGAGAGAGGGCAGAAACAGTGAGAGATCTGGAAAGCGGGGCCATCTGGGCACACTGGCTGGGTGTTAGTAGTGCCAAACAGGAGTGAATGAAGGTTGGGGTGATTTTCAGCAACATGTGAAGAAACGCTGGCTGTTTGCTCTAATGGCCTCCTCTCCAGCAGAGTAAACACAAACACTAAGCCTGCTGAGTCTTGTTTACTCCAGTTAGCTGCCCTCTCTGGCCCACAGGACCACCCTGTGCTCCCTAACACACCCACATGCTGCAGCCAGGCCCAAATAAGCTCCCTCTTGGGGCTCACGACGCAGACAATCAATGGACGGGGGTCTGGACAGAATGTCCGAGCCATTGTACCATCATGCTTCAGATCCAGCATTGTGTTTATCAGTCAGTGTGGTAACTTGGTCCATTATAATACATGACACAATGTGTATTTGAATATTTGAAAGATGAAACACGTCCGGCATCACCTCCGTTTTTCAGAGCAAAGCCCACACTGCCAAGGACAACTGTAGTCTGATTAATATGTATACACTGCTGTTTAAAACTTTGTGGTTGGTAAGATTCACCAAGGCTGCATTTTTTTTCTTTAAACATACAGCAAAAAACTGCAACAGTCAAATATTATTACAATTTAAAATAACTGGTTTTTATTTTAATATATTTAAAATATAATTTATTCCGGTATCTTTAGTAGCTATTGCTCCTGTCTTCAGTGTCTTCAGAAATCATTACAATATGCAGGTTTGCTGCTCAAGAAATATTCCTTATTAATATCAATTTTGAAAACAGTTGTGCTGCTTAATATTTTTGTGGAAGCCATGATCATTTTTTTTTTTTATTATTCTTTGAAAAAAAATTAAAGCATTTATTTAAAAAAGTTTTTTCCCTCTACATTATAAATGTCTTTACCATCCGTTTATATCAATTTAATGCATACTTGCTGAATAAAATTATATATATATTATATATATATAAATATATATATATATATATTTTTAATTTTTTTTTACTTGAACCCAAACTTTTAAAATGCAGGATGATTTATTATTATTATTTTTTTTAAGAAATACTGAGTATGAAAAGACACACATTGTACAAACTGAGTCACAGTGTGAAAATATGAATGTGAGTTCAATAAATTTTAACATCTTTAGAACTACATATAGGCTATAGTCTTGTTTTTCTGTTTGCTAGAGAATTCTGGGAAAATTCTAATTAATGGCTTCGGAAATGTTCCTTTCACACATTATCACAACACATTCTGAAAGCACAGCCTACCAGCAGAGAGCAACTTAATTTGAAGCTTTGATCAAGTAAAATTAAGAGTATGACAACTGACCATGTTTAAAATTACGTGGGGTACATACCACAGTGTCTAAAAAAGTTCATTTAAAGCTCTCAAGCATGATCAGATGAACACAAAAGTAACATGAAGACTCTGTAGGCTGTCAAACACGGGAATAGTGCGTTTCAGAGGCGGATGATTGAGTTCACCGGGACTTGATGACAAGGTGATTACAGTTATTATGTTGGCACGCTGAAACATTTCTAACAGGAGATTGAATTAAGCAAGCATCAGTACAAGTTAATTTAACCCACAAACGTAGAGCTACACAGCTGAAGCGCAGCACCTGCATCCATAGGAAAAGGCCTCCCAGATGGGTTTCCGTCTTGCCACTAGCCTAACAGGCCTCCTTGATAGACCTCATGTCAGCCACTGCCAAACGGGTACCATCCTGACTGCTTCACTGCAGAGAGAGAGAGAGAGAAATGGGGATAAAAGGAGAGGAAATGTGAAGGGTGATGTGTGCCATTGGAAGAGGTGAGGGAAGAGGAAGTTGTAGCGTGAGACAGGCAGCAGGGGGAGCAGCTCTTCTATTGATTTGAGGCAAAGATAGAAGAGGCTTCAAACCTGCTGTGGGGCGGCCGGGCGAGACCAGCCAACATACCCAACTACGGCTTCACTTCAGCGGGCTCTGAAGGGGCCGTCTACCCAAGTCTCCCCACTGCTCTTATGTGGAAATCATCGGCTTTGTTGCTATGCAGGGAACAGATGACAGCGGTGTAAATAAACTTCATCCTGTATCGCCGTCTTCTAAAATGACTAAGCAAACAGATTGCAGTTTTAGTTGCGAATGGACACTGAGACTGTGAACAGTAATCATTCGAGGACAATTATTCAATATATTAGCAACTCAAAAGCTGTAATGATAAAAAATGAGGTTCATGAAAGTGAAATTAAAACTTACATTCCAGTATCAGACACCTCAGAAACCTTAAAGTCGGCAATAAGTCTTGGAAACCAGGTCAAGCAAGATATAGATGTGGCCATCTGACTGCAGTTAATACCTGACTCATGCGCTTCCCAGAAATAATAAAACATTGGAAAGATTTATCAGTTTTTTTTTTTTGTACAAAATAAAAGTATCTGTCATTTTAAATTGTGACATAAAAAAGCACCTGAATGGAAGGGGGAAATTGGCAGAAAAGGTCATTTCCTTTCATTAACTCGTCTGCTCTGGTAAGCGCTTGTTAAATTTAGGGTTCACCAGATCACACTGAGGTGTGTGTGTGTGTTGTGGCCAAAAACATCTGCTAATGAGAGATTCCTGATGGAAAATTGGCTGGCGGACAGAACTAGGCGCAGCTAAAATCTCAAAATTTCTCGGTGGGAAATTTTCTCTTGGCATGTTTCATTCGGTCACTATGGATTTTTAATATATTTGCATGCTTGTGTGTGTGTGTGTGTGTGTGTGTGTGTGTGTGTGTGTGTGTGTGTGTGTGTGTGTGTTTGTTCTGCATCTAGGCCTTTCTTTTGTCCCCAAAAGCTATGCAAAGACATTCAAGTGAGGCCACTCAAGTCAGGAAGTGTTAAACTTGCCAAATGCAGACAATTAAGTGCTCTCGAGACAAAATGGAGAACTGAGAACTCGCAGAGCTGCTATTGAAGGAGCTTTAATACTCTTTACTTTAAAAACACACGCATGCGGCAGGGTCCTTCACCTCCTCATCTTTGTGTTAGCCTCTAACCCCAATATTTTAACAACAGGAACGCAAGAATTAAATTGGGTGAAACAATTTTTCCACAGCCTCAAACCATCTTAAATCACAGCCCCCGGAAGAGGCTTTACTCTTGGAGCAGCATCATTAGGGCTTTAAATGTTTTCAAAACATCCCTCATTAGCAACGGCCCTTCCAACCACACGCACACATTTCCATCCACAAACAACGAGTTCCTGGATCGCATTCCAAGGGAGGTAAGAATTTGCCACAGTGGCAACGCATCAAAAAAGGCCTAATCTGTTATTCCCAGAGCTGACAGCTAACTGACAACACCTAGTCTTTATAAACACACACATCAGTCCTGATGCCCTCATGACAGTACGACAGACGTGAGATGAGTCATTTGAGGTGGCTGAAAGAATAGACGTGTGTCTGCTGCTCACCTTGACCAGCCCACGCGTATGGGGGCACGACACTGACCTTGGCATCTTGGCGATTAATTTGCCCCTGATCTTGTCTCCCATGGTTTGAGTAGCATGTGTGTCAGGTCCGATGAAGGTGACACCTTCTGCTGCCTGCCGAGATAATAAAGGCTTTACCTTTACAGCTCAGGCATATCAGGTAGAAGCAGAGCACGCTCACTCTTGTGTAAATAAGCGTGTTTGAGAGACAGACTGTGTAGGTGGCAAAAAAGCAGCTATATATGCTCATTCCTACCCATTTTCTTCAGAGTAGCTCATCGTCATGTGATTTGCTGGAAACAGTGCGGTGGGTATTGTGGCAGATCTCTGGGTCCGTCTAGCTCAGAGCACAGCTCAGGTTAGACCGCGGTAACAAAGGGAATGTTTAATTACAGCCTGACATCTCGAAGAGATCCAGAGATTAGCGGGAAAGCAAGAGCGGAACAAGACGCAGGTCTGGTGGAAACACGATCTGTACACTGCAGATGAAATTGTAGGGAATATAATATCTGTCTGCTGATTTCTGCTTGGTTGATCCTGCACTTGGACATTCCCACTACGTTTCAGAAGTCATGCTGACTGAGAGAAAGTTATACTGTAGATATAAAGACAACCATTAAAATAATACCAAATCACAAATTGAAATACAAGGAATAGCAGGTTTATTTTCGTTGTCGAGTGAAGTGATTTCAGAACATATATTATTACACATTCTCTTGAAAAGATTACTCACAGTAGGAAATTAATACAATAAGTGTTTATATTTAAATTCATGGGAATCTCAGCTATATATTTATTTCTCAAATGAATAAATCACATTATATTATTTTAAAATATTATCAATATCTAACCATTATTAATATTATTATTTAAAAATATTAATTTATATAAATATTAATTTAATATTTTAATTAATTAATATGTGACCCTGGACCACAAAACCAGTCTATAGCCAACAATACATTGATCAGTAAATCACAAAACAAATAAATCATTGATCAATAATCAAAACACAATACAATAAATCGCATAATACTATTTAAAAATATTATCAATATTTAAGCATTATTATTATTTAAAAATATAAATTAATTTAATATTTCATTTAATAATTTATTAATATATAACGTGATATTTATATATTTGATATAATATATGAACATATATAAAGTAATATTTTTAAACAATAAATAAAAAAAATTATGAAGAAAATAATAACAAATAAATAATAAGGTAGAGATAAAAAAACAGATAATTATTTAGTGTGCTTCTCTGAAAGTCTCCCAGGTTAACACTGCAGATATAAGCCAACTGTGATCTCTGTTGTGACATCTTACAAATTAAGCACAATTAAAAGTTCAAGCTCTCCCAAATGTCACTCACTTTCCCTTCACAGGTCTCTATTTACCAAAAACAAACCGAGGGCTAGAGGGGATGACAGGAGATGTTCTTCCACTGAAAACAGGTGTTTCACCACCAATTGCCGTGAACAACCTCATTGCAGCACACTCTGACATTTGTGTGTGTGTGTGTGTGTGTGTGTGTGTGTGTGTGTGTGTGTGTGTGTGTGTGTGTGTGTGTGTGTGTGTGTGTGTGTGTGTGTGTTTTTGTGTGTGTGTAAACTTGTGTGTGTGTTACTGTTATCATGCCATTGAGGCCCTGCAGAGGAGGATATGTGCCCCCTCCCAACACACAACCTTTACTTTACCTCATTTTCCCCTCCATCACCATTTACTACAGACTCTTAACATAATAAAGGGAACCTGGAGAACTAATCCTCAGAAATCTGCTTTCCTCTCTCGCCTGTTCCTTCAGGCAATACAGCACAAGAAAACACTTCATTTGAATTCTTAAACTGTACAAACTGTGAATGAGCTCCTTTTAACTGCAAATGTCATTACATCTCCATTTCCAGGGGAGAGCAGTAGGGGAAAAGAGGCTCTCTCACATTTATGACAAACCCTTTTAAACAGGGCACAATGGGGCAAGGGGCCTGATGAACCCCCACCCCCCACCCCCCCAAAAGGCAGGGGCCATAATATCAAATGCATTTACCTGGCACTTATGTTTTGAATGGGGGTCTTTGCTCTTATTCCACAAAACAAATACACACACACTTGACAGGCGGTGACCCTTGAGAGCACAATTGTATCACTGTTCCTTAAAGGATTTAAAGGGATAGTTCACCTAAATATAAAAATTCTGACATAATTTACTCACAATCATGTCTCTTTCTGAAAATGTATGACTTACTTTCTTCTATGGAACATAAAAAAGATATATTGGTTTTTTTTTTCTTCCAAATGATTAAATATATTCATTTGTGTTTCACAGAAGAACTACAGTAAGTCCTACAGGTTTGGAATGACAGGAGAGTGATTAAATGATCACAGAGTTTTCATTTTGGGATGAACTATCCCATTAACGTATGAATTGTGTCATGTTTAAAATAAATAACAATAGTGGAAACTCTCTGAAATGTACATGTCATTTTGTTTCACTGCTGAAAGTCTTTATTCTTAAGAAATGGCCCTTCTTAAGACTGGCGTATTGTCAAAATGACTTGCGAGGTGTCCGTCCGCATTCACAAACAGCAGTGAGAAACATTAAACATGACATGAGAGAAATCTTGACAATCCTAAAAGCCGCAAAACACAAGCACAACATCTTGCGGGAAACCAGCCAAACCAAACATGGCATATGGCAGCCATTAAAGTGATCCGGCATCAGAGCCGACTTCAGCCATTAAAAAAGCCACACACAGTATTTCTGCTTGATCATGTCACTTTAGCAGATCTAATTGGCTGCATTCTGTCCATGTTTCACAGCAACAGTAAACCACACTACCCAGCCGTTCCCTTTCATCTCAGCAGAATTACATTAGCGCAGCTGTGTTCGACAGAGGCCGCAACACATCACGACAGCTACAACACTCGGAATGATTAGAAAAGCAATAAATCCCAGCTTTCACGAGCCGTGCATTAGCATGTTATGATATTTAAAATCACAGCCTCATCACTGTCAGCGGTCAGAAAGCATTTGAATATAAAGGTGAGGATTCTGAAAAGGATGAAATGTGAAATTTGAGGCTCAGATTTTCAGACAGCCCATTTTCTGAGCTACGTTGTGAATTAGCAGGTGCTAGCAGGCAGCCAGAAGCAGAGATGACTAGCGCTTCATTGATATTCCCTGAGTGTGCGTCCATTCACGACTTCACTCTGTTCACCCTGGTAGCGTTCGGATCAAAGGAAACTTTCCTCGAAGCACATCTGATCAAACTCAGCCGTTCTTCACTCAAATACATGGCCACATTTGTATTCCCACAGTGCATTCTGCTCAAAGTTGCTATTTACAGTACTACAAGAAGCAGTCCACTGCTACATGTGGACTGAAGTAAACCAACACAATTGTATGACTTAAAATCACAAGAATTGTTTGTATTTTGACCCGTTTTTAGATCTAAATTGCCATATAGCCAGTCATTAAGTATCCGCAGCATAATCCCACTTTGGTTATACCTCTTTTTCCTGTTCACAGAACCATCTACATTGACTTGTGACGAAACTACTGACGTGGGGTGGGGGGGACAAGCCCTCTGAATAGTGCAAACACACACACACACACACACACACATATTTGACTACCACTGAGTCGGGCACAAAAAAAGGAGAAAAAATGGCAAAGATTAACTTATTGAGGTCTCCATTGCCATAGCAACACAGAATAGTTTTGATGCGTCTCCCTTCACAGTCAATGAGGTTTGAACGTATCACGGAGCAGATAGCTTTTCTGTGGCTTGTTACTAAGGGGGCTATTTAATGCAGATACTGCTGTGCGTCTGAGCACAGATGGCTGAATACTCGAGCATGGCCACTTTGAAGAGAGCTCCCGTCCACATTTTCAGGGGGCCGCTTTGCAACATTGATCTGAAAGGGGGGAACGGTTGTTAATAATGAATAAATCAACAATGGGGAGAATAGCCCAGGCAGAAGCAGTTAAAATGGAATAGTGTATGACTCTGGAGTGATGCAGCGGATTAAAACATGATAGTTGTCATCGCTCGCCGTACGATCAGGCCGTCGTGATATGACACACCAGAATCAAGTAAATATGGGTTTGGGAGAGATTCTAATCAAGCGGACGTCATCTTAATTGAGCTGTCAGTCAAACTGAATACTGCTGTTCTGTTTTCGTCTTGGCATATTATTGTATTACTCATGGATGTGTGCTTGTACTGGACAGCGTAACAGCTTCGTTTAGTCACTCTGGCATGGAAGAACACGCTGCTGGTTTGGGCCATTCAAAATCCTCGCTGTCACAAAATCATAGTTGAATTTTTTATTTCCTTTTTTTGCAGTTTATTTTTGAATATTTTATGAGGAGAGAGAAATACAGGAAAAATCTCCCTCACATTTTTGAGTAAACAACGTGCTAATTAACATGCCAATTTTCTCAGCAGGAATATGAAAAGTTGTGCAAAATACACTCCATTTGCAAAAACACTTCCGTCCTCACAAAAATTTAATTACGCTGTAGGACACGAGCCATTCAGTGCCCACCGGCCACACCGAGACGAAACAGACACACTCCAAGCATATATACTAAACACAGCAAACACCTGCCCTTGCAGAAAATCCCCACACCTGTGAATGTTGCTGTGTGAACATCCATGTTTGACACGTTTGCCGCAGTTGTTCATACACGCACCTGAAGATAACGTTGACCCTGTGGCAGTGCCGCCACCCCTTTCCCGTCGCCCAGGCCTATCCCCTCGACGCTGAAGGACGTGGCAGACAGGTGAGTGTAAACAATTCATCACTGCTGTGACACCTCCACATCTGCCAGGCACAACAGGGCCAGGGAAGCTGTCAGTCACCTCCGCCAGCCTAACTCCCCTCAGCCTCGCTGGAGCAGGACCACTATTACAAGCAGATGTTTCCTTTTATGAAAGCCGCATGCAAGACTTTCGGACACCTTGGAGACCTGCGAGATAATACCAAATATCATTGCATAGATTTACACAATTAAAACATCCACAAAAAATAATAAAGGAATTATAATGCATAACATGTTTTGTTTGAATATATTGTTTCTGATAGCAAATAAATTATCTTGAGTTAGTGTGGTGTCATTTATGTGTATGTTTATTGAAAAGAAAAAAGCCTGGTAGCTTTAAATCATGTATATTAAAAGGGACCAGAAAAAAAAGCACTACTACTACTACTAATGATAATGATAAAAATAATAATGATAATAATACATTTGTCAAAAAATATATAATAATAATTATTATTATTATCAATGTTATTGTAAAACTGACTTTTTTTTTTTTAATTTGTCATTGTTAAACTTGTTAAAAATAATCATAATAATGCAATTAATATTATGACATTTTGTAAGTACAGTATTTCAAATAATTTTTATAGCATTAATAAAATAAATCAACACACACACACACACACACACACACACACACACACACACACACACACACACACACACACACACATATATATATATATATATATATATATATATATAAAATTGTATTTATTTTATTAATGTTATTGTGTATTTTTGGCTGAACTATACCTACACAATGATATTCTATAATATTCTAAAATATTAAACAATAAGTGGAACTCATCAAGTAACATTCAGTTTGTCTAGAACTTCAGTAGATCAGTGGGCGGTTGTACCTCTGAAAGACATCCACCTCTGCTTGATATGAAAAGCTCTCAATTACAAGTGTCACTTAGTGATGGCCACCATTGTCTAAATAAACATACAGGCCTGGAGGGAAAAACACCTACAGTGCTAGAACTGTGACAGGGTGGTTTTTTCATACAAATGGGGCTGACTAAAAGGTGATGAGTGTCAGACCCACAAGTGGCCCATTGTCACAAAGAACAAGGACAATATGAAGCCGAGTTGTTCTGTGCCCTCTCCAGCAGGGGCTAGGATCATGTGTGACCACAGCCATCCATCACCCAAGCTTTAACAATACCGCAGGACTTTGTCTCCCCATGTACATGTACTGACCCCAAACCCCTTAAATACACACTGATATATAATAAGCAAACTAATACAATTACAGGACATTACAGATACACACCATCCAGCTGAAACATATGCCAACTTCATTAATTCAGCATATTTTACTGTGGCTTTTTATCAATTTTGATGTAAATCAACCCCACATGGTGGCACAACTCAAAGTAGATCACCTACTTAAGTGCTATACCTCAGATTAACAAAACCATCAGCATCAAGGTCTTACAGGTTGAGAAGCAGGCTCAAGAGCAAATACTCACAGGGGACTCAATAACAATGCTGGGGTCCTGGTGGGCCACAAAGCCCATCGAGGCCTTTTGTTTCTAGAGGGGGCCTTGCATGACAATCGCAGACTGGCAGGCAGCGCAGGGGGTCAGAGGAACCTGGGACAAGGCCGTATTGTTCCTCTCCCTGTGCACAAGGTGCACCTCCTTCATACCGACAGGAAACAGAGACCCGACTAAGAATAATCTGGGCAGGCCAGAGGGTTTTCAAACCAAATTACAACTGAAAAAAGGCTCTCATTTAACAGTAGAGCTTACCTGTTGTGGTTTGGGGTGGAGAGTGGAGGAAGGAGAGAATGAGGCAGGGAGTAAGGGAGAAAGAAACAAAAAGATAGAGAAAGCCACTGTGTGAATTAACCCGCCATTTTCCTACTCTTTAAAAGGTAATAATTATGGAAGCAGCTGGAAACTTTTGGGGCTAGAATTAAAAGCTAAAAGCATAGCTCCCATTTGATTTCTGCTTGTTCTGCCGTGAACGGCCATTGGCTGGCCAGCGGAGGGGTTTTAGTGGTTGCAGGGGGACTGCTCTTCTGTTAGGTTTTTTTTTTTTTTCCATGCCTCAATTTTTTCCTTATCTAACACATACAAATTGAAGCAAAAGGAAAGACATGTAAATGTTGTGACATATGGAGAGGACTGCGAGTAAACAGAGGTAGGTGAAAATTGGGCAGGGTGGGGTAAAATCCCCTCAGGTAACAGGGGCAAAGATACCCCTCCGCTTTTTTGGGAGATTCACCCCCTTTTCAACAAGCTCGACAAAATAGCGATTGCGCATACAAAAAGGTAGCCCACGCAGTTGGCATAGATGGTGACTGTCTGATTATTAACATAAAAGCCAGAGATAACAAGGTAACAACCATGGCCAGAATACACAAAAGAGCCTCTATTACCTGGATGTTTACAGTTATTTACAGCTACAGAGAGTCCTTTCCTCCTGCTTTTCTCTGGACAATAGATGAAAATGGCCTTTTTAACATGTCAAGAGCAGCGGTGAGGATTTCCACTACTAAACTGCTAAGGGCTTGACCTGAGTCCAGGTTTTCTTTAGACTGCTGGGAGGTTGGATGGCACACTTGGTTAAGACGTGGGAAGCCAGACCAAATTAACCTACAAGTCGGGCCATCGGCCAAACACTGCAGCTGCAGAAGTACAGGTGTCTCCATCAGGGTTGTGCACCATTCGGAATTAAATTCAGAATGCCTTGAATTTGGTAGCAAATAGGATGAAGAATTGCAATTTTAACTAGAAAAGCTTCCACACATCAAAGTTTAGGTTGTTCAGACAGAGACAGCAATGAAAATTTTGCACAATCCTAGATAAGATTTGTTTCACAGCAAACTTACACTTGACAGAACAATCTAAAGTATGCAGTAACCAAGAAAGACAAAAGCAAGCATTCTAATACGAACACAATAAAGAGTACTTACATAAACATAATTAATGGATCAGACTCAATAACATGGTATTTTGGGGCAGACAATATCTGGCAGTCGTTTTGTAACTGCCAGACCTTTGGGGAAATTTCTTTCATATGAATAATTTGTTTAAGCCAGAGGCTTTCCATATTGAAATACTTTCCATTGTACTCACAGTTTGACAAATCCACTTTCAAAAGCTGTGCTTGCCTCATTTCATAGGTTTGCCACAATGCTAATCTCAAACTTGTGGAACTGGGCAAAAGCAGAGCCAAGTAAGGTTATTGGCTTGGCGTTAAGACCCTGATTATTCCAACATTTATGCTGTTTTATGCTCCACAAATGTTATTTGATCCAAAGGAACTGTTTCTTCAGGGAGCTAATATCTCTCCAGAACGGAGATATAACTTAGATAGTGCAAATGCCTTCATGGGCTACTAAGATTGCTATTTCTAAATTAAGAGCAGAATCCTATCTGTTAAATCTTCATCTGCGGAGGGTAGCATATAGTAAAGAGTAGTAACAGACCCACCTGTTAATAATTTTCCACAAAATAATTATCCTTTTTTTTAATGTTCTGAATCAGAGCTGGTGATGCCAGTCGTTAAAGAATCACTCTTTTGAGTTGAATTGCGAATAGCATTTAATGCATTATCTGAATAGGTTCACGATTCAGTCTGTATTTTTGAAATTGCTCGCTGACGCACTGAAAGCTTTAGTTTCTATACAATGTGATCATTTTGGAGACACAGAAGACAAAGTGAACTGGATTTTTACTTACAACTCATGAAATAAACGTACAGAGCGACGAAGAAGGCTCAACACCTGCACGTTAACGCCCCTGTAGGCTACTGCAGGTAAATACATTTTCCTACCAAGTACGTTAACTTTGTTTATGTTTGTTTATTTATTTTTTATGGTTTTGGCTACCTATGAATTCTACAGCATATCTTTCGAGGATTTGGTGTGGATACATTAGCTGATTAATGAAAAAGACCTGTGGCAGCACTGTCATAGGTTAAAATCCAGGTCAATCAGATATTGCATCAGGAGTTGTCTCTCACATTCTGTTGCTCCCAAATATACTTACATTTTCATCTCACCACAAATGTAAAGTTTTGGTTGGAATACTCATTGTTATTTTAATCTAACAGCTCAGTTCAGTTCAATGTCATTTAGCAAGTGTTTTTATCCAAAGCTAATGATCTCTACATGTAGATGCCAGACATAACCAGAATCTTCCATGAAGTTTTCCAAATGTTGTGGTCAAAAAATTATTATTATTATGATTATTATCCTTCTTAGTACAGTGGATGGTTGATACATGAGTAGGTGGTCCTTCACTCTGATTACGAATATTTTGGACCCCATTTACAACTGTAGTAAGCACTGACAACTTGAGATTGGATCACTCAAGATGGATGTTAATACTAGATGTAAATTGGCATAAACCTCTAGTTTGTTGTTCCCAACCTGTTTGAAAGCAAGCTTTGGGCAGTTTTACCACCATGTAGTACTTGTATTTTTGTATGTTTAACAAACATTTGACCTTGTATTTGATTAGGACAATTGCCATTACAATCAAGCTGTTGACTTTGTTAACATAAGAACTGAGTGGACATTCTCATTTTGCAAGTGCATTTATTTATTTATTTTTGGACTGTACTTGTCTCTCTCTTTCCAGAATAATCCTCAAAAAAGCTTCCTAGATTGAATATGCAGTTTATTGGGTATAGCCACAGCTAAACGTTAAACAGAATGACTCATGGGAAAGAATAAAAATACGTCTGCTATTCTAGAGAGGGATGGCACATCTGCAGGTCATCGGAAGAAAGAAGCACCGGTGAGCTCTGAGATAAAAGATAAAGATGACAGAGCTCTTTAGTGCCCTGTTAAAAAAGAAAAGAGAACAAGACGCCACTCATCCTCACCAGGCCAGCTTCATTTGCTTAATGGCACACAGCTTGAGTAGGGCCAGCTCCCCTAATAATGATCTAACAGTGCAACAAGGCGAGAACTAAGATATGGAAATATTGAAATTCATATAGGCAGGCTGAAAGCATCTCAGCATTGATCTAGCCTCAGCATGGGTAAAAAGCAGCGCTCCTTTAATCAGGGCAGGCCAGGAGCCTTTGGCTACACAGAGGTCCCTCTCAAGATAAGCCTGTCCTACAGCACAGCTAGCTGAGATGAGGGGGAGAGAGAGTGAAGCCTGGGGGCCTGAGCAGAGAGGAGAACCAGGACTGAATCTCAAATCAACTCATTATTCCCTACCTGCTGCACCTTTGTCGTGCATGGAGAGTGCTTCTTAATTCAAGCACCACTGCAGGACCAGGGTTACTGTTTTTTTTTTGTTTGTTTTTTTTTCTAACAAGAGACCAAATTTGATGTTCTTTGTGTTCTGGGTCAGTGGCGTGACACTAATATTCTTTTTGTCTTACCTATTCATTAATTCAAAATGCATTTTCGTAATGGCTTAAATACACCTCTTCTGCGATGATCATTGTAAAATTTTCTTAAATAAAAATCATTTTGAATATAAAGTTCAAATGTCAGGGTGATACAACTATCCTGCTATCATAATATAGAAAAAAAAAGCTTCATTAAAGGAGTTCTGGATATAAGATGTCATGTGGTCCAACTCCCCAATGAGGGAAGAAATTTAAACATATATTATTAATTGATGATATACAATTTGTTATTTACATTACATTTCGCTAATTTTTTACATAATATTTTTAAATGATGAAATGTTCCTTTTAAAATGATGCTGTTTTTAAGTAGTCGTTAAATTGATTTTTTTCTTGCACCGAAAAAAAAAAAAAAAAAAAAAAATGAAACCTAAATGAATATAAAGAATTGGGCTACATTTCTATGAACTTGACACACATTTTAAACTATATTTCCTCCATTTTATATGGCTCTTGTTTGTCACTGACCTCTGTGCCCTTGCAAATCTTTGTTAGTTTGCACTAGGCCTAATTGTTCTTTCTTTTCTCCATATGACCCATCCTGTTTCTTTTTACCCTCTGCATGTGTGCAAATGAAGTTTTCACCCTGGCAATCGCACCTTTAATTAAATCAAAACAAAAGGTGCTAAGGCTGTTGATCGTCAAGACTGAGGAGGAAAGAGGGGAGAAGAGGGTTACAGAATGCAGTGAATATCAATGTGTGATGAATGACTGGTCTCCCCCAGCTGTCATCCAAATGAACGTGAATATTCAACTCTTTCCCCTCCACTTAGCTTCCATTTAGCTCTGATGATATTTCATTAGCTTGTCCCATGGTGCTGCGAAACAATAACTGATCCGCGGAAAGCTGTTTCGCCTTCATGTTTATTCTAAAACAATACTTACTTCATTATGCCATGCATTTCCATTTCTTTCTCATTTTTGGCATACATCCCCACAACCAGCACGGATCAAAGTGTGTGTCATTTTGGTGAGTGTTTTAATTTGTATCGAACTGATTAGCCGACCAGGCCTGCTCCACTGGGACAGAGGGTTTTGCGTTCCTACATTGCAACATTGAATTGTAATATGTGTGGTGTTCTGGTATCCAAAGTTTCACTACGCATGGAAAACGTAGTTTCATCAGATATTAACTTTTGCACCAGTGTTTGCACACAAAAGTAAACATTTTTTTGTTTTTTTTTACGAGTCAGTGAAAAAGATTTGAACTTGTGAGTTAGCGATTTAAATCAGTGTCATATATCTATATCTATATCTGTATATTTTGTCTAGATCTATGAGTTATATAGACATCTATCATTCACAGATGCGATGTCTGCTTGAAAGAGCAGCAAACCATCTTCTTTCTCTCACCAATGCCTTCACCTGCTCTTAGACTATCCGCTCCACCACACCAATGTCAACACATCCTCTTCATGTCAAGACAGATTGGTGTGTTAGCCCGATGCTAAGCCCTGCATTTCAATCATTGCTTTCCCATTCGTGCGCCACGTATTGATTTGGATGAAAACAACTTGCTAATCCAAATAAACAACATGTCAGTGAGCCATTCAAGCTAACAGAAATATTAGCACAGCATGATCCCTTGGCTGGGCAAGCCCAGGGTCTACCAGAGCTCCTGACCTGGCAGGGGGTTGCAGTGGAGGGTGGGGGCAGTTGTGTGTGAGTGTGGGTGAGGGGGATGCTTTTGCATGAACATCAAACCAGCAGCAGCGGTACATTCCACTTCATTTATGCACTACGATTCAGTGACTGTCAAATTTGCACATACATTTCTCGGAAATTCAATTCAAATCAAGCTGTGAATTCAATTCACAGCCACCTGAAATAAAAGGATAGTTCACCCAAAAATGAAAATTCTGTCATCATCATACTCACCTTCCCAATATCATTCCAGACTTTTGTTCCTCTGTGGAAAAGAAAAAAAAAAGAAAAAAAAGATATTCTGAGGAATGTCTCATTGGTTTTTGCCATTACAATAAGAGTTAATAAGGTAAAAAAAAAAATTGGACTATTCACTTTTATTGTATGGGCACAGAATATTTCTTTGTTTTCCACAATAGAACTCAGTCAAGTCATACAGGTTTAAAACAACATGAGGGTAAGTAAATGATGAAAGAATGTTAATTTCTTAAATAAATTCATCCTTTACTACACTCCTACACTGAAGTAAAGCTGAGCTTTAAGACTCTTAAGACAACATTTATCAACTGTGATAGACCTACTCACTGCTAGATTTACCTCACAGATGAATTCAAGTGGTGTTAATTTTAAGTCTAGAAATTGAGGGCCTCCCAGAGCTGCCCTAGTGACCCCTGGGCTGGTTTCACTCACTGCTGCAGGGGAGCATGTCAGCTTGGGGGCCATCCCGATCGCCCCAGCATGCCACGGGGCAGGCAAGGCTCTGCACAGCATGGGCAAGAGAGCGTCCGTGCCGGTTTTAAGGTCATGCTAATTGCCACACTCCTCCGTCATGCCGTCACTTAGCGGCAGAGACTGCATTCAGAGCATGATGCAGGTGTTGGGTGCCCTTTAAACCTTTAATTAAATATTACTGTAAAAGGTTAATGCAGAGAGCCAGGTATTACAGCCTGCAATGAGCGTGCAACCATAAAACTCTATTTATGTGAAGGATTGACCTGATGGTTATTTTATCAAAGGAAACGGTGAGACGAGTCAGGATATTTCTGCTATTGTGTGATATTCAACAGCATTATTTAAAATGTCAGTTTTAATCTATTACGCAAAACCCTGTTTGAATAAACTATCGGCTGCACAATTAGTTAAAACATTCCCAGCGCAAACGTGTCAACTGGAGAATCTGAATGATTTAGACTAAATATTTTTGTCACTATATAAAGAACAATTGTCACCTTTTGATAATCTAATCAGGATTTTGAGCGACCCTTGATAATGAGACCCATCTGCCGGAGGCTTATAATGATGCAAGCAAGGGAAAAAAAGTATACAAATGCAATGCAACTTCTTTCATTTTAGGCTGAAAAGAGACTACCAATTTAGTACATAATTAAAACATGACAAAAAGTAATGTCAAGCAATTTAGATTTACCAAACCTTCAAAAGGAGCATAAATTGCAGACTAAGCATAGAGAGAAGAGACAAAAATGTAGTATGTGAGTAAGGAATGATTTGGAAATGTGGCCAACAATTCTTACATTTTTAGATTCCATCCAGCCACAAATCAATAGACTTGATGTTGCTCACTGTGGAAATATTTGGATATATTAGGAAAATATGTCTCCGCCCGAATTCTCAGCTGTGATATGAGACTTTATAAATATTTGCAGAGGGAATTTTTCAGTGTCTGTTATAGGAGAACACAGCTGTGATGGAAGAGCATGTATGATTGGTATGACATTAGGTTTCAACACACAATTAACATAAATGACCCTAATTAACAACCTTTTTCAGAGACATGGTAATGTGCCCCCCCAAAAAAATAATAATAATAATTTCTGGCTTACCTGAGTCCTTTTGTCAAATCAGCTGATAAACCTCAGTACTTTCAGTAAAACATGTTTCTAATAAATTCAAGGTATAGGTCATTATTTAGTCATCCTTAGTTGTTGTTTCAAACTTGTATGACTTTAATTTTTCTGGGGGACATAAAAAAAAATATTTAAAAAAAGTCAATTGAGTCAAATGTTGTTTGTGAGTTTTATAATATGAAACACTCTTCAAAATATTTTAATTTGTCAGTGGCATGAAGGTAAGCAAATAATTACAGAATTTTCGTTTTTTGGATGAATTAAACGGCGGCTTTTCAAATTCACAATGTTAGGATTAAGATTTAAATTATGTTAATTATCTTATTAAGCAATTAAATTAAATTCATAAGAAGTATTAACATGCTCAGATTTTCTAAAACGCTTTTATTCTCTCTCTTTGGTAAGGTATATCATCAGCATCTTAGCACAGTGTATTCAGTATGCATCAAGCATCTGGAAGCGTCAGCCATTTTCATATGGTATTTTCATATTATATTTCAGCAAGGCAGAATAATCTCACTTAACATAAGAACGGTCCTTCTCTCTGGTGCACTGCATTGCCCCCTGCTGTGGTTTTGTTGTTTCTAGTTTTGTTAAATAATTAATTCTTCCCCACAATTCCTTCCATAATCTATAGCTCACCATAACCAGGAGAAATTGTGCCAGAGTCTTATCTGTGACAATAAAAATATAGACGTTGTGTAGTAGTATAAAGTGTTGAATAGCACAAAGTATAAAAATGTTAGCACCTTCATCTTAATTTTTGAGTTCTCCTTTGTGGCTCCTGGTTTTTCGGGGTTCTTTTGTGGCCCAGCAGATCAGGGCATGAGGAGCCCAGTAATTTAATTCTCTTACTATCCACCTCCCAGCCCAACCTCCAGACCACAGCTTCTCTCAATCTCTTGTTTTCTTTTCAAGCCTGTATTTGCCTTCTTCCTCGTTCTCTTTCTCTATCTCTCTCTGGGCTGAGGCTGGGCTGAGCTGCCTCCCTGTGGTGAGGGTTGAATCCAGGGGCCACCTGCAGCAGCCGCCACTAGCGCAGCCAGACGCCGTCGGCCCCCTTTGATATCTGTGTGGCAGCCACCCCAGCCACATTTACGCCCGCGCACCAGCCGCAGAAACCACCAGCTAATGTAGGATATCAAACAACAGTCGCCTTCTCTTTCTCGCCCGCTTTTTTGTCTCTCTCTCTCTCTCTCTTCAGCCTTCATTCTCTCTTTCTCCCTCTCTTTTTCCGGGGGTTTGAATTTGGAGTATGTTTAAGCCGCCACACCAGCCAGGCTCAGGCCCTTTCAGAGGCACAGCTTGGGCTCCCCGTCTGGCCCATGGCCTCTGTGGCCGCCTCTATATTACACTGGCTTTTGTTAGCGGCGGCCCAGCCAAACAGGACCAGCCATAGGCCGCCATTTTCACCACCACCTGAGAGGAGATGAGAAACGAGGGAAACGCACACTCGCACACAATGAAATGAGCCGCATTTTTCAAGTGAGCTCCTCAGGGAAGCCAAAGCGAAGATGAAAAGAGAGTAAGGAGGGACGAAAAATAAAACAGAAAAAACTACTTTTATAAATACAAGTCTGACCAATTGCCAACAATTGTACAAAAAATTAAAAAGAAATGAAAATGCATTCTACCTATTGCAACATGTAACCCATATGTGACTGTATGAGGCTTTTATTTTCGCTGTACATATATATTAACTATAAGTGACTGAATTGAGAAGCTTGGAAATATGGTTTGGTCACGTCTGACAACGTTTATATTTTTCAGAGCGAGGAAGCTACATTCATGCAGGGATTCTAGCAGGCACCCCAGGAAGACTGCGATAATTAAATGAATTGACTAAAAGGATGCAATGAATATCCCTGCACAGCATCAGGTTAAAGTCGACAAAATTGAAGTCCAATCTAAAGAGTTTCAAATCAATTTACTTGAACAGTAGAACGTACATCAACTGACACTCTGGTTAATTTCTGTTTGCGATGTATATGTACGCATGGTTATCTAACCATTAGCAGCAATGCATTCTCTATAAAGGCCGCCTGATGCTGATTAAAAAAATAGTTTTTATGTTCTTAAATAAATACAAAAAGCAACAATAACAGCACAGCGTTTAGTTTAAGGTGCTATTCATTCCACCGACAACAGAATAAAAACACTATCAGGGTCCTCGACAATACACAAACGTGTGGGTACGCTCCTCGGCCTATTACACATGAACAAAAACATCCACATGCTAAAAAATAAACAATGAACAAGTGCTGTGTGTACAAACACCTACTTACAAAGACTCTTACACACCAGAACAAATGCACACACACACACACACACCTGAGGAACATGTGGTGCTAAACTTAAGCTAATTAAGTGACAGACAATTGCACTCAGGGGAGACATTCCTAGGAATCACTATCAACAACTGGATCAACATGGCAGAGAAGAGAAGGTGTTTATTAGCCAGTTGTTCATACTTTGCTTCGCACTAAAGTGTTAAAATGGTCTTTTTTGGAGAGGTGTCATCGCAAACTGTCATGAGGAATATTTGTCAGCTTATTAGATTCAAGAATGGTTTAAGTGGAATAATAATTATATTAAAGGTACAGTTTACCCAAACAATACAAATTCTGTTATTCCAAACCTTTATGGCTTTCTTTCTTTTTTTTTTTTTTTTTTTTTTCAGAGGTATACAAAAGAAGATACTTTAAAGAATTTTGGTAACAAAACAGTTTTGGTTACTATTGCATGCTTTCGTTGTATGGTTAAAAAACACTGAGACATTTAACAAAATATCTTCTTTCATGTTTCACAGTAGAAAAATATTCATAAAGGGTTGGAACTTCGAGTAAATGAAGACTGGATTAAAATTTTGGGGTGAAAAAACTCTTTCAACTCTTGCAAATCTAGAAATAGATGAAAATGCATTTTGTATTTGCAAACAGTTTGATTTGAATGTTTTTGGATATGTATAACTACAGTATTAACAAAATTTGGATTTGTGCCCTTTTTAAATAGGTTTATATTATAAATATACATTTTATGATTTATCTCCTGTCTGATTGTAAGAGTATATTTTTCTACAAAAAGATGCAGTTACTATTGACATTAGTCAGTCTGTTACCTAGTGAATTTTAGGTTATAGATTGAACAATCATGCCAAACATGTTTATTTTTTAAATGTTGTAACTGAAAAAAAGGATGCTAGATATTAAACGAAGGGTATCTGATGCATGAAAGTAGAATATAATTCTGTCAAAGAGGGAAAAGTAAATATACACTGACGCCATCAAACATTATCACCAGAGATTTAAGGAGACATCCAGATATCAAATGCCTGTCAAATCTGTTAAGATCTGCAAACGTCTGATAAAAGCACACTATTCTGTTGCTAAAAAGTCTATCGAAAACAATAAATGTTAATTCTGCCGCTATCTCCCGGATAGATCCCAGATAGATGCAGATCCATTGTGCTACACAGGAGGAGTTTGGAACGCTCTGTGGTTATAGCTCTAATGGCTAGTCGTTAGTAATGCTCAATGATTATCATTAGGAAAACTGGTGGCTGAGTGTGGAAAAGCATATTACAATACACACCAGGCTGGGTGAAATACAGAATAAGGCACGAATGTCTCACAAAGGAACTTTATGTTTTATAGACGTAATGATAAAGTCTTTGATGGATATATATGGAAGGTGTTTTACATTTTCTGTGGCCCACAATGGGTTGTTAGAGAGCGAACAATGAAGAGTCCTCTCTGAGTGCTGTGTTCCAGTCACTTCACCTTGAACAAGAATGTGAATGTTCTGTCTATTGTTGTAGACTGTCTTCAAATGCTGTGAAAACCCTAAACTATCCCACTAAAAGGCCATTACTAAGACATGACCATGGCAAAATGGATGCAATTGTAAGATAATGTGTAAAGGTTGTAGATTATAGCACAGGAAGTGTTTAAGCCTGGCATTCTACATATATAACAGTCGTGTTTTGGTAATAGAAGTTATCAGTGTCATTGTAGAATGTTTCAAATCCCCATTCGAAGTACAATGAGATGATTTATCTGCTATGTTTTTGATTCGATTCTTTCACGGGTTCCCAAAACTGAGATGCACGTGTGGCTTTTCATGTCAATGCTTAACAAAATAGTGCTAGCATAACTAAACAAAGTAGGTTTAAACTAGAAAGAGCATGCAGCAGTTTAGAGCATGTCAATTTTTCCTAGGGTCTGGAAAGGTTAAACTCAAGTGGCTGGTAACAACTCTATTGTGTGGTGAGTCTCTGGTTGGCAGACAGAAGCGTTGCATGTAAAACTGCAGTGGAGGCCTGTCCCTGGAGACCCCTGTGCACAGCAGGTTAACCTGTCAGTGCTTTTTTAAGGCCTGATTGCTAAGCCCCCTGTAGCTTGAGGTAAACTGACAATTTTCCATCAGCAGGGAGGTTGGCTTTATTAGTGATAGGGTGGAAAAAAAAGTAAATTTGAGCGCAAAGGGTATTGTTCCCTCCAATGGAGGATTAACATATGAGAGGCTCAATCAATTAGCTTGACGCTAAGAAACACATGAGCCTGGTTAATGAAGAGACATTCAAAAAACTGAATGCACAGACACTGAAGAACAAAACATGTTAAACATGTTTGCAACTGATATATTCCGGTTATTTCCACTGAAAAGATAATTCAGGGATAATGAAATCCACCGAATTGCACGGAAATAATAACTGAATAACTGGTTAGCATAGCTCAGCTTATTATAATGCTTGTATTGACAAAAAATTGACAGGCACAGCAGAAACCTGTTTCCACATATTTGTAACTTTTATTTATCTCTTCCTTGTTTCTCCAGGAAAAGATGCCATTAAGATTGATACCAGTCAAGCCCTGTAAGTATTTGATTTACAGATTAAACAATCAAACTAAATGACAGTTTATGAACGTTGTAAATGCAGAAATGAAAGAGAGACATTGAATAAGGGCTATCTGATGAAAAAAAAGAAAAATGAATAAGTTAAAAGTGTTTTCAGTTGCAAAAATGTATATTTATAGAAATCATTGTTGACTGATTAGCATAGCACAACTTATATTATCATATATAACGAAGGCTCTATAAAACTGTCAACAAATTACATAAAATTACAGAAATACACAACCTAAAGCTAAACACTCTCTTCAGGTAAAAAGCATGACCTAATCAGAGCATGACAGGGCATAAAACTAGTCATGAGGGGTTAAGCTGGTCCCTATAGTTCTACAAAATTTGGAAGAACTGAAGAACAGCACATACAGTACATGGTGTAAAGTGTAAAGTGAAGATATGACCAACAATAATCAAAAGTACTAGTGTGATTCACACTTAAAGGGATAGTTGTGCCATATATTCACCCTCATGTTTAAACACAAAAGCAGAAGAATTTTTAAAAATGTTTTTTGTTCATACAAAGATTGAGACGTTTTTCTTTTTGTGTGTGTATTCTGCAGATTAAAGAAAGTCATGCAGATTTGGAATGACATAAGGCTAAGTAAATAATGACACAGTTTTAATTTTTGTCTGAACTATGCCTTTGACTCAATGTCACTGTTTTGCACATGGAGAAGTGTTAGCATATGATGGATGTGAATTGGTGATGAGGCACTAAGCAATAAATAATTCAAGCACACACACACACACACACACACGCACACACACACACACACATATATATATATATATATATATATATATAACACGCACTATATATATATATATATATATATATATATATATATATATATATATATATGTACGTATGTGTGTGTGTGTGTGTGTGTATATATATATATATATATATATATATATATATATATATATACACGTCCATAAGTCATTAAGGTAGATGGTGACCCTAATAAGAAGACGTTGACACGGAAGGCTGGGGGTAGCTTGCTGACAGCATGGGAGCCATTTAATCTAGCCCTTGATTAACTCATCGTCTGTCCACTTGTCCTACAGACATGTGCTAACATGTCATAATCGTCATAATTCTCATCAGCCTTCACTCACTCCCCAGCTTCCTGATTAGGGCCCTTTTCCCAGAAGGCCCCTGGTTAAAGCTTAATAATTCCCCTTAGCCTCACCCCAGTGTACCGTGGGCCCTTCAATTAAATACAGAATATCTAACACACGCATACTGACTCAGGATGGACCCTACCTCCAGCTATACGCCATGCTGACAAGCTGCACTGTTCTTCGGTTTGCAGCAATTAGTCCCCTCTTATCAAACCCCTGGCACAGAGTGTGCTCTCCAAATGTGCTTGCTTGTTTTATTTTGTGAAGTGCCACCACAGCGCTTTGTGGACGGGGAGGAGGGATTTGTGCGGTGCCGAATTCGGCATTAAAAACACAGCTTGTTGCTCACTGCACCTTCAAATAGCTTTCCTCCCCTTTGTTTTATGTGCTTTTTTTGTACGACAGGGCAATATCTGTCAGGAGTGCCACTCTTTTAATGCAATTCCCTCTCTTCGGCATCATTGTGAACAGTTGTCAACAGTGTTTCCCATTTATTTGTCGAGTGCTAGAAGGATGGGGGCCTAGCAGAATCCCCCAGTTCGTCAGCAAGCCCACTGGGGACTGTCTTCGCTCAGACTTCCCACGCGAGCTATGCGCGAGGTGGGAAGTAAATGCACTCGTTTCCCTTCCAGCAAGGCGCTGTTTATTTTTCAACACCTCCTTTGAGGGCCGCATCCCAGAGACCAGACAGCCAATAGATGGGAGGGATGTCGCTACACAACACCAATTTGTGGAGTAGTGGGTTCGGCTCTCCATGTTTATGAAGTTGTCCTCTGCCTCAGGAGCGCCCGTGTGATGATGAGATGTGCCGCCTCAAATAAGAACACCTCTGTCAGGATGAGTAAGCCGACCATGTCCTTCTCACCATAAATATGACTGTCAGGAGTTTGGGGATGAGCAGCGTTTCTCATTGTTTTCGCCACTTGTGATTTGTCAAGAAATCAATATACTCATTATCACCATAGCTGCCTGAGAGTAGCGAAAGAATGTATGTCAGATACAGAGAGGGAGATGCATGTGGATGACGCGTAGAAAAAGCAGGAGTGTTAAGATGACACCCGTGTATAAGATCAGGAATGACATCACCTATGCGTGTGAGTGTAGATGACTGTCAACCCAGTCTCTACTGATGTTAAATGGTGACAATTAAAGGGACAGTTCACCCAAAAATGAAAATTCTGTCATTATTTTCTCACCCTCATGTCTAAACCACATTGAGTTTCACTTAATTTAACTGTATGGACAAACAACACCGTGGACCAATTATTGGGTCGTTTTGTGAATATGTTATTGGAAGGCTTTGTAAATATGTTTGAATTGTTAATCATTTTGATCTTTTATTTTTTTTAAAAAAATCACAAATATCTAACCTTTCATTGAACTAAAACATTTCAAAATGGGGGAAAATCTCATGAAATAAATGTTTTTCTCAAATACATGTTGAACACAATTATTGGTACCCCTAGAAATTCTTATGATTAAAATATCTGTGAAGTATATTTCCATTCATATTTACAATTTTGAGCATACCAGGGTGATTATGAACATGAAATTATCCAGCCATGGCTTCCTGTTTCACAGGAATATAAATAGGAAGCAAAACAAAGGCCAAATTCCCTTAATCATCCATCACAATGAGAAAAAACAAAGAATATATTTCTGATGTGCTGCAAAAGATAATTGAGCTTCAAAAATTAGAAAGTGACTTTAAGAAAAGAGCTAGAGCAGTGAAAATTCCCGTTTACACCATCAGAGCAATAATTAAGAATTTCCAATCAACAGAAAATGTTACAAATCTGCCTGGAAGAGGAAGTGTGTCGATATCGTCCTAATGCACGGTGAGGAGGAGAGTTTGAGTGGCTAAAGACTCTGCAAGAACCACAGCTGGAGAATTGCAGAAAATATTTGTGTCTCAAGGTCAGAAAACCTTCTGTTGTCATACACAACTGGGACTTCAAATGGGACTGGCTTCTATGGTCAGATGTAACTAAAAATTTGCTCTTTAGCAACAAACACTCAATATGGGTTTGGTGCACACAGGGATAAAAAGTACCCCATGTGTACAATGAAATATACTGCTGTATTTTTAATGTTGTGGGCCTATATTTCTGCTGGAAGTCCTGGACATCTTGTTTAGATACATGGCATCTTTGATTCTATCAAATACCAACAGATACAGAAATCAAAAAGTAACTGACTGACTGTTAGAAATCTTATAATGGCCCATGTTTGGATCTTCTAACCGGAAAAAAAAAAAAAAATCCTTAAAAACAACACAAAAAATGGGTCACTGTGCACAAAACCAAATTTCTGCTATGGCCATTCCAGTTCCCTGACCTGCACCCTGTAGAAAATGAGAGTGGTGAACTGAAGAGGAGAAGCACCATCATGGAGCTGGGAATCTGAAGGGTCTGGATAGATTCTGGATGAAGGAATTGTCTCTGATCTCTTGTCAGGTGCATTCTAACCTCATCAGGCATTATAGGAGAAAACTCAGAGCTGTTATTATGCCAAATGGAGGTTTCAAAAAGCATTGAAAAAAAAGAGTACCGTTAATTATGTCCAATGTGTATTGAAGAGAAACATTTGTCATAATGATATTTTCCCCCATTTTAAATTCTTATTCTCCAATGAAAGGTTATATTTATGTGAATTTTTAAAATAAAAGATCAAAATGATTAACAATGCAGATTTATTTTCACAGCCTTCTTTGATCATATTTACCAGGGGTGCCAATAATTCTGACCATGACTGTATATTCTTTTGTGTTTCAAAGAATAAAGAAATTCATTCTGGTTTGGAATGATGGGGAGGTTGAGTAAATGATGACAGAATTTAAATTTTGAATGCATTAATATGAATGCTTTTAGATAAACCTACATTCATTAGATTCATTGCAAGTATTAAAACATAATTACATGTATTATGCAATAAAACATTTAACAAGGTAAATGCAAATAGATACAAACATATGCATTTAATAAGAATGTTATTGTATTTTCTATCTGTTCTAGCTGAAAACATTTCATATTATTTTTGCTGTTTTTTATTTAAAAAACACGTAAATATTAAATATATTACGTTTTTAATATATAAATACCTTGCATATTATAGAATTTGATATATACAATTTATATTTTAAATAAATAATTATACTTATAATTAAATATTACATATTTAATTTAATGAATATAAATAAATTGTTTTTATTTATGTTTTTATTTAACTTGTTTATTTAATAAAATTTATTTAATGGACAGTAAAGAGCAACAGAGAATTAAAGTAGGAAAGAAGGCTGTGACATGACCTGTGCCAGACTTGAACCTGGTCCCCCATGATTATAACAGCTCTTTATATAGGCCATTGTGAGCAACAGCTACAATACATATTGGCTAAGTTTAAGGAGACTGTTTTAAGATTTGTCGGGGAAAAAAATAAAAAAATAAAAAAATAAAAACTTCTACGGAGTAAAAAAGTCCGATTAAATTTATTTAAGTCAGATCGACAATTATAGAGAATATAATTTCTGTTCTGTTTAAAATGTAAATTAGATGCGTGGGGGATTAGCTTCAGGTTTTTATCACATTATGCTGCCAATTTAGCAATGAGATGACTGTTATGAACATAATGTTCTTTCTAGTGAATAGCAACATAATTTATTTTCTTCTGAAATAACACGTCCAAATACATTGACTTTGTTTGAGCTGAGGTCACGAGGGAATCATTAGGATCAGAACTGTCATTACGATACATATTTGCACACATAAATTCAAATCTGCTCCATTCATTCAAATCACCATCACTTTGGGCATTAGCTAACGTTAGCGTGTATTGTTGTTCTAGACATTGACATATGTCAGGTGCTACCTGACTAGCCTCTGATGAGCTCACTGACCATGATCGTCGAGACTGTCAGGGGACCCTGGACCTCCAGCATGGAAACTTGACGTTCAGAGTCAATCAAATGAACTCCTTCCAGTCCACTAGCCTGAGCAATGAACAAGCTACCCAAAACCAATAGCTTGGAGCTGACGACATCGATGGAGCGATCCCACATGCACCTCATGGGGTAAGACATAGGCCCTACATTGATAAATATGAACAATGGCACTGAAAGAATAAAAGTCAGTTCAGCATAATGACGATAAATCAGAGATATGCTTTCTTTCTCAGTGCCTTGAGAACTGTTTTGAAGCGAAGGTATCAAATTGGACTAATATTTGCAAGAGACAGAGATGTTTTTGTAGTATTCAGAGAGCTCCACGGGCGCACGGCCTCCTCATGTGACGACCAGACAGTGAAAATAAAAAAAAGGATCAGTTCTACAACTTACGGCACAGGAATCCATTCCGCACAGACTGCTACTGTATTGATGTTCATCTTCAACCGTTCCTGGTGTTTTAATAACCTGTGGAGGGCCACTTGTAAACTCTTGATGTGGGCAAAGTCAAAAACTTGTAAGATATTAGATATGCGCAGTAATATCAAACCAAATCCTTGGAGCACCAGGCTTTTTTTGCTTTCACATTTGCTTTTAAGATTTAGTCAAAGGTGCTCAATGAGAAAAGTACGAAAGAGACATCTGGGAAGAAGCTTATCTGCGACGTTAAAGGGGGTATCTGTACGCAACTTGATATTTTGAAAAGAGCCATCAACATTCATTTCTGTCAGCTCATGTGAATTCTTCTGAATGGCGTTTGCCTGTTCTAAGTATCGTTATACGCAAGAATAACAGCAGGAGAGAGATGTGGGGAGTCTCAGATACAGTTTACCGAAAGTACGAGTTTTTAGAAGACGTTGACTGTCTCCATTAACCGATTGAAATAAGCGCTAAAACAAAATCAGTTTGGCATAAAATGCATACTTTTCCTCCTCTATGTTTTACTATCTCACATGTTTTTGAGTTTGGCGGAGTTGATGATTTTTTATTTGGTGAGAGCAGCTAGTCAAGTCAAATTACCTTCTCCTCTTGCTGCAGTCAGTAACTTTTTTTGGTTGAAAATGATCCGAAATCAATATTTAAGCAAGTACATAACCAGCCAGTGTTCAAAAATATCGCCTTACTTTAGCCCGATTCACAACTTTAGCTTACAATAATGTTTGCTAATTTAAATTTGAGTGGTACTGGTGGGTTTTCTCGGGAAATTCGTTACGTCATTACGTCACATCTGTAAACATAAAGAAGTCCTGGCTACTAGGCTATCGCATGTGAGGATCCTGCAGGTGGCAGATCGTTTATAAGTTTTTCTCACAGCATCTAGAATAATTAAATTTACCATTTTGATGGCGGGTTGTAATCCCGACAGGATTACGTGTTTATGAAACACATGTGAATGAAATTAAATTGTATTCCAGTTTTAAATGTGCATCTGATGACAGAAAGCCTGGGATTAAACAAGATCTGTATTTTAAAGACAAAGGGTTGGAAGGTAGCATTATTTGCTTTTTGGGTTAGGGTTAGAATTTTGTAGCATGAAATTTGAATGGTATGACAATTAGAGATTAGACTGTACATTATTGTTTCTCCTCTATGCCCCGCCTTCTGAAACGTGTAGATATTTACAAGGCTTATTGGTCTGAAAAGCAAGGTGTGTTCTGATTGGCCAGCTATCCAGTGCGTTGTAATTGGCTGAAGACCTCAAGTGTGTGATGCAAATGTTACGCCCCTTAACATATTATGATGCCCTGTCCGGAGACATAAAAATACAACCCATTGTAAACATGATATAAACATGATTTCTAGTCGTGTCTTCTTTTGGAAGGCCAAACAAAGTAGTTTCGCTTTCTCAACGAAACAGCATCACACACCTGGAGGCCTAGATTGAGCGGAGGCCGGCTTGAGTGAGCAGAGTCGGGCAGCTTGAGAACGGCATGGGCGGCAGATTCTACGAAGGAGCATCCGTTGGGCTTGCGGCTACCACATGTGACGACCCCAGGCTGGACTCCGCTTCGTCCATGGTGAAAGCCAATCTGGCGATCCACAGTGCAAAGTTGATGTAGTGCCTCAATGATCAGCTCCAGGCATGATGAAGCAGATATCGTACACTTTTGGAAGGCTAAACAAAGTAGTTTCGCTTTCACAGTGAAACACAGTGTCTATACGACATGGCGGCGGCGGCAACAACAATACTACAACGAGAATAAAAGGTACACCTTCTTCTTTGTGTGAACATCTGGGCAGCGTTATGCAAATCTTCCCACATAGTGATGTAGAGATGTGGGGGCGTGTTAGAACGAGGTGTTTTAGGGGGATGTGGACGAGTGTTAACTTTTATAAAGAATATCTCTTTGGATTTGAGACTTTAGTCTTTGCAACTTTACAGATCTTCTTTATGCACCAAGAGCTTGTAACAATCCAAAGAGAAAGGAAAAATTTAAATCGCATCATATGACCCCTTTAATAATTTGAGAATAAAGTATAACAACAATAATAATTTGCACCGTTTGATATGATATGAGCTAACCGATTTTATTATTAAATCACCATTGGTAGCGCGATTTATAGCAATGCTTTTTTCCTCAGTTGGTCAGAAAAATCATGGCAGACATGTTACTTGACTGACTGCCACACATACACACATACAAACATCAAAACATTAGATTCATCTGCCCTGGAGCCTTGCCGTTGCACAACCCACTCAAGGAAAATTATTCCGCAAACAGCTGCAATTGCAGGTTTTCAAACAGAGATGGTGCCAAAGAGGCAAAACTTATGGACTGCAGCTTTAAGTCTGATAAAAATACTGAAATAAACAGGTAACTCCAAACCTTATGCTGGTTTCCTTGACAAATACAACATAAAGGTGGAGAACAAGAGGGGTTCTGTCCCATTAAGTCAGTAAGTCCTTATAAAACCAAACTCTGAGAGCATCTTTAGCCCTGCTGCTGCCCTCCGGCAGAGAACCGCTATGTTTGAAGATCAAAGTTGTAGAGGTGTGACTCTAGGTTTATATGTGCAGAGAAATTGAAAATTTCCCTAAACTGGAGTGGTCTGTATAAAAAATAGTAATGTTTTTCAAAACAGGAGCTGTACCTTTTTTAGCAGCGTTCTCAGGGCTGAATAATACAAAGTGCACCTTCTGAACTGAGTTTTAGTGAGTAACTGACTTGCGTCATTAGACTTCAATTAGTGGCTCAAATCTGAAATCCATCTGTAGGTAGGTGTGTGTGTGTGTGTGTGTGTGTGTGTGTGTGTGTGTGTGTGTGTGTGTGTGTGTGTGTGTGTGTGTGTGTGTGTGTGTGTGTGTGTGTGTGTGTGTGTGTGTGTGTGTGTGTGTGTGTGTGTGTGAAATCCACCTACCACCAATGAACCATTATAGAAAATAGAAGAACAAAAAAACTACCCGTAAGTGGCGTATTTTTCTATTCATAACCTTTTATACAATAATTACTGAAATAATTTAACTGAATACTCTTAATATGTACTTTGAAGAGAGATTTAACCAGCCATTTCCCAGAAACTCATAATAGTGTATTGCTGGAATGTCAAAATTATTTAGATCTAGCAAAACATCATGTGGCTCATGTGTTTGCAGTAGCATGACTGTACTTCGTAATTCACACTCAACTCCACTTGTGTGACTCACACTCAAAATGACTCCCATGAGTGAAAAACACTCATTCAAAGTGATCGTATATAAAAGGTAAAGTGTTTAGCAGGGGAGGTTTTCAATGGCTTGGTCATGTTTGTCCTAAATAGGCGGTGCCAAGTTGGATTTCCTCCAGGAATTAGGCTTTTTGTTTGTGTCTTTAGGCCAGAAGTGAGAGCTATTCCTGCTTGCTCAAAGTAAGCTTATACATTTCTCATGAGAAAGGCTGTGTACGTCCACTCCTCATGACATGAAAGTCTCGGTTTTGTAACAGGAAGCTTAACTGTACATAGACTTCCACATAAACATACTATAAGAGAGGGGTGGTCTGAACAGCCAGGCAGACAGAGAAAGGAAGAGAGAAAAGGCCTGAGCTCTGCTTTAAGAAGAATTATATACAGTGTGATGCTCCTGAAGAAAAGTCTCAATTAAATAACATTTATTTTGTGTTGTTCATTTGTTTTTCGATTGCTTACAAACCTATTTAGAAATATGATAAATTTGGCACACTGTCAAACTTAATACCTCTCTGTAACAAATTTTTAACATAAAGCAGAATGTCAAAATCTATTATATGAAATTGCTAAAGGATCAGTGAATGTCTCGGTTTATTTAAATAATTACCGTCACTACTGCCTGGTTTCTCGACACTTAAAGTTAAAAGTGAATCTATATGGCACATTTCTCCAAACCGTTTTTTTTTTTTCCTTGTGCGTAAAACGTCAGTAAATTAACGTGAACCTTGAACCACTAGCTAATTAGTTATGTGTAACCGTTTCTTGTTTTCCCCCACTTTATCAGAGACAAATGTACACAAAAGTATCGATATTAATACATTTTCATCATTAACAACAACAACAACAAAAAAGTATTTGTTAAAATAATCGTTTTAAAACTATATTCCGCCCTCAGTGCATGGCGCGTGACAGGCCTGAATGACAGACAAGTTAAAACATTAAATTAGCCAACATTTATAAGCTAATGGAAATTATTTTAATCGAGGTATGATATGTAACTATTTGTTCTTAATAGAGATATTAAAACAACAGTTTTCGCGTTTAAATAAATATTGTTAACACATGAGATTTAAGTGAGCGTTTTCTAAATGAGCGCCTGCCACTTTTTCTTCATCCTTTCCATCCTCTTCTTTCTCCAGTGGCGAGTTGAAATGTATACATTGCAAACATGTTTACAAATAACGTTACATAACATGTTACATAATGACATGTTACATATAGCTATAGCACTCTTCAAACCATGATCTATGAACATGACAAGTGTCTATCTAGCAGTGGCAGTCAGTAATTCAAGTTTATTTTCTATAGCGCTTTTTATGTCAAAGAGTAAACATACAATTGATGTATGTTTGAAGCTATCTTTCGAAAGACATAATTTATTTATATTGATACATTCAGCTAAGTTAGTCGGGATTTTGTCAGCTTTATGTGCTTTTATTATTATTATTATTTATTTATTTTAGTCGCTATATTAATGTTATAGGCCTAATATTAGTAATAGTATATATATATATATATATATATTTTTTTTTTATATTATGTTGTGTGTGTGTGTGTGTGTGTGTGTGTGTGTGTGTGTGTGTGTGTGTTTGTGGCCTGTGTGTGTGTTAAAGTTAGTTATTTTGCATTTTATTTATTCATTGGACAGAAATATTTACTTAAATTTTAAAATATTTTATATTTTCAAAAAAATCGCTTTTTCTCACAATAAAAACGTTTTATATTATTTTACTCTTGTATCAGCTGTCAATGTAAATGTACTCAGTTATAACATTTGCTCTCTTTTTGGCGTCAGGTACACTTGAACATGAGCCCCAGGAAAACTATTCGTTTATTTGTCTGTAAATTCGTTATGTTTAATTACATAATTTTCAGATGGTTCAAATTTCATCAACATTTAATTACAATTATTATAAAAAAAAAATAAAAAAAATACTGAAAATGCTGAATAAACCGTTGCTTTGGCCGTCTTAGTGAGGATCTCAATTAGCAAGAGCGGTGTAGCGTTACGGCAGGTCACATAAGGTTACATGGACTCTCCGTGTTACACAGGCCATTTTGTTTACAATTTGTCTTCATTTCACTCTTTAACCCAGCGCAAAACAGATTGATATACATTTGAACATTTGAAATGTAGAAATTGTAACGTTAAATGTGTATTTTGTTTTTATGTGTCATCTCCTGTTATCAGTCAAAGCACTTTCATTCACGTTTTTCTGTTCTCCACTTTGGCAATAACTTATTAATATTTACATAAGTCATATCATTAATACCATAGTTAGGTGGAATACACTGGCAAATCATTTTCGCTTAGCTAGACATGGTTACTCAGAGGACAGCCACTAGGTTTTTACAAGCCCGTATAGGTTTGATTTGATGCAAGATGATGCACTGATTTTTAACAAAGGCAATGATTATAATATTAACAATATAAATAAAACCCTTTCTATAAAACATATAACCTGCATTGATCATTTAATTTTACTGATTTGATCTGTGATCTGCGGACACGTTATTAACTAAAACGTCCGACCTGATTATCACCTGTCTTTCCTGACTTAAAGAGGTAGCTGCTTTGATTGTAATGTTTTTGAAACATTATTCTAGTTGTATAACGAGACTATAACACAAGGCACATTTGGCACATAGCCTACGTCTGATACATTTTTGTCTGATACATAATCAGATATATTTTATGTATTTGTACAAATGCGTACATACGAAGTTGAATACGAATAAAATAATTTAGAATTCATTTTACAAAAGAAACTATAATTAAAACTGATTAAGACAGGGGTACAATAAGGCGAAATAATATGATCCCAAAACGTCTCTCGAATTGGTGATCTCTCTTCTTGGGGAAAAAATGTTCCAAATTAATTATAACAAAAAGAGAAGCAATAGAAAAAGGGGGGGGGGGGGGGTCTGCCATAGTTCACTGTTATTTCATTCTGTGTGTGAGAAAACCAGTGGGACTACTGTGTGTGTGTGTGTGTGTGTGTGTGTGTGTGTGTGTGTGTGTTTGGGAGAGAGAGAAAGAAACTGCGCCTATATGTCTGCGCATATTCTGCAGGTGTGGATGAAATCGGCTGGAAAATTAAGGCAGCCATTGGTCTAATCATTGATAGTGAGGTTATTTCCACCGCCTGTGAACAATTACAGCTCTTGGTTAACATTTTGGTGTTATTTAGTAACATTTTCTAACATTATAAAATCTAACATAAAATATATTTATGTATTTATTTTCCTGAAATGTAAATGGTGAAATTTAGAAAGAGAAAGAAAAAAACAATAGTGTTAGCCAGTGTTTTGTTTGTAGGTGGCCCCATCCTATCCCTCTGGTCTGTTAAATGGTAAGATCCGCTGTATGAGCTCTACGAGCGGGAGTTGGCAGACCTCACCAGTCTCATAAAAAAATAAAAAATAAAAAAATAAAAACTTCTGAAACATAACGTAAATACATTTTCAAGCACACAGTGAAAATATTCATTATTATTATTATTATTATTATTATTATTATTATTATTATTAGCCTATTATTTTTGTTTGGTATCGTACATTTGTTTCGTTTATACATTTAATTGTTAAAATATTTTAAAAAATGATTTGAATCAAAACGCATTTTGAATTTTCAGTATAAGAAATTCAGAAACATTGCGTGTTAAAAAAAATAATAAAGTCTGTTTGAAAGTGGAATGTACAGTCTTGAACAGTAGGCCTACTTTTTTTCTGTGGGCAGGTTTTTCTTCACGGATCAATATCAGAGCAGCATGCGCTGCGAAGGAAACGCCATCCAAGCTCCGCAGGACGCTGACCTTTCACTCTCCCTACAGGTCACACCATCCTCCCCTAAACAGGTCAACACACCAACACACAACTACGTCAAAGTATGCTTTAACAGAGAATAGTTATATCCGGCGGATAACCAACACAACCCAATGAGTGGGCGACTTAATCAACAGCCAATAACGCAAGAAAAGATTGTACCCTGGAGCCCGTAGGCAACTGCACATTAATAATCAGTTTTCTGGTGATTTCTGAACGGACCAACTGGCTTCTTGTGGGTGGCTCCAAGTTGTATTTTCCTTGAATAAAATATGCAGGGTATACATTATGTTCATGTAGTGGTGATTTTACAGTGAACAAAAATAAGAAAAGCTTATAACAGCCTATCCCTTCCCCCAGGATTTACACATATGAATAATAATCTGATCCTTCACTATCTAAAGTTTTAACACAGATAGTGACACGGATACGATCGCTCTCAAGTACCTAGAGTCTAATTACTCATGCTGGAGGATTGTTTTCGTGCTGTCTGTCAGAGATATCATCATACACGAAAAAATAGCCTGCGACAATATTCCTTGATGTTTTTGCATACTATCAAATGCCCCTGTTTAATGTATTTTATTCCGCTTTTTTATTCTCGCATCTGAAGGTGTTTATGCATCCTCTGAGCGCCGAGAAAAGCACACGAAATTAAATAGAAAATCCGGGTTACAATCGAGCGAACAAAGTCGCACGGACTGCCAGTCCCCTCTTAATTCTGCAGGAAAAAAGTTTTCCCCCCCTAGAGCTTAACAAGAGTGCCAGAGTCAAGTTCAAGTTCACGGCCACTTGATTTCAAACTCTATTTTATCCCAAGTGTGGAAGGAAGGGCGACTGCGGCATTATCCAAAATTAAACACATGCGTCTTAAAAAAAATGGAGCACTCGAAAAGCGGAAATGTTTATATTAATAGTAGCCTACTGATTATAAAAGTCAAATCAGTTTTCCCCTGTATACATTTTCTGCATACTGCTTTCAGTATTCCTGTGTGTTGTTGCGAATGTTCTATTTAAATGTTTCTGTTTTTTTAATGTTGAATATGTCCTTCAGTGCTTGAAATCATTAGTGTTTCAAGCGTCGAATTGTGTGTGGAAATATATTTCAACACTATCTACCCAAACAGCTGAATGCCTTTTGCTTTCAGACCACTTTGTAAATTTTGTTTTAAAGTCTGTTTAGCCTATACAAAAAAAAGGTCTAAAATTTGTCAAAGTTTATCTATATAATGAGTAGACAGCATGGAAAGAACACGACGCGTTGTAAAGATTGTACACTTGCACCACGTTTTATTATATCTGTATGCAGTAAATTTTTTATCACAATAATGGAGAAAACACTTCTCAAACTTTGAACAAAAACACATAGGCTATAACAAAACAACTGCCCCTGTTCAGCCCATAATTGTACATATTTATAGTAAAGAAACATTCTTTATAAATATTGTTTCATCTGTAGCAAGTAAATACCATAATTTAATTACAAATGGATAAATATGGCAGTCGATATTTACAAAAAGAAGGGTGTAGTTACAGATATTTAACGGCACGACATTAATTTGCCCCACAATCTTCCAAATATATTTCACAATTCAAACTTGCAAAGCACAAAACATCACAAGTTAAGCCCAGCAAACTAAGATATACATTCACAAGCAAATATTGTGTCTGTCTTCGTTAAATGTTGACTTTGGCACTCTTTCCAGTTAATAGTTGTTTAGTTTACAATCAGTTTGCCCTAATGGGATCACAATATTCATTATGATAATACAACTTTATGGTAATATGTGCACTAAAAAGTCCAGTTAGAGAAATAGCTACCACTGAAGGAACATCTATACACCAAAAACCCGACAAAATCTATCACAACCATTGGGAAAGAGAGCGCGTAGTATGTACAAAAAGAGGAACGTTTAGTGCTTTTGCGCACGGTTCTCCTGTCGACGTGGGAATGTTAATCCTGCTGGACAAGCGCATAATATAGGTGCGTTCGTTTTGTACAAGCTGTATATGGATCTCCTGGTTTTCTGAAACGATTCCTCCATGGATGGCACAGTCTTAAACATACCATTCACTGAAATTGGACGATAAACTGCTGTGGTTGTTGGAACTGTGGACCGCTGAGGAAGGCGACAGATTGTTGTTGCTTTGGGTCTCAGTGGAGGGGGACACCAGACCAGGGGGTGTTGAGGACTCATAACCAGAACTTGCCGCTGGCGACGAGTCAGATGCAGGTGGGGATGACTCGTGAACCTAAAACACACACACATACACAAAATAAATAATTAATGATCTTTGGAATGAATCATGAATAGCATGTAGCCTATTACTAAAACTGTTCATTAGTAAATTTTAGACAAATCAGTAGTTCGTTTCAATATGACAATAGGCTATATACGTCAGTTCTAACTTTCTCAATATGCATTAGCTAATGATCTGTTATGCATTCTAGAATGTTTGCAATTGTTATTTTAATTGTGATTAAATCGATTACTGTTATAAACATAAAGTGGCACGAAGTAAACATTTTGTGACAAAAATGTGTAATGTATTTCACATTCTGTGTTCTAGAGGAATCTGGAGGAATTACCTTCATATGCTTTCGAAGAGAGCTGGGATGAGTGTAGGACTTGTCACACATTTTGCAAAGATACGGTTTGTCTGACGTGTGAACGTGCATGTGCTTCTTTCGGTCACTGCTGTTCGCGAAGCGCCGATCACATCCTTCAAACTCACACTGAAATGGTTTCTCCCCTGAGAAGAAAAACCGTATAAACATTCACACGATTAGTGTTTAAAGTTTAATTCCGCTTTTAAAAAAACACAACAAAAACAGCCCACATCACAATATAGACGAAATCTGCCATCCTAGTACACTCCAAAAAAACATAATATATATAGTCGACTAAATACAAAAAAAAAAAAAAAAAAAAAATGCGAAGCATTCTAAATACAGTGAAATGAAATCCCTCAAGAGGTTATAATATGCACGTAGTTGTAAAACAGAGCTGCCTTACAACGACACAGGGGTCACACAACCACATCTACAAATATGACCAGTGTAAAGGTTACAACAATATAAATACATAAAAACTAATTTTGCTGATAATTACGTTTGCGATAATTTACTTTATTTAGCAATCTGTACAAACAAAACCAAATATTAAAATAAGGGGTAAATCAGTCACATAACACCATTTTCTCTTTTCAACGTTCAACTTTTTGTCAGCCCCACACAAAACTTCGCCATTTGCTTAGAAATAATCAAAATGCAATTAACACTTTGACAAACAGAAGGCTCAATACCTCCGTGTATTCTAAAGAGGAAATTGCTTAAATGTGCAACCCTGGTAATGGCCTGTCTAACACATAGACTGTCAATGCAATGGAAAGAATAACAATAGGCCCACATATCGCCCATTCCTAAAGTAGGAAATACATTCTTATTTTTATGTCGTCCTTTTTGTGTTGGTAATGATCTGTATTCATTTTGTAATTCCTATGTAGCCTACGTTCGTGTATATACGTCTAGCTGTATGGTCTTGTAGCTAATCGTTGTTTTTTAATGGCTTCATGAATATAAAGTGTATCGCTGTTAGTGTGAAAATAGGCTATACATTGTTTCTAATTTTAACAACAATTAAAATACCCCGTAACGTGGCCAACAACATGCACAAACTGGAGTAATTTCAAAATCCTGACGTAGTCACCCGAGTGCTCGAGCATTGGTCCACGCAAACGTTAAACCGGTTGGAGAGATTTACGGCTGCTCTGCGCACGCGATGAGCCCTCGAGTCGCCTTTGACCCGTTTAAAGTTTATGAACCACAAACCCTCGACAGTCTCTTACATAATTCAGCACATTGTTGTAAAACATCGCATTTACTCGGTATTTACCAGCCATAATCGTTTTCAGCCGCGTTCACTTACACGAACTGTATGTGCTTACGGCATCCGTTTTCTTTTAAAGATCTAAATCTACTTTAAGCGTCGATCTAAGTATGCGCTCTCAACGTCTAAAAATACACCAACCTAACATAATCAGCTTATTTTTGTAAGAAAGACTGTTTGCCATACTATTTTGGAGGGCTATAAATAAGACCATCGTAGTTCCAAAGCAAACGGACTTACATATAGGCTATTAATGTGGCAAGCGCGAGCAGAAATACATATCATAATTACCTGTGTGTGTTCTCTTGTGAATCTTCAGGTTTTCTGATCTCGCGAAGACTTTGCCACATCCAGGGAACGGGCAGGGGAAAGGCTTTTCTCCCGTGTGCACGCGTATGTGATTGACCAGCTTATATTTGGCTTTAAAAGGCTTGCTTTCCCGGGGACACTCTTCCCAAAAGCAGATGTGGTTGCTCTGCTCGGGTCCTCCAACGTGCTCGACTGAGACGTGTGTGACCAGCTCATGCATGGTGCTGAAAGTTTTATTGCAACTCTTCTTCGGATTGCTGAGCTGCTCCGGATCGATCCACTTACAGATGAGTTCTTGCTTAATACACTGCTGCCTCATGTAGCGAAAGAAGGCACCGGGGTGATGGTGATGCGCTGCCATATTCATCCCCATGTTCATATTCATGGAGCCGTACTGGTTGTGCAGCTGAGCGGCTGAGTAAGGGTCGGTCCTCGGGCTGGAGACCTGGTGGTACTGGTCTGATCGCCCGAAAACCTCCCCCGGTAGTCCGAGTCGCATCTGCCCGTTGAGCACGTTTGGGGAGCCGTGAGATCCATGCTGCTCGTGGATGCCAGGGAACAGAATGTGGCCTTGGCTGTCTGTAGAGTGATGGAGCGAGCCGGCAGTGGGGCCGAAGAGTGCGTGCTGGCCTCCCGCCGGTGACGATTCCCCGAATCCACGGCTGCGAAAGAGAAAGTCCCGCGTGGAGTTAAACGGCGAGCTTGCGTATGGTGTGACATGAGCCGCGTGCGCGCCCAGAGCCGCGGCGGGGTAACCGGGCGCTTGGCTTGTGAATGCAGAACTCTGTCCGGGCGAGAGATCGTGGTTCAGTTTAAAGGCGCCCATGTGCGCCGAGTCGACGAAGCTGTTCTGCGCTAAACTCAAGTCTCTGTCCTGCATCTCACTGGAGGAGTGATGATGCCTGGCAAAGGTGCCCACTCCCAAACCAGGGAACTGATGCCCAGTGTCCAGTAACATGCTTTCGTTGAGCAAAACCAATTCTCTTTCAAGCAGTCTATGCGCGGCGCTTCAACAAAACATGTAACAAAATAAAATCGAATGAGCTACAGGAATATTAACTTCCAGATTTGAGAACACGACATGAGGCGATGTAGTTCGATCCGCTCATAGGAGGAAAAAAAAGCTTTGCGTGTTAAGTTAGACTATATTTTTGGTGGATAACTTGTTACTCAAAATCCCCAATGCAGCGAAATGAAAAGATTCCTTTGCGCGTTTCCTTTCAAACTGAGTCGATGTCGTAATTTTCGGATTACACGAAAATACGAGTTACTATTTTACAGAGTCTTCCTTGTTCTTGAAGCATCACGAATTGGAATGTTTATTTCTTTCGCTTGTCTGTTTATCTCGGAGGGTCCCTCTTTCTCAGTGGACTGACACTACCTCCTCTTACGCCCCCTTTAACTGGAGCCCGGTCATTCATTTGACGCACTCTCATTGGCCGCCGCTCCTCATCAATCCCAGGTGCCCCTCCAATCGAACGCACTCCTTTGGCAACTAATCGCTGATCGCCATCTTCCACCGACAATTACCGCCTACTTTTCGGAGAGCCTTTCGGGGAATAGGTAGAAGGGGAGCAAAAATACTCGCGTTCAATCAGACCGCTTAAAAAACCTAATCACTTTCCACGCGGGCTCATAATAGTAAGTGTAACCCAAAATTCTTTGATGAACTTCGCCACTACAGTTTGCATAATTACTAAATGGCTTAAAATATGCAGGATATTTTGGTTATAGCGAAATCTAGTTAGTTACTTTCGCATAGTGCGGGCTAATCCAACAAACAGACAGGGTTAACGTGAATGAAAAACACACTCACAAACCTCGCTCGAGGTGCCTTGACTCAGTCTGCACGTGAGTATGACAACACATTATAATGAATTAAAACACTAGATCGCATCCAGTTTTAAGCCTATGTGGTGCTCAGCATTTGAATAAAGGACGTGATCATGTCTCCCTGAGTGTTGATGGACACATCAAAAACAAACAGGTGTATTAATATATAGCTACAAATAACATTATCCTATTGAGATATTAAGTAGCCTACTAAAAATTGAATAATTTACATGAAAAATAAGAGGAGAGTTGTCGGCAATGTATATCGTCATTGCCATCAACATCATCTTTACATTTAATAAGCTACTTTAATTAATTTACTGCATTAAAAACGCATAAATTCGTAGCTAACACCAAAACGCCGTTAGACCGACTCTGAACCATACTGTGTTTCGTATACAGAACCATTAACTCCACATAGCTAAGGTTTGAAACACAGCAAATACAACAACAGTATAAATGAGAGAATTCTTGTAAGCTAGGGTACCATCTACATTTTTCCTATCACCAAGCCTTATTTTTAGGCACATCTAATGCGCACAAAGAATATTCTAAATATTTTAGCACATACAAGAACAAAATGTCATTTGAATGTATTTAGATGAGATTACATTCCCATGTAAAAAAAAAAAAAAAAACACAATATGATATACCTTTACTTTAAAAAAATAAAAATAAAATAAATAGTGACGTCACGGACCGAGAGCCTGGTCTTTCTGCGTGAATAAATCAGGGAATTTGCATGATTTAAAATCAAGTTTAGCGGCATTTTGTGGTTGCGGAACAGGCCTTTGCGAGCTTTTCCTTGCCTTTGTAGACTACACTGTATACTCCCTGACAAAAACCAAACCGTCCACCTGAAGTTATACTAGCACATGTGATGGGGTTACTGCATTACGGATTCCAGGCCAATGTCCATAAACCAATCCAGGGACCATTTCTGATCTAAGGAACCGTCCTACGTGCAGCATTCGAGCGTTTATTTAAATGTTAACATGCAGTTAAAGGAGGTTTACTTACAATTTCATTGAACCTAAGTCCCATGAAGTCCAGTTCCAACGCACAACACACTTTGTCTTGTCTTTCCTCTCCTCCGAACGCTTTAAGCTGTAAATAATAGGGCGGAGGATGTATAAAACTTTGGGAATTCTGTGCCTCAGCTCAAAGCCATGCTGTTTGAACGTTATGTACCATTCTTCTAAGACTATTTCTACCCTCTCCACAGGAAACACAGGATCTGATCCAAGTTCAAAGTCACGTCTGCCGACCTCTCTAAGAAGTTCTTTATTTCTCCAGAAAACCACAAAAACCTTTCCCCTTTTCAATGGGCAGGGAGAAGAAGAAAGAGAAATTAGACTGAGAGTGCAGTCGGCCTGGAACACATAGCCGCAGTTTTTGTTCTTCTTTTCTCATGTAGCAAGGAAGGGAAAAAGTTCGAAAAAGCTAAAACCAAACACACAGGGGAAAACAAATTTCGATATATATAGGCCTATATATATGAAAGCAAAAAAATTCCAAATAACCTTTGAATTACAATACATGAAGGACCATACCCCTATAGTTACATGAATTATGGCTTTTCATTAATGTGTGAGGCTTTTAGACAAAGCAACAAGACATTTCTTTTAACTTTGACATTATCAATATGGTAACGCATTGTTGGTTACTTTTAGTGACCTTGGGTACTTCAGGGGTGTTCGACCTTCGACCCGTGGAGACCACATAATGCTACCCTTTGAACTTATTAAGAAATCCTCACTGTTCAAAGGTTGTAATAAAACAACTTGGCCTTCTCCCTCTGTTACATCGTTTCATAAATAACAGGCGAGAAAAATTCACATTCAGTCACAAGCTTGTTTTTAACATTTAATATTTATGACATTCTCATTTTTAAAGACACTCTTGAATACGGTCTGTTCGTCCAACACAATTCAGAGGTAAACGTTGGGATGTCGTAAATCTCAATTAGAATGCATAGATTGTAATGCTTCCGTCACATTAACCGGCATACATCGTGGTTTCATTCATTCCAAATTAAGACCCTTGACAAAGCTGACAGGCATGATAGCTTATGCAGGAAATCACAACACTTTCAGTTACTACAGGTGCAGGATAGATACGCGAGGAGAGATACACATGCTTTATATACATAAAAATAAGAACATCTTATGAATGTTTTTTTTTCTTCATCTTCGATGTTTGATAAATGTGGGTATGCAGTTTTACCAGAAATGTCTGACCACTGACTATGATAAATTTCAAATGTATTTAGGATGTTTTAATCTGTATATTTTAGCATTGTTAGAGAAACTTGTGACTTCAAATTTGTAAGCAGAATTGTGTATTTTTATTTTTTTTTTAGGTTTAAGGGTGGGGATGTTTAACCTTCTGCTGTACTTTGGTAATTAGTTTTTGAAATAATTATTTGGAATATGGTAACAACTGCCCTGAAGCATTTTAAAAGATGTCTTTGAATTAAGACATATTAAATCAATGGCATACACTTCCTGCTGAGTTCAACATGGACTCTTAAAGGGCGTGGACGTGCTTCATGACACACGTAAAACACACACAAACAAACATGAGATAACATTTCAAATAATGTGAAAATTAATGTTTCTTATACATTATTCTTAAAAAAATATATATATATCTTGGAGAAAAATTTGGATTATGTCACAGAGTCACGAATCATGTCACAGAACGCTTTTTGGAAAGACTATTGACAGAATTTTTTCTAAAATATGTCAAGAGTCGCTTCTTCTCTTCTGTACTTTCTGCACAGGAATCTATCAGTTTGTGACAGCGCCCATTGGACCGAAAATTTAATGTTCAAAATTGCGTTTTCACAGATAACCTGTAAAAAAAATAAAATAATTGCATTTAAATATAATTGTAAATTAAAAAAAAAAAAAAAAAAAAAAAAAAAAAAAAAAAAACATGATACTGTTGATTATGTGAGATTATATTACTATAAACCCATCTGGATAAAGCAGGTTACTAGAAAGAATTCCATGAACGTAGGCCCTTGCAACTTCTGTTTATTAGTGCGTAAATCCTAATCGTTTGATTGGTTGAATAAAAACCATATGTAAGATTTTGTTTTATGTATCTAATAATTTAGTTTTGCCTATATGCATGCATTGCAACAATTAGAAACAAATAAGTTTGGTATAGCATGCGTTTGTTTGTACTTGTAATTTTATTTCCATTGTCACAATTTTATCCTTAGTCTGTTTTATCTGTCAGCATAATGAAACGATTTATTTGACCGAAGATAATTCAATTTATTTTTGCTGAATTCATGCTCGACAACGTTTTATTTCTTTATTTAATTATATAAGTTGAATTTAATTTATAAGTATATTTCAAACGGTGTGTGGGGGTGTTGCACAATATGCTCCGTGTGTGTAGTGTCACTGTTTGGTGCAAAGAGAAAAACAACATCCTTCCACGTGTGTGTGTGTGTGCGTGCGTGCGTGCGTGTGTCTCGGTAAACAGATTTGCCTGTAACTTTGTGAGCACAACTTTCTGGAGTGAACAGTGATGAAGAGAGTGAGGGGGCGGAACCCCGCTGAGCCTCTGCGCTGAAAGACAGCCAATCGCTTCGTTCTCTTAACTGCCAGTCACCGAAATCTGTCCAATACCCGCAGTGCCATTTCTAAACTCTATTCCCCACTGTGTCCTCCAACTGTTGTATGTTCTGCCAATCGCTTGAGGACAGAGTGGGAAAAGGAGCAAGCAGAGTTAGAGGCAGGACAAAAGAAGTTCTATAGACGGCCATATACATATATTTTAATAGTTTCAGAAGGCCCGTAGTTTGCGAAAACAGTAGCGGTGAGCGTGGACATGACAGCGTAGTGATGGAGCCCCCTTTAAGCAAGAGGAATTCGGCGATAAGATTAGCGGATTTGGCATCGACTCAAGCCCTTCCTCATCAGAATATGACAGGCTTCCCGGGATAGGGGGGCATCACCCGCACTCCCACCATGCCCACCTCCACCCTGGGGAGATGGGCAACGACCCCGGAGTGGCTCTCACTCCATTTGGACCCGAGCACATGGCACAGACCAATGCTCTCAAACTTAGTCCCTCTCAGCCTGTTCAAAGCCATCCCGAAGCCCAGACCGCGGCATCTTTCACGTCTTCTCAGACCACAGTTGGTTTCCCCGTGGCTCACCCCCACACAGGCTACACCACCAGCAGGGACTTCATCCTCAGGAGAGAGCTCTCAGCCTCTGCTATGCATGCACTTGGCGACCAGCATAGTTCCGCCTCCTCCCCTCATCACCATGGCATGTTCATTTCCCCAACAGGTGCTTATGGGCACGCGGAAGGTGGTGCCCATCCACTTTTCTCTGGACTGCACGAGCAAGCGGCCCCAGGTGCCCACCACCACCACCATGCCCTCAACGGGCAGATGCGTCTGGGTCTACCGGGGGACATCTACGGCAGGCCAGAGCACTTCGGCCACAGGCCCGAGCACTATGGATCTTCTTCTCTGCACAGCTACAACTCCATGAACTTAAATGTGAACCTCGCCACGGCTCCACACGGAGCCACGGGGGCGTTTTTGCGATACATGCGGCAGCCCATCAAGCAAGAGCTCATCTGCAAGTGGGTTGACCAGGAGCAGACGTCCAAGAAGCCCTGCTCCAAAACTTTCAGCACCATGCACGAGCTCGTCAACCATGTCACGGTGGAGCACGTCGGGGGACCGGAGCAGAGCAGTCACGTTTGCTTCTGGGAAGAGTGTCCGCGCGAGGGAAAGGCGTTTAAAGCCAAGTACAAACTAATCAATCACATCCGCGTGCACACGGGCGAGAAGCCGTTCCCGTGCCCCTTTCCCGGTTGTGGCAAAGTATTCGCGCGCTCGGAAAATCTCAAGATTCACAAGAGGACGCACACAGGTTAGTGAAAAGTCGACCAATTCTTTGAAAAAACTTTAGTGGTCTGTTATGGAACGTGTTTGCGCAACTTGGCAGGTAATCGAATTCTCTTGATATGTAGACTACCAAACGTTAGTTAGCCTATTACGGGGGAACAAGATCACGTTTTGTCCCCCGCCTCATGCACAAATATCGCCCATTCATACAGAAACAAGGTTAAGGAGGTTGTTTGTTCACAGTGCCTATTTGCTAAGCAAAATACCATTGGTGTCGCTAAGCGTCATAAACTTAGGCTACTTTGAAAATTCAGCGATAGATCAACGTTCATGTTGTTGCTGCTTGTACATAGCCTATGGGAAAAGCACTTCCGACACTACGCTGTTATGAGCAGACCCGTGTTTGTGCGTCTTTTTTCTTTGATGCATGAAATTTTATATCAAAAAGAGATGCAAAAACGTTAGGGTGAAGACGTCAGGCTATAGTTGCATTTGAATGCTACGTGTTTAATGTAAAAAATAACTAGCAAAACAGGGAAAGTACGAATTGTTTTATAGACTGCAGGTAAAATAGTAACATGAAGTTTTATGCACGCGTTTGTCTCCTTTAAAGCAACAGGGAATTACAAACAGTGTCTGAATAGATCCATACTAATGTAAATATGGAGAATGGGTCAGCCATGGGGCATTTACTACATTGTGATTAACCAAACTATGGTGAAGGCCTCTACTTCTGATGTTCTTCTAATGTATTTTAAAAAACGATATGCGTGTGTGCTGTGCATGATATGAAACTAGATATTAAATATTATGGTAGGCCTATTTAATAGATATAAAGCTCTTCCTCCAGGTACTAAAATATGCACTCACTTGACAGTTTGTTATTTCAGGTTGTTAAAAAGTTGCAGGTATTGTTTAGGTTCTTTTACTTTATAACTATATCATGTTATGCTCTCAACACGTGCTGACGTAAATTGCTCCCTGAATATGTAGGCTAACGTGTCAAACCCACCTGGAGTACATTTATAAGGGTCGTAGCATGGTGGTATCTTAAATAATCATTGAATATATGTAAACGTCACCTATGTTTTTGTAACAAGTCCTGGAATGACACAGTGAACCAGTGCAACGTGTAATTTAATTTTGATCTGATTTGGATATCTTGTAAAGCCGGGTCAGTTCTTTTACTCCAAGCAATCTGATGCATATGGCGGCCGACATGTTTTCAGTAGTTGACTAAGTTCTATATTCAGTAAAAATAATAATAAAAAAAGAGTTTTGGCAAGCTTCAGTCAGAGAAAATGAGAGCGTTTACAGAGTGGTTGCATAAGTCATGTGGTGCGCCTGAACATTCCATATGTAACTAATAGCAGAAAATAAGTACTGTGGGGTTACAGTGATAGTGTTGTGATTTTCAAAACGAAACCATCCATTACTAGTGCTTGCTGAGAATGAATCATCCATTAGCTATTATTTTCACGTAAACAAGAAAATTTTAAATATTTATGGGTGATCTTTTTTTTTTTTTTTTTTTTTTTTTTCTAATTGCTTGTTCTGCTTTGCCAGGTGAGAAGCCGTTCAAATGTGAGTTTGATGGCTGTGACAGGAAATTCGCCAACAGCAGTGACAGGAAGAAGCACTCTCACGTCCACACGAGCGATAAGCCTTACTTCTGTAAAGTGAGGGGTTGTGACAAGTCGTACACACACCCGAGCTCCCTGCGTAAACACATGAAGGTTCACTGCAAGTCTCCTCCGCCCCCTTCCGCCAACACGGGCTCCTCTTACCATCCCTCGTCCACGACCATCGGTGATGCCCTCTCACCAAACCTGGAGCCCCACAGGAACCGTTCATCGAACCTTTCGCCTCAGGTGACCAACCTAAACGAATGGTACGTGTGCCAAGGGAGTGCTGGACCAAACAATCTACACACCCCCTCCAGCGATGTGCCAACGTCGGAATCTGACGACGAGGACTCTTTTAGACACACAGATCCGAGGGCAATGCTCTGATGTGAACAGAAAGGAATACATTCATTTTAAATGGTCCACATGAAAAAAAAAAGAAAAAAAAAAAAGAAAGAAAAAAAAACATCAAATTCAAGGGTTGCAATTCGAAGAAGTGGAACACCTATGGATGTCAGTGGGTGAAGAGTTTTTGCCCCCCGTTTTGCCCATAAAACATGCTCAGAGCACTGATGCAATTTATGTTTCATATGATAAGCAGTTGTAACTTGCCACATGAAAAATCGACTTGTACATTTTTTAAGATTTTACCTGACTTGTCGAGATCAAATAACATGAGGTCAAAAGATTTATCAATTATGTTTAGGCTGTTTTTTAATATTACATCCCTTTTGTTGCACAGAAATCTTTTTTATAGAGAATCGTTTTACACGTTAAATGTCTGAGGGGCAAAAATTGCAGTGACAATTTTAAGTTTTTACTTATATATTGTGAGTGTCAAAAAAATGAATGGGTGGAGTCTTTGTTAAAGTTTATACACTAACTATGGTCAGGACGGTTTTTGTGATATTTAAAATATTTAAACCTATATTTTATGCAAAATCAATGTAACTCTGATTAAAGAGTACAAAATATGTCCACTGAGACCCTAAATAATGTATCGTTGACAGGCCTATCCCTGACTGATTTGTAAATAGTATGTGGTATTGATGCTTGTGAATGTTTTCGTAGCGTCTCAACAAGTTTTGTACATTGTAATTTATTTGCTGGTATTATTGTTGGTCTGGAAGTACAGATACACCAAAGAATAATATAATTTTGGTGAAAAGAAGTGATGCTTTTTATCGTGTTCTGTAAAAAGGTCTTACTTGAATAGGCTGTATATTGTGAAGAATCTTTCGCATGAACCGTGTAGTAACTCTTTCTGTTGATGTGCATGATGGTGTTGATGGAAAAAAAACGTAAGAAGGTCGTGAAGAAATGTGATGTTTGTGTATAGATATATGGAAAACTTGAATAAAAGGCAGGACGTGTAAATATGGTCTTTTCAGTAAAAAAGGCCTTGATTCGTTTTTTGATTAGTGTGCATATTTCTTATAAAAGTCTGCAGATTTCCAAGTTATGATTTATACTAATCATCAAATGAATATCACTGTTGCTGTAAGAAGTAATGCTTAATTTTCTGTAAAAGTGGGACAGTAAAGCTAACCAAACGAAACAGCAAAGTTCTACAAAACACTTTTTTCTTTAACAGTTTTTCTTGCTTTTCTCCTGAATGAAAATATTCCTCGGCAATTCATTGTCATTTCAAAATGGAACCATCACCTAATAGTGCACGTTATGAAAAGTAGAATAGCACAAAACCTTCAATGCATGAATCATTCATGGGAAAATAAAACATAAAAGCTGCCCGCCAATAAGAAGAAAGTTGTATGGAGAATATGAAACAAAGTCCCCCGTCTTATTTCCTTCATTAAAACGCACAATAACAGTTTCAAAGTGCCCCCGTCCCAGACTAAAGACTCAGAATTGACCAGCGCAAGTCCTGCACCACTTCAAAGAGCTCCACAACAGAACGGAAGACTGCACGGCGCGTTAGAATTTCTATGGGTCCCATTTGAATATTTATGGTAGAAAACTACTAACTGCCGCTAAATGGTCAATCATCAAAGCAGAAACCTCTCCCACGAACCGTCTTGTGCCTTAAAATCGGCATGTTCGAAATTTTATATCAGCGCAGATACAGGCATCCTGGACATTTCATATGGCGGGTGGAAAATTTCTGTGAAGAAAGTTCTAAAACGTCTCCTAAGAAAGTGTTGTTGTTTTTTTTTCATGCTAATGAATATCACTCTAAACCCTATGGAATAAAGCACACAAGTTGGTGACTCGTTGGAGATTGTAAATCTAGCGTTTTGTGTCAGTGAAACGCCCCATAAATAGTGTGACGTTCATGGGCGCTTCATAAAGCGCGTGTGTGTTTACCGGGCACTGGAAAAAAGCCCACTTCAATTGGAAACACTCTATTAAGATACAGTCGCACTGACCTTTAGTTTCATGCTACGTTAGAGCAGCCAATTCGCTCTTCATCGGAATCTCTCATATTTTTGTTCCCAAATCTTTGAAATCCCTCGCGCGCATTAGGCTAACGTTTAATTCGGAAATAAGCGCGCGCTCTGCCCATCTTTTGTCCACGAGCTATTATTTGCTCAAGGAAAGAATGATCTTCTATTTATTTAAAACAAGTGCCCTTTGAATAGTGCAAAATAAACACGGTGAAAAATAACCAAAGAGATAGTACCCTCGGACTGAAAAGGGGGGACTTCATAAAAGCTGCAGCAGTCACAGCTGAATGGGAGACGCTTTGAAGTAGAACTTATTATCTGAGGAATACTTTTCGGTAGTCCTAACGACGCTATTGAATCGAAAAGCTACCCCCTTTGTCAGCGATTTGTTCTCCTTTAGTGCAATGCCCGTGGAAATCACTTACATGGTCTACCTTAACATGCAGCCTGCAAATCAGTAACTCCAAGAGTCAGACTCTCAGACGCCACTTTTCAAAAGACAAAGAAGAAGTCAGTGTGAAAACGCAGCGAGTTCTCTCCCGTTTTGCCTTTATTGGACAGAATGATCACATCAGAGGAGGCTGTTTACTACAGTCTAGTCAGATTTCACACCGTCAGCTTCTCATTATGCGTTTGACGAGGGTTCAAAGTACCCGAGTCATTGTGCACCCTGTTAAAAGCGATGCACCAAGAGTATATGTGAAGCACTTGCAATGCAAAGAAAACATTACATTTTGCCATACTTTCTCCATCTGCAAAAGTGCGCTTCACTCTTTATCTGTTTGAACGTCGCACATACACTCTTAAAAATAAATGTCTTGCCATAGAAGAAACTTTTTGTCTAAATGGTTCCATAAAGAACCTTTAACATCTGAAGAACCTTTCTGTTTCACAAAAGATTCTTGTAGTGAAAGAAGGTTCTTCAGATTACAAAAAGGTAAGAAAGAGATGGTTCTTTAAAGGAACTTTGACTGAATGGTTCTTTGTGGAACCAAAAATGGTTCTTCTATGGCATCGTTTGAAGAACCTTTTGAAGCACCTTTATTTTCAAGTGTGTATGTTTAACTCACACTGCCAGATTTCATCTGCGAGCTTGCAAAGTCTCAGAGGTAAATTACGGCACTAATGGAATATTTGCCATGGCGTTTGAGTGTCTGTAGGGAGGGGGAGAGAGACAAGTGCAATTAGTATTAAATGACACAAATATAAATCCAAAATCGTATTAATTGAATTGCGCGTGGTTTAGTTTGGTCAACCTCCAAGCTAAGGATATTTAAAATTGTACACTTGTCAACCAGGTGTAAGATTGAATCTTTTTTTCTTTCCTTTTTTATCAGGGTAAAAAAAAGGATCTGATGTTTTCTTGTTTAAACTATCCTAAAATATTGTGAAATACAATTATAATCCATTTTTAAGTTAATTAAATAAACCATAACTGAGCATAACATTTTATTCATAAAACGCTATTTAAACTTAACTTTAAGTCACATTATTAAATCAAAATTGAGACATTGTTAAAGTATTAGTCTAATATTAGTCTTTCGGACTCTGTAAAGAGAAAAAAACGGTGCAGGAACAAACATTTTAAAAGAACCCAACTAAACTCTTCTCCTCCAAACCATTTCAAAATAATAACAACTTGAAGTATGCGAGGTATTATAAACATCCGTTGAGTGTTTTACCACAGTATGCTTTGAAGACCAAGAAAACTGGGCACATATTCATTCTCCAGGCACTCTGCCAAACTCTTCCAAGCACCCTACCTGCCTACTATCTTAAGTTTCCCGAATAAGTGAGAAAACACAATCCAGTTGCAGCTGCAGGGCTGCATGTTTCTTCCCTGCACTCCGAGACTGAACTCTAAAACACGGACAAGAAAACTTTTGACGCATGGGAGAAAACTGATGGGGTGTTTATACAGTGCAACGTGAGTACATGTTTTATAAGCTCAACTCTGAAGAAAAATGCTTGCTGCATGCTTTTATCGTTGTAACTAAGAGTCGTTTAGCGCACTTATTGATTAGGTGTTGTGCTTGTCCATCGTGCATGCGTCTAAAGAAGAGGCTGTTGAGAAACTTTGCCGTCCCATTAAGTTAGAGGCCGGATGAGTAGTTGTTTGCTATTTGCTCTGAAAGCTCGAGCCCGACTCAGACAGCTGTGAGTTCACCTATTAGCCCCGATGTCTTTCCCAAAAGATTGCTTGAGTTAAACATCTGACATGTGCGCTCAGGGGTGCCGCTCGCCTGACCTCCACTCGCTTTTAATAGTTTCATAGGAACTTCATTAAATCAATTACTCCACGAGCACATCATCATTTATTTGTACTTATCGCTCAAAACATTCTTTGCTAACACTTTCACGAAGAAGTCATTAACAAACATTATCACAAAACTCTTTACAGGTCAGCTAGCTAAATACAAATTTAAAAATACATTAATCAAAGTTGGAGACATTTTTAATGATTTGTTTGGCAGTAGCACGATGTTTGTTAATATTATATTCATATAATAAAAATTATTATAACGAGTTACACATTTTTTGCGACAGCATATTTAGCCTACATACAAAGCCTACATATTATTTTCTAGAGTTTGTAAGCTCTATAAGTCAGGATTTGTTTGCTACATTCAGGACATTTACTTTCACGGTTAAGATTTAATTTTGTGTAGCTCTCGTAACATTGTTTTTGAATTAGTGAGATATGCATGCCCGGTTTTACTAGGAACATGTCTTGATATTCCGGTATATTTAGAGAGAGAAAAAATTAAATAAATAACAAAAAGTATATTTTTAGATTAACCAGCAGGAAAGTATCAATGTGAACTGACTGCAAAGGATTGTTTTAAAAATACATATGTAAGAATTAGTCAATACTTGTATCTTAGTGTTGTTAAAATAACAAAAAATATGTCTCAGTAAACTGACAGCCATTTATAGTAAAGAAAATAGTTATCTGGTGATTGCATTACCTCTGGTAGTGATATTAGGGACATTACTGCTCATGCAATTTATTTATTTTATTTTATTTATTTATTTATTTTATTTACAGTGTTTACTGTTTATCTTGTGGGCACATCATGTGTAAAGGAAAAATTAAAAGATAAAAAAATCTTGATAAAATAAAAGATAAAATTTGAATTTAAACCTCAGCATATGCACCACAGAAATGAACCCTTTCATCCTGAACACATATGAATAATCTTGCCTGTCTGCATGAGACAACTGTCATAATATCTGGCCTCTCCTCAACATCTGTGGGCCTCCAAACTTGGTGCTGGTCCAAATATGGATCCCCAGGATTGGGAGGCTTTCCAAGGCACTTGGTGATGAGAGCAAGGTCGTCCACGGACATGTCCAGGAGCCAAAGCTCTACACCTGGTCCATTCAGCCTATACAGCACATGAACCAAACCTCAGAGCCACGCGACCACTTCTCTGCTTGCCTTGTATTTGACAGGTCCTGTTTAAATGGCTCTAAACGCAGGTCTGGACTTCTAATAGAAAACACTCCATCCGTGTGGCAAATGTTCAGAAGCATTTGCAGGTTGGGCTTTGACATGAAAGGATGTCAGTGTCTTATATAATAGCAGTTTGATCTAAAAAAAAAAAAAAAAAAAAAAAAAAACGTCTTCTTCAGTCTTCTTTAACGAGGAGAGTAGACACAGTTAATGTACAGACGGTATGCATGTTCTGTTAACCAGTGTTGTTGGTAGATGTACAAGACCTTGTAAATAAACTGAAAAATTATGAGTAATACAAAAGTTATTTTACTTTATTTTATGTAATATTAAGTATTTTAGAATAATTTGATATACACTGCAGCAACATGAGCAAAATAAACAAAAAAAATAAAAAAAAATAAATAGCTTTTAGGGTAGTGGGATATCACAGGTCAAATGTACAATAGAATAAATATATTCATATATATATATATATATATATATATATATATATATATATTCATATATATATACTTTTATATTATTGTATTAATATCTGGCAGTAAAAAATTATCTAACATGTAACAATCTTTACAGCGTTGGCTTCCCATTTTGATTTTACGTCCTGTAGATGCTGATCCATTCCACATCTGACGAACTACCATGAGCAACACATCAGAGTCGTGCCTCATCTTTCATAGAGGAAAAGGTCACCATTCAGTAAGAGGAAATCATCCTGCACAGCTGGACAACCACAGTGCTGGATCATCTCAGTAAGAAAAAAGAAGAGAGAGCGAGTACAAATATACAACTCTCAAGTATAAGGGGTAGGAAAGGATGAGGAAAAAGAAGAGAAGAACTGTCAAAGCCCTCAAAAAGCCAGTCCACTTCTACATTACTGTGCTTTACAACTCCAATGGTTAGATTAAAAGTCTCCTACCTTAAGTATAGTCTATTTTTTTCAGTAAAGGCCTAAGCCATGCTTAATAAACCTGTAAGCTCACCTATAGAATCCCCTGCACTACCCCTAGTGCGTCACCAGCCACCAGAACCCCCGCTGGACTGACAAGGGTGGTAGATGTTCTTAAACATCACAAGCCACTTTCTCTGTTTCAAGCTGACCTTGGAATGGCTATTAGATGTGGCTTTGAACTACTGGAACTATCTCTATAGACCAGTGTCAAGGGTCCCCCTGAGTTGATAATGACTTGCTTTCATAACTGCTGTGACATTTTGTGAAGGTACGCTAGGCGTGCTCACAGGCCATATCTCCAGAATGCAATGCTTCCTTTCCCCCTCAGCAGGTGCGAATCCGAGCTGCATAGTCTGCGATTTACAGTGCTGTGTTCGCGCATCCCGGAATAAGTATAGGCCCGGGCCCACGCATATGTCCAGCCTTGATAAGCATTTCAGCTCACTACAGTGTTGACACAAACTCAGAATTGCCACAAAAGATTAGTGACTGTACAGTGGTGACGTTTGCTTTAAATATCACTGCCAGAGTTCCTTGATGAAGCTAATTACCATATGCCATGCCATTATTGTTTTCTGCCTTGGATCAGTTGCTTCTGCTTATATTATTATAATTATTAATTTTTTAAATCATAAAAGTGCCTGGTAAATTAATAAATGTATTGCAATGAATAATGGCAATTAAATTGAAAAAAAAAAAGCTATAAAATTCACTAGAACTATGTACTTTGATAGGATTTAAAGAGTCTAATAAAATTGATTTTTAAAAGACTTTTCAGTCCACTTCTGCACTTGGTGGTTCAAATATCATCGCTCCATCTCATAGAAAGCTCACAACACTGCCAGGTCACCGTATATGTCTGTTGTTAAAATCTGAATCTTGTAGGCTGCTGAATGTCTAGTTCCTGTGGATGGAAAAAGAGATAAATGAACTCACTCGCTGTGCCCTTACATAAATGAGGGTTGATGAAACTGATGATAGGCTCAGGCTGCTGAAGAAGTGATCCCAGTGGAGACCATACAGTGGTCTGTCCCACTCACAAGACAAATTATATAATTAGGCGCATGTCTTCGGGGATGGCCACCTTTGCCCCTTTCTTGACATCTTCAATGGTAAATGACAGCATATCTTGCTAAAATAACTGAGCAAATTCATCTTGGTGACACACGCAGAATTCTCTTTACAGTTGCATTAATTGTCTGGTTTTGAGAAATCCCATGAAAATGCCAATATGGGCTCAAGGGAAACATTACATTTGATTATAAAGACGATCATGATTCTTGGGCAGGCCTGTCTGAGAGATTTACATGAATCATAAGCAAATTATTTAAAGAGTACAGTAATTTACATTAATAATACTGAAAGAATCTATGAATAAAATGCAGTGTCTTATGCTTGAATACACTGAATGGATTAATTTTAGGAGGTTTAAGACAGAGTTGTCCTTTTTTTAATGTAAAGCACTTCGCTTGCGTTAATTTTAGCATTGTTTTAAAGTTTTTGAGAATCACTTGAGAATCGTCGCACTAAAATATGGGCGCTTTTGTCTTGTTTTGAAACCCACAATTCTTTATTCACGTATGAAAAATTATCACGCAACTAAACAGAAACGCCCTCGCGGACAGCTTCCTTTCATCACCTCTTGCTTATCACCGGCATTGTCAAAATTTTCACGTGCCCCGCAAGGGGCTCCGATTGAAAAAGCAGAGCCCGGGCTCCTGCCTCGTCCAGGCAGGGTTAAGCCACCTCTCCAACCAGGCGGCCCCCAGCGGAACCCTCATTACTTTGGCTCCTGGAGCAGTCAGCTGTGCTGTGGTTCAGAGAAGAGAGGCTCCTTACCTGGGCATCACTGCTTCCACATGCCAACAACATACGCGCCTTCACCAACCAGATTTGACAGCTCACGCTCAACTACAGCCTGCTGGAACACAGACATGATAAAAATACATTCCCTTTGGTTCCCCGTGAAATGTCGCTTTCTCACGTTTGCTAGGAGTATATGACAGCACTTAGTTTGACTTGAGACACCTTTTGGTGTCAGGTTTTGTTTGTTTAAATCTACTTCGAGTTATAATTTGGAGTGTTTATACTGTCTGTATATTCAAATAAAGCTGCCATTTCAGTGTGTAGGGCTTTGAGGTGTGAGGTTTCATCCTTCTATGTGGTTCCCACATTTTATATTATGCGTAAGGTGATCTGACGACTACGCAGTTATACGTTATTTTTTGTTTGTTTATCTAATATTTGTAGTTTATATAAAGCTGATAAAATAATTATTTCCACAAAAGCTTTCTAAAGGCTACAAATAGAAAAGCAATAAATAGCTTAGACAAAAAGGAGGGCCAACATCATTAGCATTTATAGGCAATGTTGAACTGAAAACTCACAATTCATCTTGAAGTGAGAAATAAAGGTTGTCATACTGTGCAAAGAAAACGGGCAAGATAAAATGATTCATGAGCCCCTATTCTGCTTTACCGTGCCAAGTGTTCCTTACATGCTGGTCGGATTCAATTCACTGTTCTCAAGAATTTATTCATTATTATTTAAAACATGAATTATCATGTATTTATTTAAGAGTCGAAATGATCAAATAAACTCCGATATTTTTATCTTTAAATAAGACCAGTGAACAGATCGGTGCATAAATCAAGCAAGTGACTTAAGTAATCAAAAGTGTGGTGGAGATGTCACATTTTGAGCCGGAAATGTGTTGATTATATAGGATATATTGGGTAAAACCAGACTGTCAGCTGAGGCTCCTTTATTAAACAAATTTCGAAAGAAACAATATTTCAGATGGAACTCATCTGGGTAGAAGTATTACAATTGCAGGACTTTCTTTCCACAGTAAAAGCTCTTTCGAAGATATCAAATAGATACTTTTTTTTTTTTATTTAAACCAAAATTTCCATATAGTTAGGAGAACATTTTCGTTTATATAAAAACATTCTTTTCGAAATACGGATTTAGATTAATTAAAAATTGTCAAATCTAAAGTCTCTGAACGAACTCAAAGAAGAAAAAAAAAATTGCAGTCGAGTTAAAAATTAGCCTTTTCTGGCAGGCAAAACTTGTCAGAAACGACAAAAACGTTCAAGAAATTTTATATAAAAATGTTGAGAAACCTGTGCTTTTTCTTTGCGGAATTATGGCTTATAAATTTCGGTTATGCCTTTATTCAAATTACCATTCCAACAGGTTTGGAAGATTCTTCTCACCCTGCTGTATTTCTTGTAGTAGTTATCTAGGAAATAGTTAGCTCACTCAGGGTTTTTTTTTTCTTTCTTTCTAGTAAGATGTGATTCAAAAATTCGATAACTCTAATTTCAATAGGGATCTTTCAAACGCATTTTTAGCTAAATTAAAAAGTTTTTCTTGCGATGGATATTTATAAAGCAATTCATACATTCATGCATGTTTACTAAATACAAAAGAGCATTAAAGAATCCCCCCTTCCAATCAAGTTCAACCAATTAAATGCATTTATCTAATTCAAAGCCAGAAAGTTGTCGACTGGCCTGCCTTAAACAGCGGTATTCACTCTTCACAAAGTTCTGGGTCTATAGGACAAACATGTTTAATTGGATTAGCAGAGATGATGTCATAAACTACAATTAAGAGCTTGACTGTGCAAACACAGGCACGAGCTGAACGTGTTAGGAACTTAGGAATATGAAAGTTACTGTAAATCATCTTATACGATACGATTACGAACAAGTTTAAGTTCAAGCTTTGATTTAATTTTCAATTAAAGTTAGAATTTACAAAAGAACAGATCAGAGCCAAGTACTTATATATATATATAATTAACATTTAACAAAAGGTTAAAAAAGGTTAAAAAAATCTATCAAATGAATTAAGTTTGAAGAGAGTAATTCATTGACTGCAAACCATTAGAGAAACTAAACACAGATCATGTTTATATGTCCCATCGGACTAAGTCATCCTCCACAGTGTTTATAATATAATTCATAATCTGACTTTGTTAATGTTGTGATGTGACGCTTTTTCTTTATAATTTTGATAACACGGGTTTATTTATATTATTTGTGACTATTTTTAAGAGATAAAGTTAGAAATATCGCATTCATAATTAGCTGAATGTACATTCATGACCTATTCAGCACCATATAGCCTATATAATGTTTGTAATTGTTATTATCCTAAAAAGGTTCCCGCCGAGGGAAGAAACAATCTAATAAGTAATTTAAAGGTTTGTGTGTTTCTTATGGCTTGTTTAATACCAGACACAGGGTGGACAGGGTAAGAGCACTCACGGAGAACCTGTGTGAAGGGAAAGTGATAAACCAGCCGCTCGTGCTCCCATGACTCAATACCTGACAATTAAGTGAGCTGGAAAAGATGCAAGATTGTGTAGGTGGTTATAGGGTCACTCCGTGATATAGCCAAAGTGTAGAGGCCTCTAGAACAACATAATATCAACTTAAAATTTTAATACTAGGATTTCACTTGCCGCCCCGGAAATTATGAGACAATGAAGAACTTGTTTAGCTGAATTGAACTCTTTTCAAAATTATTAAAATTCACACCATTATTTAACTGAACTGCACTAACACAGAACTGACTGGAGCTAAATAATGACACTGTTGTCTTTTGGAGCTGTTTTTCAGCAGAATTTGAATCGTTTCCAGTTCCATATAATTTTCTATAATTGACTTTGCTATAGGCTATATTTTCCTGTTAAGCACCGCGAAGCTGCTTTGCTATAGGCTATATTTTCCCTTAATCTGTGATTTAAAGACTATAGAAATAAATGTGATTTGACTGACACACTAACAACGCAGATGCATTAAGTCTTTAATCAGTATTTTACTTTTTTACACTCTGCAAAGCTTCATTTATCTTTAAAGCTATAGGCTATATTTTCCTGTTAAGCACCGCGAAGCTGCTTTGAAACAACCTGTACTGTGTAAAGAGTTATAGAAATAAATGTGATTTGTTTTACTTTTTTAAAGTATGTGAATTTTGTTTTATCTTTAACGGATTGCAGTTGTAAATGAGCATCGACTTTAATTCCCAATGCACCTCTTACTCATTATAACTTCATGCAAGTACAGATATGAGCAGACAGCGAACTATAAGAGCGGATAGATCATATATTTCTCTCGACTGCTCTGTCTGGATGCATCTGTACCGTTCTAGGGGGTTCAACTGCAAAAGTCCTAACAGCCAAGAAGCAATAAATGTCGCCTTTATGAACAGCCATTCTCTTCCTGCCCCCAATTTTGACAGCATCCGGCGGCACACTTCTTAAAGTTCTGTTCTTCTTTCATCAGAAAGCCAGTGGGTGAGATGGTACAAGCTGCGCCAAGCAGTCAAGTCACACAGCAAGCTCACCAGTACTCAAAAGCGTATCTTTTTTCTTCTTCTTCTTCTTTTTTTTTATCGCATCCATGAAAGATATAGCGGAATTGTTTTAATTTCTCTCTAATTCATGAGCAGTTGTGTGATAATGAGCCAGCCGCCGTAATATACATAAAACCATGATGCTCTGATTATCCTGGAGGCTACGCGACAATTGCACCATTTTGTCACAACAGAAGGAAAAGTCATTTTGAAGGGGGGCTGCCATGGGCTTATAATTGGGGAATCCACCCATAGGCTGTTCCTAAGATACTAACAGCGAGGTGGAAGTTACATCTGCTCATAGTTCTCTATAACCCTGACGAAGATGATGTTATTACAATAATATATATTAAAAAAAAAAGTATCCTATCTTAAAAAAAAAAGTATATATATATATATATATAGGCTATATATATATATAGCTTAAAAACGGCAATCCTTTTTAAATTGTCTCCTTTATAATGAATGGAGTCATTCATCTCTATTAAAAACGAGTACACTTCATGGTAAATTATTATTATTATTATTATTACCACCTCCATAACAAATATTATGCATTTTATTCGATTACATGAATAATTCAAATAACAGACAACAATGCACAAATAAACATTTTTCCACATTGTATTCCTTTTCTTAAGATGATCTTTCATGAATAAAGATACATGGGGTCAAGTCAGTTAAAAACAAAAAAAGTTTTGAAGACTTTTCTGCCGCACTGTAACGAGTCTGATTTACGTGGCCCCTCGACTCGAAGCCATAGCAACCGCAGACAAAGACCGGAGGAGGTTTACTGGGGTTTGTCCTTTGATCTGTCTCCATTTCAAATAAAGAGTCAGCTCAAAGTCTCCTGTTATTCAGAGAAAACTATCCTTCACTCAAACACACATTCAGTATTCTGGCCAAACATTAAGCTTACAATACCACACATGATCAAATCATCTTTTTAACAGCTTATGAAAGGAAAATGGAAAAATGAGTATTAGGAAATATAGAACATGACTGAAAATAATTTTTTTTTTGAAAATTCATGTAAATGCATTTATATTACAATAAACAAACTAACGCTGGATTGGGACATCAAGGTGTGCACTATAAGAGAGAGAGAGAGAAAACAAACAAACAAACAAACAAACAAACAAACAAACAAACAAACAAACAAACAGTTCTGATTGTCTCTGGTTCATAGCCTATATAAAAGCAAAAACTAAAAGAATTTAATTAAATAGCCAATTGTGTTTTTATACGCTGCATTGCACCTACAATAAAGAAAAACAAATAAAAAGCAGAGATGAAGGGGGAAATAATAGGCTACATTACTCTTACATACTAGCCTATATATATATACACACACACACACACATATATATATTTGAAGTGTCTATCTTGAGTCATGTATTTTTAAAGGAATAAATGTTTGCACAGATATTTCTAAAGACTTGTTTAAAATGATAAAATGCAGACATGAGAGCAACACAACAAAAACGTGGGCATTACAGCATAATTTACGCATGTTATAAAGTGTAGTGTTCAGTAAATTAATATCCCAAATGCAATAATAATTTGTATTTTTGTGTTTTGTTAATTCTTTCTCAAAAGAGCTAAAGGTATCAATTCTTTTTTCGCTCTTAAATCTCAGCGAAAGCTAGGCATCTGCGTCGCATCTGCACCTGCACAGCGCTACATACATTAAGTTATTCTCTGTTAATGATATTCCAGCAAATTCAAAAGTCAAGTTAGCCTACGTGCACAAAACGCCAGACATTTTACAACATTACTAGAGTTCAATTTTCACTCATTACACCCAATGCCAATAAATTCAATTTCATTTCAATTACACATTATTTCCAAAATGGTTCCTGCCTGCTCTTGTTGTAAACGATTCGTTTTATTGCAGGGGAATTATCTTTGTTGAAATGAGTTTGTCATATATTGTCTAGTAAAAGAATGAAGTCATTATTAGGAGATCCCTTGGCGAGAAATTAGGCGAGCAAAATCCTCCCTGCCACACGGGTCCCATTGAGATTAATGAAAAATATGTAAAACGTTTCCTTTTAATTTTCCTCTGAAAGCACTTTGCATACATGCATTTTCTCTGCTGGGTTGATATCAGATAATTTATGAGAGCAATCTCAGCACATAACCATCAGGACTGTGTTTCAAGCCTAATTGAGTGCTGTCAAGATTAGGTAAGGTCCTATTCGTGTTAATTGTATTGTACTCTCTTTGGGAATACTAGTAAATGTATTTAAATAATTCTGCCTTGTGAGCTGAAAAGATTATGTCAATTTACAGGCATAATAGAAATGTCATGAAAAATTACAAAGAAGTGGGAGGAAGTAGCATTTCGCTGATCTATGTCGCGGAGTCCGTAAATCCTTTAAAGCATGAATCTTTGGCTACACAGATCAGTTTCGACATAATTAATAAAATTAATGGTGCCTTTAGTGCATGGATCAGGGTTAATTGCGTTGCTAAAAATAATGTAACTTCACAAAAATTGATCACACACCATAAAGGCTCAAAACCCACGAAGTAATGGACAGTCAAAAAAGCTTCAGTTTCATATCAATCGACAATCAAATATCTAATCTCACTAATTTTCTGCAAAGGCTGAAGTGACTGAAGTTCAGAGGTTATCATCTGAGCTCTTTTGTGTGCATGGGGTGTGTTAAAGGGACAGTTCACCCAAAAATGAAAGTTTTGTCACATACTCAGCCTCCAAACTTTTATGACTTTATTACTTTTGCAAAACAAAAAAGAAAAAACTTTGAAGAATGTTCCAGCAGTTTTTGTCCTACAATTCAAGTCAATGGGTTCCAAAAAAAAAGAATAAAAAAAAAACACCTGAAAGGTTATAATTTCTTTTCATTGAAATTTTCCATAATAGCCCAATATTTCTGTTCCTATAAATTGTTTGAACAAAATATAAGCAAATGTAACAATTTCGCTAACTAAATGCAGGACAGCTCTAGATGAAACTCATGTCATTGGCCTGTTGACCTACAGTCTCAAGCTCTGACTGAGAGTCTTGAAGACATGCTTAAAGAGTGCTTAAAGCAAAAGGGCTTGTCTGACATGAGTCCAAAAAGACGATTCCAAAGAAATTGAAAAATAAATGAGTGCAAAAGGCAGAGAGCATGGAAGTTGGGGTGGGGGTGGGTGGGGGGGGCATAGAGGTGTGGGCTGGGTGCCAGGCCGTCAGCTTACTGTTGGGCCCTTTGGGCCGCTCACAGCAGTGGCCTCCATCTTTCTGTCTGCGTCCCGAGGCTGGCACAGAGCTCGGGCAGAGTCGCTCGCTACAGACACTATTGATCACGCCATATTCAATCCCATTTTATGCAGAGGCCTATATTACCATAGTGACCAACTGAACCATCAACCATTCCCCCCACCCCCATCCCAGACAATTCTGCCAAATATGTCATCAGCTCGTGGGAGACTAGCAGCAAGGAGCGGGAACATAGCATACTGTAGAATGTATTCATGACAAACACAACATAAAAAAACAACAACAATGCCCTCAAGGGTGGAAAGGATGGTCATTCATTGGGAATGCCATCCTGGAGTTTTATTTCAAAAGAGGCATTCTTGACAAAGTGTGTGTGAGGAACACTGGTGAAATGGACAACGGCGGCACATCTTTTGAGCACTTAGCCATGTTCACGGTGACTTCGAAGCTGGATGGAGATGGGAACCACTGACCGGGAAACAAAGCCTTGGAAAAATGCTGATATTTACATAGAGCGAGCCCTCGTGGAGCCCTTTGTGTATGTGTTTGCGAGTGAGCGTGTGGCACGCCGCGTAGAGCTTACGCCAGGCTGCAGACGCATTCAAGCCTTGTCTTGAAGAACAAACTGGCTTGCTGAGTCTTGTGAAACAAAGGCCTACAATTTAGAGTGGGCTCACAGGCTCATTCTCTCAATGTTGGTTTTAGTAAATTCACGGCTGCTTCTTGGCAAATAGCGCTTTGATGTTCCGGGGCCTGGAGGAGCCTTCAGGCTGAATGGAAGCTTGACGGCAGGGCAGCTCTGTTTGTTTGCCCTTTCGTTGGGCGCGCACAACCTTTACCATGGCCAATCGTCTGCCCTGACACAGAGAGGCAGGGGGCGGGCATGACACACACACAAATGCAAACTAATGCAGAAAATGGTAATGCATCAGGAATTTCAGAAGAGAAAATAATCAGTCAATTAATCTGAAATCAACACATCAACTAAAACATCATCTATGTTGCTAGTTAAACAAATGCACAGGTCGTTTTTAGCTCTTGACTTGAAGTGCACGGCACAGCCAGCATGGTGCGGATTTTGATGTCTGAGGAACTCAGGTTTGGCTCACTTTCCCTGAACAGTTGAAGCCATCGTGACAATGTTCTGAGCTTGCTTCAGAGATGGCATGTCAATCATACTGCCATGAAAGGTGAAAGCCCCCTGAGGAGAAGAGAACAGAACTATGGTTGAATAAAAATAAAGGCAGATATTGTCTAGAAAGAACATACCCTACTACATAGCAGCAATGCATATATGACACTACAAAGAAGGATAGGATGGCTATTCATAAATTCCCTAGAGAAAACCAAGAAAAGCACCAAAGAGAGAGCCCATGTATATAATACATATAATGACATATTTTATATCTATCTATCTATCTATCTATCTATCTATCTATCTATCTATCTATCTATCTATCTATCTATCTATATATATATACATATATATAAATTCCTTTTGTAAGGGAAGTATTTATGTAAATGCTTTTGTTACTGGTGTCTAAAGTAGTGAATCAATAACATCCTGTTAGTGTGTGTTTTCATTCAAGTTGGTTGCAAATTCGTAAAAAAGAATCATGAAAATGAAAATTGAAATATTCTTGAAACATGCTGGAATTAAGAGCTGGAAGTCATTTATTTGCATGCTAAATATTCCTATTTATTGTGCCACTGTACTGAGCCGGATATTTCAATCAGCATACCCAGTCCAGACCTCTTAAGAAGAAAGAGTTTCAATAATTAAATGACATATGCATAAAAGAAACTAAATATGCAGCTAAGCTGCATCTTAAATGTAATATAATGGTGGTAGAGTGTCTAAAAATGACATGTTGAGAGGCAGAAAACCTCAGGTGGGTACTTTGCAAACATTTTCTGTAACAAATCGGCAAGGAGATTGAAGAAGGCATAGAAATATACAGGAAAACGCAAAATAAATTGAGCAACTGTGTCCCGGAATCTCAGTTTGTGAGCAAAGAGCCGAATGGGGAGAGTGTCGCTGACGCACCCCCAGGCCATCCTTAGCGTAAGAATTACTGGCAGATTGTACATTACTAGCACATCTCAGACACGCACAGCCCTACCGAGCAGAAAACACAGGACTCAATGATGCACTAAATTAGGAACTATAATATTCAACACCTCATTTGATTTTCTTCGACAAAAGCTACAGTGCAGCATGCCTCATGGATGCTATATCAGGCTGGAAAATAATACAGATCTCCATGTGGAAACTCAGGAACTACTGAATGTGCACCTTTCCCAACTTCTGATGCTCCTCAAATGCTGCGATCAGCTCCGTGGCCCACTTGATTCTCTCTGGACTGGGGGCAAATTCCTCTTGAACAACCTTGATCTGACTGGGGTGAATCACTTGTTTTCCTAGAAAGAACAATTTAACAAAAAAAAAAAATTAATATTCCAAAGAGAAAAACATATTCAATGGCCATGTCTCAGAAAATAAATAAAGGCATAAAATATTTGTAAATAGTTAAACATCCTTACTTCAGTAACTTTTTTTTTTTTAAATCACCAATCATAGCATGTACAGGCCAAAAATTCTACAAACAAAAGTCTCCAATAATAAGAGTTAGTAGTATTCAAGTGATCTTTAAAGGTCAGCCCACATGTAAGATAAAAATACATTTATTTAGGTATCAACCTTTTTATTTCTATTTTTAGTGCACCATTAACAGTGTAGCCCACTCACATACAAAACGCTGTAAAAATATATATATAAAAAATCATCTAGGATATTCCTCCATGTTTAAAGGGCTTTGCTCCAGAGAAGCAAAGGCACTGGCAGGTATTTGCTCCTCTTTCTCCAGTACAGCTCCCTGACCAAGAATGAATTTAAGGGACACAGCAGGGACAGAGGATGCTATGAATTATGGGTGTCATCCCGATTTTCGCCTTGTGTCCCGCTGAACTCTAAAACTTTACTGCACGCTTAGTTACACTCCAATCTGAGGCAGCCTCTGCGAGACTTGACTTGCTGCTTTTATTACAGGCCCATGTGAGAGCCACACACACGCAGTCACCTCAACACACTTGATACACACACACTACACACAGATATAGATGTCATGGACAGCAGCAACTGATACCTCTCATAAGCTGAACTATGTGTGTTAATGACCCAACACTGGGGTGAAAAATTAGAGGTGACTACAACAGATGACCCTAAAATGATCCATGATCTGAAGTCAGGAATCCATGAACTTACTAACTACTTTAACCATAAAATTTTTTTAAAAATGCTTAAAGATAATCTGATGAACTAAAATGGTTTCTTTCTCATTGGTTTAAACTTGATTTTAATTTTTCAATTATTATTATTATTTATGTAAGGTCTTTCTAAAACAATGTGGATGCCATTTTCAAATATACATTTCCCTTTCCTCCCTGCTTTGCAGCATTGGCTAAGAAGCTAAAACGGATTACAGTCATGACGGCAGAAACCTTATTCTCAAAAACAACATCTGTCAAGCACTGCACCATAATAATCAAGAACATGTTCCCAGATCAAACCTCTGGGTGATGAGGCTTAATTTGAGAAATATCTGTTACGTTTTGCTTCAGTGCGTCTCTTAAAACAAATACGGAAAGGTAGCTAGCTGACAGCCGTAGAATTTAATACATGAGAAAACCATTAGCTCCATCTGTGGCTCTTACCCCAGTTAACCCCTCTGAAACAGCCTCTGCCATGTGTTATCCATTGAGTTCCCACATAATTTAGCACACAATGTTACATATTGCAGCGTAATGTCAGTCATATGTTAACACAGTCTTGCAACGGCACAGGTGTTACTTTCTGCATCTTTTACACATTGCCGAAGCCAAATGCTGCAAGATACGACACAATCTGATGATGCAGCTGGGAGTGAATGAGGCATCAGGTTACCCAATGACAGCTAAGCATGCACTTCAATGTAAATAAAGCAAACCAGCTTGGTGACTGCGTTTTCTTTTTGAGCCAACAGCGCTGCAGACGGAAAAATCACCAGTGTGTGTGTGTGTGTACTGTCCCTCTGCTGCTCTGGAGGAGACGGCCTGTTGGATCAACACCCTAAAGCTGTGGCTCAAGGTCCATGTTTGTGACGCCCATCCCAGAAAAGACTGGCAGGGGGTCGTTCCCTCACATCAACAAAATATGCCCCTTCCCCAGACTGCCACCTGTTCAGGAGCTGTCTGTTCTGAGCCAGCTAGTGACATAGTGAGCAAAGTGGGCGTGGCGAGCCCTTACACAGCTACGCTATTGGACGGTTGCTGTGCATCATTATCGCTCCCCACTGCCATCCAGCCAATCACGAGGTGCCAGCTGGTTTGGGTACGTCTGGTTGGCTCACTACCATTTAGCAGAGTGCCACTGTCAGATGATTCTCAAAATCTCACATAAACAGACAGAATCTATCAAAAAGGCTTAAAATTAAGAAGAAAATGTTCTGACGTCTAAACAAATATACTGGAGAAAAAAACCTAACCTTTATATATATTTTAATTTTAGGAGAACAACAACAAAAAAAATCTTATTTTCTTATTTCTTCAATTTTCTTATTCATTATACAACAGCAAATCTATGTAGTTATGACTAAAAGTCCTCATAAAGAAATAAACATGGGCCAAGGTCAAATCACAGGTGAGGGATTTCAGGGAAATAATGCTTAGAACACAATGTGTGCAGTGATACATACAAGAAGAGAGGATGAAATTAATGGTAGATGTGTAACTTTTTGGCCTTTCTGTTTTGATTTAATTGTTTGTCTGTTGATAAAGACGTACCCGCTGTAGTATTTTGCCCAATTATTATTTTAACAGGAATATAATTACTTTAAGAAAAAAAAGTATTTTATGGTAAATAAAATGGCTAAAAAATTAAAGCATTTTAAATTAGTCTGCCACGCTTTAAGAGCTCACTGAATTAAATTTCCTAATTTAAATTCTAAAACATTAAAAGCAGAAACATTTCCTAAACATAAAGATACAATTACCTGATTAAAACTAATAATAAATACATTTTCAAAATACAAAAAGTGTTATTTCAACTAACCCTTATATGTATAAAAAGCATTCTGACACCCCAATTGCTGTATTTGCATTAATAGTGATAGATCTGCTCATGCAAGTCTAGTGCAAAAGAAAAAAAAATACATTAGCAAAACTACATTTATCTGCATGCAATTTCAATTGCCTACAGACAAACACACACTCACTTGCTCACTCGCTCACACACACACACACACACACACACACACACACACACACACACACACACACACACACACACACACACACACACACACACACACACACACACTTCACACTGAGCGTGTAAACAGTAAACAGTGTTTCTGTAGGCCTCCCGACACAGGGACCTCAGACTAGCAGTGGCAAACAGAACGGCGGTGAGCTCAGCGCATGCTACACGAGGAGCCGCTCCAATTCAGACTCGCACGAGAGGCAGAAGAGAGTCATCAAACCCGACCCCACCTGCCTAATGACAGGCTGCTGAACAGAGCGCCCGGCTGATGGGCTGCAACATGGCATGATCAACCCGCAGGCTGGCTGCTGAGGAAATAAAAACAAACAACCTTGCAGCGGCAACCCCAGAGATATCCTGGGATGCCACAAACCGTAAAATAATTATAAAAAGTAAATCATTTAGTTGGCTCACATACATTTGTGCATTTCCTTATAGAATTTTAGCATGGTAGCCACAGCTACAAAATACAAACTTACTTAAGTAAATGTGTTAATTTACCGCACTGTAGTAGCCATTACAATCTTCAAAGAAAAAAAAAATAGTTTAAAGGTGATCCAATAATAATTTATTATGATTTTACAGTAGTAATAATATTATGGTAATTTGGAGAGACTATGGTTATCATGGTAATTTATTTTATTATAGTTGTTATTACCCTTCAATTAGTCAAATAAATGCTACTAAAATAGTTTCCGTATGAAAAGCCTTTTTAAATGATACTAAAATGCTGTTTTAAAATAAAACCAGTGATTAAATGTGTTAGATGGAATTAGAGATAAATTCTGATTTAAAAAAAGTAAAAAATAATCTAAAATTGGCATGAGGAAAACAAGACGGAAGAAAAGCGAGTGATCTTTAGCATTGGAGCGCTGTGTTCTAGAGGAATGGTAGTGCTAGTGTATACAGAGATGTGCAGGGAGAACAGTGTGTATTCTGCAAACAGCAATTACATATTCATTAGCGGAGGCTCAGAGGAGGGCTGTGTCTGGCCTCCCGTGGCCAGTTACCCGCTCACCAGGACTCCACTCCCAAACACACACACACACACACACACACAAACACACACACACACACACACACACACACACACACACACACACACACACACACACACACACACACACACACACACACACAAACACACGTTGCCTGGCTACAAACCCACACAGTGCTGAGCTGCAAACATACGTCTATCTCCCACAAACACACTCGTAAGTAATGGATTCACATACACACAGGAAAATAAAGAGACATGCATGCATGCATGCACTGATAAACACATGCATGCTGGTAACTTTCTTTGAAGTTTTATATATGTAGTAAGTCATGAACAGCTCAGATATTAAATGAAATCATCTATGCAATATAGACAGCATAATAAAAATTAACACAAATATAAAAAAAGAAGCCACAAAGTTTTGCAAATTTCACATCAAGATTCTTAAATATAGCCACTATGTCAGCACTAAAAAAAAAGTTAAACATGAGATGCAGAGGAACTCAAAGTTGTAGGGAGAGAATACTTAAAAATACACAAAAACCTGTTGTCAAACTCTTCAGCCAATAATATGTTCTCTTACATATTTTGCTCGTGCAACAATTTTTCCCCCCATCTATGCCAGTATATACTCTAGGATTTAAATGAAAATACATGCACTTGCATATAATCAAGTGAGTCCAAAATAGCATTTTGTTGGAAGATCAGGCCAGTATGTCATACAGGAAGTGAACAGAAAAAATTGATGTGATTTAGCAGTCAGCGTACCAGTGAAGCCCATAAGCGCACCCTCTCTGGCCTGCTGCCTCAGTCCTTCCACATCCTGATAGTCGATGTAAACAAGGTCGATCGCCTGGAGACCGAATGCTTTGGTGGTGACCACCACTTTCTGTCGGGCATACAGGAGTTCTTTAGCATCTTTAGTGCGTGTGGCTCCTGCAGGTTAAAAAAGATCCAACACCGTTTAAAAAAAAAAATGAAATGACGATGTGTAGTCTGAAGGGATAATAATGATAGATTATCAGAAAAATAGATCATATTTATCAGTTAATCAAAAGAAATGGTATTATTTTCTTCTTCTTAAGAAAAAAGGTATTAAATAGTGAAATAAAAAAATAGCAGACCTATGCTGGCACAGAAATCATCTGACCCGAAGACAACTCCGTCATGATGAAGACCTGCCTTTGGCCCAAGATCTCGAAGTGCTTCACACACTGCTTCAAGAGAAAGAGAAAATGAAGAGCTGCGTGGGGTGTGTGTGTGTGCGTGTGTGTGTGTACTTTGGCACTTAATCAAGTCACCCAGTCAGTCGATGCTAATTTTCCCCAAAACTCCCTTAATCGCTGTCCATGCCTCTGTTCGTTATATTGTGTTTAGAAATGGAACTATATCAGATATTAAAAAAGACACACACACACAAACACAATTAATGGCCCATCTCTGTCCCCATGGATGGGGAAATCTAGAAATCTGTGAAGACCGTCCAAGGCTGTAACTAACCCCAGAACCAGGACTAGTGAGAGACAGTCTGGAATGTGATATGACCGTGTCAGGCACAGAGCAGATGGAATTTCTTGAATGCTTTTGTTGGGTTCCAAATTAATTTTACTTCTTGCTGTGACTCTGCAATATTTCCCTGTCTTGGCTCTGGGATTCCGTCTAGCCAGCACAACAGAGGGTTTGGGGGAAGGGGAAAGAAAAATAATCAAAGGAAAAAAGGAGCTGAATATTTAATAAGAGGCCAAAAAACATGACTGTGGCCATTTTCTCCCAGATGGGGGCAATTTTGTAATTTCTAATTCAAATGATAAAGTTGCTATTTACCTTAAAATTCAGCAGACCCAAAGCAGTTTCCACAAAGGTGACCAAGCGGATGGGTTCCTTGAGCTCTCTGCCTTTTAAGTATCGCTGAAACCAGTCAACAAACTGAAATGGACACACACACAGTCAAAAACAACACTTTAAATCTCTTTTAAAGAGACAACATAACTCAAACGCCATGCCTAATTACATTAAAAAACTTCTGACTCAAGGTTTTGGAGAAAGAAGAAGAAGAAGAAGAAAGGAATATTGCTTCAAAAACTTGACAGGATTCACACAGTCTTTGGACTTTCACAGGGGCCCTCGAGATATACTACAGGTTCCTGTCTGAATTTACAAAGAAAAGAGCACTGAATATGAAAAGGGAAAGGATGAGATTTGAGCTGTCTGGGAGTGCATTTCATTTCAGTTTTACACAGACCCTCGGCTTCCCCCGGCGGACAGACTCGTGAGACTTGCGACGTGTGATACGACACTTCTCCACGCTATTCATTTTCCCGCTAATATTTGAGCTTACCTAAGAAGGCTTTAAAATGAAGTTCGGTGCTTTGAAGACCAAAGCATTCTGATTTTTTCCAACAGACCAGTTCACAGCTAGCCATGGACTGCCAGTGGGGTTGCCCAAATTCCAAAATCTATCATCTGGAAACACACAAAAGCTCCCTCTGTCAGATATTTTCTTTTAAAGCCTGTACAAAAAAATAAAAGGAGGGGGGAAGGGAAGGGAAGGGAAGGGAAGGGAAGAGAAAAAAAAACTCAAAGCAGAAAAGTGTAATTCCCTGTCCCCCCATTCCATCTCTCTTTCACACATCGGGGACAGCAGATTAAAATAACCTCAGGTACGTCAAGGCTAGTTTTCCAAATAAAGGCTAAAATATCCCACACACACTTGTTTTATTAGCTCAAAGAATATGCCTTCATTGAGGGATTTTTTTCTAATGGGGGAATTTTAATCATCTCCCCATTCAATCTCAGTAGGATAAATCATATCTGAGAGATTTGCATAAATATAAACCATCAAAGACTTTTCATCTTCAAAGGGGTTTTCAAGACCCAATAAGCTTTGTACTGTAATCATCTGAGGTCACAACCCTGCAGGAGTAATGCTGCTATGGCAACATAAAAACGCCAACGGCTTAGCATAATATTCCCCTCGAACAGAGAAAAGGGAGGGAGAGGGAAGGGCTTGTTTGACGGCCCTTCCATTTCCTCACCTTTTATCAGACGCCACTCTCCGACGACCCTGGATTTTTGCACAAAAAATAGCCACTCGGCAGCAAAATTAAGCGTTTATGTAGCACAGAGGCACCATTAGGACGCTGACAAATGACAACAAATTACAGGTGTGCTTCTGCTGCGCTGAAGTTTCAATATTTACACAGTCTCGTAGGGGATCTTGACACTGAACCACACTTGCGCAAACGCTAATACCACTCTCAGGTGACAAGCTTTTCCGGTCCCTATAGGCCGCTTGCAAAAACCCACACTTCACGACAAAAGTGCCAAGGCGGCCCCATCAGCCATGATCCGGATGGGAACAAGGCAGGGATTTTGGGGCGAGGGAGCCGCTAGAGCGAAAAAGGCGGCAAGTGGATAAGTTTCAATTAATTCTCTTCAAAAGAGGGCCAGATTAAATGTTTCCGGCCTGCTGAAGTGCTCATTTCACCGTGTTGTGGTGAAGGGGGGTGGGGGGGAATTAGGAGCGGACGGGGAGGGACGGGACTCTAGCTGGTTCCTTTCAGGACTCAGTAGTGTGGCGGCCAAAGAATGCGCACGGCTCCGAATCTGTGGGAGAATTGTCTGCGGACAAAAGGAGGAGGGGGGGAAGAGTTACGCCTGTTATAGTCCAATAAGCCTTGTCAGTCAAACAAGCACACAGAGAGAGGAAAGAAAGGGAGAGTAGAAGATTTTCACACAAAAGGAAACAAGTAAGTCCATCTTTTAGCAACAAATCAGTCTGGAGGTTCCTCTGCTCATCTACGTGAAAAAGGGGAAGAAAATAAACAACAGAGGGATTTAGAGGCGGCCGCCGGGACGAGAAGAAGAGGAGGAGGAGAGAGAGATAATCAGGCTTGTAGTGGTACGACTTTGTGTTGTGTGTTGGATTAGACACTCACAGACTGCTCATCACAGACGCAAACACACAAGGGAAAAAGAGATATTTAATGCTACACAATAGCATTTGATAGATGGTGATTATTTTACGGTATAAAAATTTATTTTAAAGTACATCTCAGTTTTTACTATAAAACCCTCCATTATGTATTAATGCTCCTCCTTTCATTCCACAGTAAAACATGTAAGAACACCACTGGATTAGCTAGTAAATACAAAAATACTAACTTAGGCATCAAAACGCTGCTGTTTTAAATAGTTTATTTAGTATGTTGTTATTTAACTTAACTTGCAAATTACTTAATGTTCAGATTTCCCATAGTTACTATTAGTATCCACAGTCTCTGCACTAAAATTGGTTAAAGGTGACTGTATAACAGCAAATGGAATTACAAAAATAATAAATTCAGTTTTAATGAAACGGGTTTGTCTGCCATTGGTTTGCCAAACAGGTGGTCCTGCCCACAACTCATGTCATTGGTTGAGTCAGTGTTGCCATGTCAGGCCGCAACGTAACAGACCAATAGTGGCACAGAACCACACTCCTTTTGAGAATAAATAACATGTAAATGACTTAATTACAGATTTGTACTTTTTCAGGATAGTTGTCAAGAATACCAAGATACCAAAAATATATTGCAGTAACAAAAACTGCAGTAACTACAGCATTTTGACAGAAGCTAAATGACCATGGCCAGTTTTGGTGAGGATTCTGTATAACCAAGTGTGACAACATATCCAAATTGTGCAATAATCAGAGCGGTTAGAGACAGCAAAAAGGAGAAAAAGAGAAAGAGAAACACCCTCTCCATTCATGTTTGTATCACGCCACTTTCAAAGCAGTGGGCCCATGTCAGGTCAGTACTACATGACGACTTCTCTGCTCACAATCTCCCGTATCCTGCTGCGGCTATGAGCTTGACCGTGTGCAAAGCATGCGGAGAGCATGTTCTAACCCCCACCACATATGTGTGCACTTTTTAATGCATTCACACACACTGTATTACCCAATGTGACATATGTGTAGAGGTTGTATTGATTTTTGAGTGGCTAAGTGTTTAGTGAATGGCTGATGGTGTAGGTAATTTTACCCTGAAAATGGGTTTATTTTTATTTGAGGGCGAGAGAGGATTCCTGAAACCAGCAGTATGAAACAATTTCTAATTAAAAAAAATTTGATTTTATATATATATATATCTCTTTTTTAATTTTTTTACATATACTATGTTGTTTATGGACTACGCTCAAGAGACGGCAAATATTTCTGAGAAAACCAATTCAGAAGAAAGCAAAAGACAAAATGGAAGTGAACAGGAATTAGAGACAAAAATATGAACACCTGTCAGCAATTAAAAAGGGAAGAAACATCGAGCAGCCCGGGAAATATATGAGCACTAATTAAAACCACTAGTTAAAAACTTCCTGCTTCTAGTCTAAACTAACTGTGAGCAACAGACTAGGGGCCCCCTCCATCTCTCAGCTTCCCTCCCTCCCTTCATCTACCTAGTTAAGACATTGTGGCTTCTTTCAGGTCTTTTCAGTGGTCATGCAGAGTAGCTGAATACTGCAGATTTGGGCTGGGTTGGCTGGTTGGGGGAAATGAGCTGGAGGGATTTGGGGGCTGGTGTATTGGATATGCTGGGGGCCACCAGGGGCCTCCTGGGGCCGCCTGGCAGAGGAAGCCCTGCTTTGATGGACGAACAGACGTCTAGAAGAATCCTCAACACCTCTTGTAACACACACACACACATGGAGGTGATCAGGAGAAAACCGTGTTTGAGACCATCTTTAATGTCACTGACTGATTGACCAACCATTTGATAATGAGATCTATATGAGTGTCCACCTACTTTGATTTTAAAATCTGAACAATGCCAAACCTCAATAAACCCAAGTATAGGTCTATTGAAGAGGCCCTGTGTTTCCAGGATAGTACTTTGTGACATCTGCCTTGTGAAGCTAGCTTCAAAATGTCATGGCTTTCTTGAGCTGATGCCAAGATATACAGCCCCATTTCTCCCCGGGCCTGACACCAGGGATCAAGTCCTCTGTACAGACTAATAGAAAAGATTGTTATTATTGCTTTGAAAAGACCTGTGGTTTCATCTTACCCTTTGAGTTCAGAGGGTGTTGTGTTCTTTACAAATGATGGAAAATTCAAAATACACGAGGTATTTTTAGTTTCTCATTTTTCACATTAAACAGGGCATAGACTTCAATTTTTGGGATGAAATTATCATGAATGACGCATTACCCATAATCTGACTATAATCATATCTAAACAAGAGTCCTCAATGCACAATTCAATATTTGCTTATGTAATGATAAAATTTGGGGAAAAACACAACTGTTCAAGTCTGAAAGTCTGAAATTAAAAGTCTGAAAGAAGTCTCTTATGCTCACCAAGGCTGCATATGTTTGATCAAAAATACTGTAAAAACAGGATTATTATGAAAGTTTGGAAACACTTAACTTAAAGCCTTTATGTATAATGCATTATAAAGGGTTATTAAAGGGTATAATGCATTAGAATTATTCATTATGAGCATTGTAATACATTATATCTTGTCGTAAATAATTATAATTAAATTTAAAATGCATAGTGTAACAGTGAATTAATAAGTGTTATAATGTAACTTGTGCATTACTAGGCATAATTTATGCATTAAAACTACTTTTATGATGCATTATACATAAAGGCTTTCAGTAAAGTGTTACCGAAAATGTATTACAATTTAACATTAGTTTTTAAATTAGTTAAAAGTAATTTATTTCTGTGATGGCAATGCTGAATTTTCTAATAGGTTAAAATCATTATAATAGGCTAATTAGCTGCTCAAAAACACTTCTAATTATATCAGTGTTGGAAACGGTAATATATATATTTTTTATTTTCAGAATTTGTTTTATAAAGTTCAAAAGAACTTGCAAGATTATAAATGTCTTTACTGTCACTTCTGATCAATTTAAAGCATCCTTGCGGAATAAAATTATTAATTTATTTGCTAAAAAAGACCTACTGACCCCACACTTTTGAATAGTTGTGTACAACATATTGAAAATTTATGGTTTTCAGAAAATTTCGACTAAAATGTTGCACTGTCATGGCTGGCATAGTTAAGAAAGACGTAGAAAAAAATGGTTCGATGGACTACTTTTATGGTTTCTTTTAAATATTTTTTAGTCATGGCTGCTCACTGTATAATTTCTATGTATGGAAAAGTGCATTTTTTCAAAGTATCTTCTTTTGTATTCCATAGAAGAAATTGTAAATAATGACATAATCCGCTTTTTTTAATGGCTAATGCTTTTTTTAAGGTGAACTACTCATTTAAAAAGCAAAAAGACTCACCCACTGCACCTCTCCTGTGTCCTCCACCTTTGGCAGCATGAGAGCTGTGGGAAGCACGTCTGCCTGCAGAATAACCTCCATGTCAGCCTCAGCCAGGCCGCTGGACACCGAGTTCACCCGCACACACTTCTCCGTACGCCCCAGATCCAGCTCGGCCAGCATCTTTGGGATAGTTTTCCGTGCTGCATCCTGTCAAAAAGGAAAAAAAGAAATTTCATGTGCCATTGTGTCAAAAAGTACTTTCTTCACCACAGCTGCTATTAAAGAATGGAAATGTCCCAATGCATGCTCGACCACAAAATGAAAGACTGACCCAACTGTTTATGCAGCATTCAGTGATGTAATAAACACATAACGTGCTTGCAAAAGAACACTGAATGGCTATGTTACACAATTCAGACTCTGTTTGACCATGAACACAGGCTTGTGGCTATGAAATGTGGAAAAAAGCGAATGAAAGTAGGTTAGACAGGGTTTATTATATGTTATTCTGCTACTGCACCATGAGTTGTGTTTACCTGATAAAAGGGAGGTTATGTGAATTTATAGGGGAAGTGGTGGTTGGCGCCTGGGATTAAAGTGCGGAGAAACATCTTACGAGAGGGATCAACCACACTACAGCGGATTCACCAAAGGCCATAAAGTGAAAAGCCTTGCACACAAGTCTTCCACACAAACACCACAGACACATGACCAAAGGAAGTGGAGGGAGGAAGAATCAAAGTTAAAGCCAAGTTCCAGGGCCTAACTGTGACAACAGCAGCACACGCCAGGAGATTCAAACCAGATGCAGCTCAATGCAGAGGTTTCCACTGGTCTGAACACAGCACTCCATCCGAAGGGAAATGTGGTCTCAGTTAAGCAGGAGGAGGAAACAGTAGCTCAGGAGTTGTCAGGTTAGATCAGAGGAGGGATGAGAAAGGCCAAGAGAAAAAAAGGAGGGGGCCAAGGCTCAGGGGTTAATTTAACTTGAATGAGGAACTCCTTGGCCTAGGTCATCTTCACACCATCCACCGGCACCTCTACCCAAAAACTGTTGAACCTTAGCCCAGACCATAATGGCCATAACTTTAGAGACAATGAATAGAAGGAAATAATGACTGAATAAATTAATAAATAAATAAAATAATAGCTGAGTATAATAATAATAATAATAATAATAATAATAATAATAATAATAACAATAACAATAACAATAACAACAACAACAAGTTATATTCGTTATTATTATTATTTGTATTATTACTACTACTACTACTACTACTACTACAACTACTACTATTATCAGTAGCAGGAGGATGAGGAGTATTAGATGTAATGGTTTTGTATTAGTTTTTTCAGGTTTTTTTATTTTATTAATATATTTATTTAATAATAATAATAATAATAATAATAATAATAGTTAATGTTTTTATAACTACTAAACTATTTTTTTTTTATTATTATTAAAAATATATTAATACAATTTATAATATTATAAAGCATTCTACATTTTCAGGTTCTGCATGTCAGGTAACAGAAACTTAAAAATAACCATCCGTATTGCTCACGAAAAGTCAAAGATGGTAAATCTCTAGTCTAAATCTTTAACCTTCTTTTAAGTTAAGTCTGGACTATAAAACCTTCCTTTTGAACTGGTAATTACAACTGGTCTGGATTCAGATTCCCTCAACCTAGAGCTAAAATAACAATGTTGTCAACCTTTTTTATAACAAAACTGAATGTGTACACAAGCCCAAAGCTGTGAAATCTTCTATAAAACATCCGAAGCGCTGCAGATATACTAGCAAAACAGATTAAAACCAACACACAGTCTAGACACTCGTGTCTAAACTAACATTGTGGTCCTCAACTTACAGTTTATGGTAAGAGTTGCTGAATTGCAAAGTGAACACAAGGGATCCTCAAAAGGAAGTCATGCATTCGCTTAGCCTATAATATATTTGGAGATCACAGTGGTAATATTAGGAGGGCCGACAGGTTTATGAAGCCATAACTCAGTATTCGTAAAGCTGTTCCATGGATCTAGTTTAAGTCCTCCTGTTTAATCCAAGACTGATTTAGTGTCTTAAACAATGTGCTTTGTGTGGCTGATATCTTGTTCACTCTCGAACAAAAACATGAGGCTTTAAGTAACAAATCACAATCAAAAGGCTCCTATATCAAGCCAAAAGTCAACGGCCTAGCTAGAAATTAACCAATCAGAATGAAATAATGGCTGTATTGTGTAATGTTATAGCAAACCTCATGCCACACGATTCTCTGCTTTTTATCACTACATTTTGCTTTGAACTGATATTCCCGACATCAAAAAATGTGAATTTCTATCAGTGGGAAGGGCTCACTAACTCATCTCCCCTTACAGTAAATTGACAGAAAGAACATTCTCGAGAAGATCTCGGGCTCCTGAGGAGACCCAGCCATTCTGAGCAGGAATAAAAGCACAAAATGAAAGCTTAAATGTTTTACATTAATGGAAACCCGTCCAACTAGTTGCTTCAAAAGACCCTTCCCCAATCACCCAGCATCCCACAGAGTGACCAGGAGAATCGCAGGTTTGAGGGATCTTTGATTCTTTCCATCAAGCCCATCATTAAAGCTCAACACAGTATCATGACAGCACGTCCACAAAACACTCAATACAAAGGACAGACTTGTAGACGCTGACTTCTCATTTAAAAAAAGCCAGATCCTTCGCATTTTTAGAGGATTTGGACTCCAACTGTGCGATACGCCAAAAAATGGATCCGCGTTTGGATTATTCAGTGTCTAATCAAAGCGCAGAAAAAAAGGGTGGTTTGTATGTCATGTATAATGACATGTATAAATGTATATATAAATGTAAATGTATAATGATTTCTTATACATTTGCATTATTAGAAATACGAGAGAGAGGGACAAAAAGAAACTAAATTTGATACGTTCCCATTTAACATTTCTGTTTTAATGTTTATTTTTCATCCCAGCTTCTTGCAACAGACTGTGATATTTTATAAAATATTTCAAAAATGAGCTGTACCTAAATGAGAGATGGTGCCTTTGATTCCCTAGATGTGTAATCTAAGCAAACAATGTCTCATGGACAGGGTCTGACAGGTGACACACTGGGCATCTGGAGCTCTATTCCAGATGAATGACTAACAGATCCAGCATCTGATTCTGCATTTGTCCGGTTCCGCATGAGAGGGAAGCCTGTCCCTCAAGGCTCGCCGCTAGATTCTCTCAGCCTCTCGAAAACCACCACTTCTCCTCACACTGTGAGGCTGAACAATGATCTGTTACTACTTCTGAGTGCTGCTCGGGCAGTTCACATTTTACTGACCGCCTCTGCCAATCAAAACAGACGGCTGTAATTCGATAATGAAAGAGGGACAATATGTGCTTTTCTTCAAAACTCAGCGTTTTGTGATACATTGGGCTGTATTGGACTCCCAGAATTAAGATGATAGAGAGGTTACGGTAATGGAGCATTCAGATGGGACCTCAAGCCACATTCAACATCTGCCGTCCACAGTTTCTGTTCGTGAGCACTATTTATTTCAGTTCTCAAAGTTCTTGAAATGTCTGTCATCATAACCGGCCCTTTAAGCAAGTCTACACATTTGATAGCTGTGGCAGTGAAAACTTCAACCTAAACAAATAATTCTTAACAATGTGCCAACAGTGTAGCCTTGTGATGCAGGCTGCATGTGAGAGTCTCTTCTGCTACTGAAGTGCTGAAGGAAAAACATCGAAGCCTGTGATGCGAGTGGGAACAGAAGGATCTCCGTGCCTCTAGGGAAATGACTGAGCTCAGTTTTTCTCAGGGTTTTGTACTGTATCAAAGTTTTATAGGTAGCGACTCTTTAGAGAATTGTTTTATTCAAAGATAAACAGAAAACACTAAACATTGCAAAGTAAAGATCTTTGTAACTTTTCCAAACGGATTACGACTGTATAAGTGTTTTTAGTTGTGTTGTGATAATAACGGTAGACCAAATATGACAGTTTCCACAAAGAGGGTACCAAATAGATTTTTTGCCCCCAGCACATTTCTGTGAACTAATTTCTGTGCTTAAAATGTTGGCTAACTGAATGAGGTCAAACTAAATATTATGTAAGTGGTTTTATTTTCCTTTTAAAATTATATTATATTGGAATTTTCAGAAACTTATTACCAAAGTTTTACATATAATCTTAAAGCAATCTACATGAAATGAACAACAAAATTAAATGTAATAAAATGATAAACAACAACAACAAAAGTTTGACGAAGGCAGTCAACACTATATACAGGGTTGGACTTGTTTTTGAAAATAGCAAAAATAGTAACATATATTAAAATATATAAATAGTAAAAAAAATATTCTTAAAGGGGTCATAAGATGCGCATTTTCCACAAGTTGATATGATTCATTATGGTCTTAATGAAAATTCTGTAACATAGTTTGGTTACAAAACACACAGGTAAGAGTAACATGAAACATTTTCTTATTCATCAAAAATGTGGTACAATCTGGATTTTTTTAAACATTAACCCAGATGTCTATCTGGCCATGTTCTATAGATTTCAGACACGAAGGTGTTTTTTTTTAACCCAGTTTCTTCTTGCAAGGGAGCAGATTATTTGCTAGGATTTAAAAAGTGGCATTACATGGAGTACATGGGGTACAAGGAGTGTTGGAAGTAACTGACTTTCAATTTTCTGGCCATTAGAGCTGTTCACACTTGCTGCCAGAGTGTTATAAAGTCACCTTTCCATGTCAAGTGTACCATGTGAAGCAAGGGAGAACTTATAATAATAATAATAATAATAATAATAATAATAATAATAATAATAATAATAATAATAATAATAATAATAATAAAATAATAACAATAATGATTACAACAACATGCTATTGGACACAATGAATCACAGAGGGGTTATTATAGCTAACTACAAACTATAACTATAATGTACTTCAGATAGTTGCCAATACATTTATTTCTTTTCATTTAGTTTAACTTTATGTATTAAATAACTGGGGAAAAATAAGTTTTATATTTATATATATATATATATATATATATATATATATATATATATATATATATATATATATATATATATAAATAAATAAACCACAACTAAAATTAAAATGAAAATTAAAGTAATACAAACTATAATAGTATTTAAATGGTTAACAGTCTTTATCTACAGCATATGTGTAAATCCAGTGAATGTCGTAATGCAATAAACCATGATTAAAAAGCTGGAACATTTTATCAGCTGGACAATTTGTCAGTTATGATGTATACAATTTAAAATTAATCAAACACAAACCATAAGAGTGTTACCAAATCACATTACCTCAAGCGCAAAAAAAAAAATAAAAAAAAAAATTTCAAAAAAAGACACTACTAAATTGCTGATTTGCACTATTAGATTAAAATAAGATAACATAATATGTATTAATGTGTTAGATAAAGGACTTAAATGAACTCTTTGCATTATAAAAGGCAGTGTTTGATGCTGTATAAAAGATGCTACATAAATCAAGTTGATGCACAGTCTTTGTCATATGTAATTTTGTTGAATCAAATTTAATGGAGCCTATCGCCAATCATGTGTTATTATTCTGTTTAGAGCACATGTATCCATTCATTCTGAATGAAGCCATTACAAATCAACACCTCTCATAAACATTCATCATACTGTGAGACAGAGAAATCCCCCCAGATCAAGTAGATATCACTAACACACAGCAAACTCTTTACACACATCTCATGACTTATCTTAGTTATATGCATCAGGCATAACGTACGAGTGTCTGGTTGCATATAATGCAGCAGATATGTTTGGCATGCATCCCTTTCTCAGTGACAACATGAAGACATATCTCCATGTTATGGCTGCAAATTATGAGAGATACAATGAGATATTATGGCTTATGCTGGCCTACTCGGATTCCTTCCGCAGGATTCACAGAAGACAGATGTGTGTCATTAGTCTTTACACATCATGAACATTAAAATTACAGGAAGAGTTTACCCTCTGTGGTTCTCATTTCTCATTTGTGCTTGTACTTATTCACTCCTGGGACCTCAAGACACGGCAATGACATAAAACTGCATTGGTTGTCACATCTTGTGGCAATAAATTACATTTTGTTCCTCACACAAAACTGAAGTATGTTTTTTTATGATACTTTTATAGCGCTGATTTAACCTTTCTGAAATTTGACAATTCTTTTGTCTCCTTTTATTGTATGCCAAAATACAACTTCAGTACCACTGAAGAAAATTACTCACACAGTTTATAACACAAGAGTGAGTAAATAATGAGAAAAATCTAATCTGTGGGGGAATTACCTCTTTAAAGTGAACTAGAAAAAAACAAAAACAAAAAAACAAGTGCTCACTAGATCTCAGATTTCACACACAAGATCTTAAAAAAAACACATACAGATGTCCAATCTATCATGTCATAATATTTAATTTACAATAAAAAGCAAAGATGATGTCAGAACTGTGATGGTTGAAGAAATCTTTCAATCTCCTCCTCAATCATCATCTCTCTCATTCAGTTCCAAGCAATCGGGACCACCCTTCTTCACTGACCCCTCAATAAACTTTACCCTAGTATGACTACACCGTGCACACAGCTCCTATGACAAATGTATGACATACACTCATGCCACAGGGTTGACTGGCAGGCAGTTTCTGGCAGCACACAGAGTTCACTAATGCTGGGGATCCATTTTCTGTGTGAACGCCTCAGATCGCCGTTTGTTTCTCTTGGCAGTAGAGCACCCTGTGTTCCTCTGGAACGTTCTTCAGCTGCACTTTGATGAGAGCCCACTCTACTTGAAGGGATAGTTCATCCAAAAATAAGCATTCTGTAATCATTTACAAAATCTGCACGATGTTCCTTCGTACGTGGAACACAAAGAGAGACGTTTAGCAGAATGTACAAGCTATTCCTTTTCATATAACAAAAGGTCCAAAAACAACACAATAACATACAGGAACTTTTGTTTTAGTGAACATTTTAATATGCACATTTTCAAACTTGACACATTAAGTGATTAAATTTCTGCCTTTGCCTCACATAAAGCATTGCTGTATGTGGTCATCATTTACTGTCACTGTGTGGAAAATAATCATTTTGCTAAACTTCTGCTTTTGTGTTTCACAGAAGAAAGGAAGTTTTACAGATTTGTACGACATGAGGATAAGTAAATGCTGACATTTGATCATATCAAAAGTCGCCCATGAGCACCAGGACAGCTTTCTTAAGCAACCTCCCAGCTCAAATGAGCTCAAAGGCTAAATTGTATTATTTTGCAGTATTTGAGATGTGGACTACAGTAACGCTCACTAAATCTACACTATTGCAATACATTGTGGCACTCCCTCTTTGAACTGACCCAGTGAGAGTGTGACGGAGGAAATCTTATATTACTTCAAAATGCCAGCATTGCTTTTTAAGCTTCTATATCAGATAACAGTTGGTTGCATAGATTATGGTAAATTGGGAATGTTGACAGGAAGCCAAAGTATTACACTTTCAAATGAGCTCAGACTGAAATTCAAGACTACAATAGTGTATTATTAAGCCAGTCCTGACAAACAGAAAACGCACGCTGTACTTGTGAATGTATACTAGAGAAAAATATAACAGAAACGTTCTCACACAGGGAGCCACTGCTATGGAACTTCACTGCAAGTCACAGCTGATATATGAACTGCTGATCGCATATGTTAAAATATAAGCCATGTGAGACTTTTCTTTTTCCCAAATCATTTCATCTACTGCCACCACCAGGGCTGATAAAGAAAAGAACAAATTGCACAACATAGACATGACAGTCTGCTGTAACACAGTCAAAACATTTGAGCTCTTAGAAATCACACACTTACAGTCAATTCATATTTTTGTGTTATTAACTTTCTTTTGAGCTTGATTTACACTACTGTTTAAAGGTTTGGGGTTCGTACTATTTAAGGCTTTTGAAAGTCTCTTACGTGCACCGATGCTGCAATTATAATATATTGTGAAATATTATTACAATTTAATGTACCGTTTTCTTTTTGGATACATTCTTAATGTAATTTATTTATGTGATGGCAAAGCTAAATTTTCAGCAGCCATTAATCTTCAGTGTAACACAGAATCTTCAGAAATCATCCTAATATGCTGGTCTGATGCTTGGTAAACACATTGTTGTTATCATTATTATTATTATCAGTGTTGAAAAAAGTTTGCTGTCTCCTGGCAGGATTTGTTGATGAACAGAAAGTAAAAAAAAAAAAAAAATAGAAATAGAAAACTTCTGTCACATTATAAATGCTTTTACTGTCACTTCTGATCCAAAAATAATTTTACTGATCTCAAAGTTTTTAACAGTTTATCTGTTCACATTTAATATTCACTTTAATCAAGATTTAAAAATTTTGTTTTTCAGTCAAATTCCATTCCTTCAAAGAACTCAAAATTATATAATTGGTTAACCATTTAAAATGTTATACTTATAAAATCATATTCATAAATAGCTATAAATTGGTTAACAACTTTTTAGTAGCAGCTTGTAATGTAGCAATTTTTTTTCAAATGTAGCTTGCCTGTAGGTTAAATAATGGAAACCAAGCCATTATTTTAAGCAGCTTCCCCAAAAACTTGAGATCTGGATCTTACAAAGCATCGAAATCAGTTTTGAGAAGCAAACACATCTCCATCAGACTGTGCAGAACCAGCGAACCTGTTGCTTAGCAAGATGTTTTGCACTAGCTCTGCTGACTAAAGGAGAAAGGGGTTGGAGTGTAGAGACAGTAAGAACAAGAGGGAGAGAAAGGTATAAAAAAAGAGCAGGGATAACTGTCATGATTCCAAGCATCAGCCACCACCACCCGGTGAGTGCATCAGATAATACAAGTGCCAATGCCGGTGACACTGCACCTCAGCAAAAGCAACAAGGGCACACACACAAACATACAGACAGCCATCACAGCTCGAGTGTGCCCGTTAGCAGGGGGATTTATTCTCTACATACGGTGCCGGGTGGTTTGAGGGAGCTCGGAGCTGATCACAGAGGATCCGAAAACAACATCCGTCCACTTTCACACTTCAGTGGAAGAGGTGGCCCCTCCCGGCAGGGCTGCGTAGTCTTGCCATCTGGAGAATAAATCGAGTGTGAAGTACAGTATAGTTTGGGACCAAGCTCCGTGGCGGCAGCTCAGCAGTCAGTTCATTAGTTCCAAACTTCCAGGGATTGGAGCTGGGAGGGGGGCAGTGCGGAGCGAGGCTGCCGCAGAGAGAAAGGGGAGGTGGGCAGGGAAGAAGAGGGGGGAAAGGAGCCGTTGAGTGGAATGCCCCAAACTGAGCCGCAGTCTATAGGGCATCTCTGCCACAAAACACACAAATAAACAAACTCGCCCCCGGAGCGAAAAAAAGACAGGTGTAGCCATCAGCCCCTGCTGGAGGAGAGAAAAGGACGACTTCCTACCCCTCCTAATCAGTAAGGAGAGATATTTTTAAATACTAAGTGTGAGTTAAGCCTTGGTCCTGAGTGGCAGTGGCAATCACTGAGAAGTCTGAACCGTCTGTCACATGGCACCTAGTGGGCAGGACAGGGGAAGGACTGGCACTGTTTGCTGTTTGCAACAATGATGCTTATGGCACATAGACAAGATCCAATCATCAATTCAATATACAGAGACAATTCTCATTCATCAATTTCCTCATTTATAATAGTGTACAACATGCCAACTTGCCATGTTTTGTGATTCTAACACAAATTTTTTATAAAAGGACAACAATAACAATATAAAAAGAACTAAAATGACCCTAAAATGTCCCAAAATCTAAGGAAACTCATATGGGACTAATTCAGAATGCTTAACATAGGCAGCAACTCTTTGTGGCACACAAGTAGTGCTGTGCATGGAAAACTCAACTGACAATTTCAGTAGAGTCTGACATTAGCATGTTGCTAAGCTAACAGCACAATACTCAAAAAAGCATATAATACATACAACACAAATATTGGTTAAAAAACACATCCAAAGAAATTTTAGTATTGAGTTAAATATTTTTTTTTTTGTAGGTTCTAAAACAGAGCATGTGTATTCAATAAATAATTAGTTAATTTAAGTTCAAATTTCATGAAAAGAATCAGAATGATCAATTCTTCCATCAGTTAAAGGGATAGTTTAATCAAAATTAAAACTTAAGTTACCATTAACTTACCCTAACATCGTTCCAAACTTGTATGACTGACTTTCTTACGTATTTCTCTGTATTACGACTCACATTATGAATAATTAAAATGCAGTATACCCTTTAATAACCCTTTATAATGCATTGTACATTAAGGCTTTAAGTAAAGTGTCACCAATATTTCTTTTATACATTAAAAAACAAAGCCTTACAGTTTTAGGACAACATGAAGGTGAGCAAACAACTTTTCATTTTTGGATGAGCTATCCCTTTAACTTAGTTCACTATCTAACCTGTAGGCTCTCAGCATATTAATTTAGAATTAAAATGGTTTGATGTTGGAACAGTGGCCTAGTGGCTAATGAATATGATCTGACACATTAAACTATGGTGCTTTCCTATTCCATCTCCTTGCCCTTTCTAATAAAATTTACCACGTAATATTCAGAATTTTACAGCAAAGATTCTACCAATGATCAGCTATACACAACTGAATCATTTTGAATAATGACACAATCTGAATGCATTTGAGCACTGAAGTATTACAGGAACACCTGGTTAAATCAGTGTTTCGATAGAAAAAAAGGCCTCAGAACCTGTGTATGTGTACGGTATGCGTTCCTTTTCCATCCTCCTCAACGGCCCATAAAAGAGTAACTGAGCTGCGGGAGTAGTTTCCTTTAGTAGCACGAAAAATAAAACATCTATCTATCTATAGGTATACACAAACCCCCATGGATTTCCAATTGCCAGGATGGGGAAAACAGCCAAGAGTGTGGGAAGTGAAAGTGCGGGTGCAGAGGAGAGAAGTGTGTTTTATTATTGAGTTAATAACTCATTTTTACATTACGCAGTTGCATGCTAGCAAATAAATAATGGATCACAGCTTTCCCCATACCATGCCAGGCTCTTTAAAGTTAACATATGGTCTTTAAAATTGACTGCGTCTTGTACGAAGGATTGTAAGTGCTTGTAGTCTTGACAGATTTACACCATCAAACAGCTGAGGAGCAATGGGATTATTTTTCAGGCTCTTCGCGAAGTACATTGTTATTTTTCCAGAGTGGGTTATTAGCATTTTTATCTGGGAGACTACAGAGAGCGTTAATTCTATCAGCTCTGACAGGAACATGAGCTAGCGAAAAGAAAGCCACTCAGCTCAGAGAGGGGATCCGAGACCCTTCTCTAATGCCATTTTCTCCCCTCTCAGATCACCTAGCTTTAATATTCCTCAACAAAATAATCCTATCCGGGCAAAACCTGACAGAAGAGCTGAATTTTGGCTCAGCAATCTTATCTTTTATACTTCTCATTTTAGAACAACATTAAAATTGATATATGTCATTATGCTGAGGTCTTACATGGTAACAATGCCATAATGTTGTTATCCTTTGAGCCCAGTTTTGACACTTAAAAACCATCAAAGATAGATCAAGTTGTAACTAAAGCTCTGAAATGACACAAAAGACCTGAAAGCATTAAGCTAGCTTTAGTGGATACCTTCTTATAGTTAAAGTTGTAATCTTTCTTTTTCTTTTTTTTTTTTTTTCCTTCTCTTTTTTTTTTTTTTTTTTTTTTTTTTTTCCTTGACCTGAAAGCATTAAGCTAGCTTTAGTGGATACCAGAAATTAGTGGGTGTTGGAAAACATTGGGATCCATCACCTTTTTTCAGGGGTCACCGTTTAGGCTGCCTCTCAAACTTTTTCCCACTCGAGCAGGAATAGCCTCTGGCCATATCAATCATCTTTATTAACATGACTTAAAAACCTTTGTTAGCTGACTCCTTTCTGCCGGTTCTCCTTTTAGCTCCTGCTCCAATCACGATTTCATGGAGAGGTAAACAGGGCCAATTGGCTGGCTGTGTGGGTGGGTCGAGAATGCTTTTAACCTGCAGCATCTGCTGAAGTCCTGCTGTTTGCTCAGTGTGAAGTGGGCACCTTGTTTCAAGGGAATGTGATAGGGGGGCATTTTTGCCTTTATTGGCACATAATGGGACGGAAATGTGCTTGTTTTAACCATTGCGCTTAGGTAGCTTTCTTTGGAGTGATTAAGGATCAGCACCTGGCTAAAAGAGAGCTTTAAATGATGAGGATTTTGTGATTATGTCTCACAGAGTCAGGTGCTGGGTGAAGAATGAGAGGTTAGGGCGGTCAGTACCTTCTTGTTGAGGGCGACTCCATCCTCACAGTCGAGAACAGCACAGTCCACGTCCAGAGAAGTCAGTTTCCGCAGTTTTCTCTCATCATTGCCAGGAACGTACAGGACGGCGCGGCGTGGTATGTACTTCAGAGAGGTGCCAGGAATATGGTGGGAACGCTGGCTCGACTGACACCAGGGAACCGCAGATAAAAGTAGACGATTTATCCCCCTGAGAAAATGTAAACATTTATGATGAGTATTTTAACATGGGTCAATGACATGACATTTTCTATCCCATCTATTAATTGACATTAAAAATGCAATTCATACATACAATTACACTTACAACACACCTTGCCTACGAGAGGCACGTTTTTAATTTGTGTAATTTTGATATCATTCATTAAATTTTCCATTTACTCTCCTAATATCAAAAAAAAAAAAAAAATAAATAATAATTAATTAAAAGAATGAAATTCTTGAAACAAAAAACAACAACAACAACAACAACAAAAAACCTTTGGTATAATATGTTATTTCTTTAAAAAAAGTTGTGTATTATTTGAAAACTGTCTGCCACCCTATTAAAAAATAAAACAGGAAATGATATCATAGTCTACGTCCACATGAAGCCAGAGCTTTCTCTATCCAATCTTATTTTTTAATCTCGTCTCAAGAAATATCTGCGTCCACACGAAACTACAAAACCGACACAAAACCATGTAGTATACATGCCAGACCAGTATGTGGCATTGTAATTTGCCACAGAGATAAACTAAAAATGGAGAAGACATGGACTATGTGCATAAACCTTGTGCGTGGTATACATACGAACATGGAACAATACATTAGGTAATCTGTGTTAATGTTAGTTAATAAAAAGACAATCGTTCAGTGTTTGTTCATGTTTTTGTTGTGGTTACATGACGTAACGGTGTCTGACTAGGGGCAAGGTCAGTAAGCATATTAAAATATCAGATAATTTGATGTTTTATGACATGGCAATGTTAGTTGTAAAATCATTTGGTGATACTGCACAAAAACAATGACATTTATGAATAAATAATTAATGATTTAAAAATATATTTTACCTCTTTTTTTTTTTTTTTATAAAAAATATTATTTTTTTGTATTATTAGTATTATTAAAAAAAAACTTTTTGAAAATAATGCTTGTGTTGCATGTATTTCAGTTGTAAGGACAATTTGTCATTATACTTTTTGCTTGATAGTTAAACCACATGACAGTTTAGAGTCAATAAGCTTAAATCTTTCTTGAAAACAGCATTTCAAAACCAACATACAAAGAGTAACATTTCAAAGAACATGCGTTTAAACAAGATGATGTGTTTTAAACTTAAAATACTGTGATTTGTGAAGTGTCGGCTTCTAGAGATCTGTTGTAGCCATTCATTTGTTTGCTGATCTTTCTTTATGCCTGCACACATGTAACAAACCTCTGGCTAATCTCAAGCACTTATCCTGAACTTCAATTTCCCTTCCAAATCTTTACAAACTGAAGAAACACGGTTTGTTTTCCTTTCAGTCCTCTAATGGATAAGCACTGCTGACCTGAGGCTGTTATCTCCGACAACATCAGAGCAAACTCTACTTCTCTAATGCTAATTCACAATGGCTTAGCAAGCACAGCTGAATAAATCTATTTAGGGCCAAGCCAGTATGATGTGAAAGAGACTTGGGAGAGATTACATACCCCAACACAACAAAGTAAAGACAAGACCACAAATCTGTCTGGTAAATGAGATCTAGAAGCTGTCAGATTTCTGTTCCCCTGTGTCAGGGCTAATAGAGGTGTGTGTTTACGGCTTAATTTCCACATTTTATCACACACTAATAACCACTGTTATGGCTCAGACACGTTTTTATTGTTTTTTCGGTATGTCGGGGTGTTCAAACAATTAGCGTTAATAAATGCACCAAATAATTGGTATCACATACAACTAATTACAGCCGGGAACAGTCTTCGCCTGTCGGTTCCTTGCGATTGCACATGAAGGGACCGTATTAGTTGACTGTATTCCTTTCCGCCCTGACAAAAAGAAGGGGGTAGCATAGTGCTTTAAGGGGGGAGTGAAGGGGTGAAGTATTCTCTTTTGCTCTTTGTTGTCAAAAGAAGCTAAAGTCACTTCAATAGCCACTTAATCCAATCCTTCACGCTTACAATTGCCCTCAAGAACCAAGCAAGCATATTCTCGACTGAGATGATGCAGCTATACCAGGCAATTAAAAGCAATTCAGGTAGTTATGGCTGCAAGCACTTTGCAGGCCTAAGTACACAGAGTCTCGGCAGGGATTCGCAATACTATAGTGTTCGGATTTGGTCAGTGGCACTAGCTCAACAAGGGGAAGGAGGAGAAGGAGAAATGCAAAACCACTCTCAATGCAGACAGAGAGAGGGGAGGAACTTGCTATTACTCAAGACCCCCAAACCTTACAGTGCCCGGATTGGCAATAAAGAATACAAACAGCGAAATTGGATAGAACAATCGCAGAGGAGGTAGAGGGCATTATGCATGCACGTGTGTAGGGGGTTGGCGAAGAAATGGGTATGGCAAAAGGGGGAGGGAGGATCCAAATTAAATCTTCTACATTCAATGCATAATGCTGCAGGGTGAAAATGTTAAAAAGCCATTTTAAGTGAGCACTTGAAAAAGAAATAAATTATCTTGTAAGTAGGAGGCTTACAAAATGATGGCACTCGTAATTAAAGAATAGATTTCATAAAGAAGCAGAAAAAAAAATTAAAAAACCTCCATGGGGGAAGAGAGGGGTTTCCTTGATGGATCTTTATCAGAGAGAGAAAGAGAGCGGGAGCAGATCGCTTGACGGAGGTACAAGGGGTCTAATAGAGAAACGCCATTCAGCGCTGCTCTCCCTCTATGCCTTTTTAAACACAGTAGGGGTTTCACTTTGCTGCAACCTAGCTGCCACGGGGAAAGAGAGGAGTTTTCTTTGTTTAGTTGTTACTCTCTCTTTTATGTTTGAAGGAGATAGAGGAGGGAAAGACAAGTCGGTAAATTCTGGAAAGGTTTTTTGGGGTTCTCCGAGGGTGGCACTTTGAAAACCAAGCGGCTGGCCTCTCACGCGAGAGAGCGTGATGATGTGTGCAGCAGGGGAGGACGCTGGCTGTGTGTTCATGTGCTGTAGACACGCACGTGTCCATGTCATGATCATATTAATACATGCATAACCATCAGGCTTCTAATAAAAGATTTCATATGAGATGCACGACAATACACACACAAACGGATGATCATGTCTGAAGAACAAATGTTTTTTTGACAGCTGTTTTTTGGTCTTATTCTTCTTAGATGTTAAAGGAATAGTGCACCCAACAATAAAAAGTAGGTTACACTTCATTTTACGGTGTCCTTGTTACAGTACAATTATACATTTAACTACTGAGTAATATTAATTAACTACATGTACTCATATGGTTAGGGTTTGGCTTAGGGTTACTTGCATGTAATTATGCATAATTTATTGTTACTATAATATAAGAAGAAGTGCATATAACATGTAAAAAGGACACCTTAAGTCTGCCATCATTTACAAAACTAAAGTAATTCCAAACCTGTATGACTGACTTTCTTCTGTGAGGCACGATGTTTTTTTAAAAATGTGGTATTGTTTAACCATACAATGAAATAAAATGGCAACCAATGTTATTTTTTGGGCCCTAATATTCTGTTTTGCATAAGAAATACATCATACAGGTTTGGAATGACATGAATGAGTAAAATATGACAGAATGCACATTTTGCATGAACTATTTTCTTTATGGATTTTAATTTGAAAAAATAAACAATGAATTTCTAGAAAAAAATTCTCTGGAATCTGTGTTGCAAAAAATATATAATTTTTGGTGGCAAAAATTAAGATTAAAAAATCAAAAGTTCTTGTTTTGGGTTTTGGAGATGATTCCCCATGTTGTTGTTATTATTATTATTATTTTTTTTTTTAATACATAATTATGGTAAAAACGGAAAGTAATGGGTTTAATATAAATTGGATAATAGACATAGAAAACCCAATTTAAATTACTTCGGTCAGTGGTTCGAAGTCTACTTAGCACATTTCAAATCCATTTCATTTTAAGGGGTCTTTATTCAGCACAGAGTATTATAATTAATTCTGACTTGGGAATTTAATTCTCAGGTGGAGGAACTGATTGACAGAGACCAAGCAAAGGAAAAAAATATAAATGTCTGCGTTATTCAAATGAGGATCTTATTCACACAGACACTCTGAACCACATCACACAAAGAAATTACATCTGGTCTTTTCTTTAAATAAAATAAGTGCAGACTAAATGTTTTTCCACATGGCTTATAACCAGTGTACTGATGCTATATAATAACAATGCAAACACTGCAGATGTGATTAGTATTAGCTTATGCAGTAGTTTGCAATGTTGGCTTACTTAGCCATTAAAAGTAATAAAACTTTGTGGCATACCACTCTCACATTATAAACCAACCGGAATCCTGTTTAACAATGGCTAATGAGATTTTTATACAAACTTTTAACATACTAATTCATTCACGAAAATCACTGCAGGAAAATGAGCTTATCTCCCAGTAATTTATTTGATTACATGATTCGCCCACTTCTTATTTAAATCTGGACTTAGCTAAGAAAACGCTGAAATTAATATGTGCAAGAGTAACTCAAATGGCCAATATTAAGTGTACAATAATTCACATAAAACGCAACACAGACCATGGGCAATAAAAACAAGAAGCAATAAATGTTATTACGGAACTACGGCAGCTCTGGAACCAGAGCCTTCCTGGCCAGATCTGTACAGAGCTTCCGAGATACACAATCTGGACCATTTTATTGTTACATCTGTCCAGCATTTTTCCCTGTCATTAAACTATGATATACATTTTATAAGTTCAGCAATCCCTGATGTAGACAACATTTCTGCAGTCCTCACTTTTCTGGACTTGAAAGGCTAAGATAACAGGGTGGTTAGCTTAGCATTTAGTGGATTTACTGGTGAGAGTTCTGAACTTTTCTGCTCTTTGCTGCTTTTATATGCTTCTAGACAGGCCTGGTCCTCATTAAATGTAAGTCTGGCTTCCCTATATAAGAGGACCAAGAGAGAACACAAAAACCTCTGGTGGTTTCGTTGGACATCGATTCTGCTCCACTGTAGCTCCATTACTGTCCTACGAAACTGCACTGTTGCATTTAAAAAAAGAAATGTTGATCATTAGCATTTCTCAGATGTTCTTATTTCATCTCAGATGTTCCTTTTCCTCTTCTAAACTTGAGATTAGACCCCAAGTAGGAGGTCTGAGAATGTATGGGGTCATATACCATCACTTTCCAAATGCCAGCATACCAGGAGACATGATGTGAAGATTTACTGCACAACTCTAACATTGACATAAGTAGCTATTATATTTTTTTTATAATGATACTGTAAGCTAGCCACACAAACTAAGAATGCACTCGTTTAACCGCCCACTGTGTTCGCTCTGGCTAAAAAACACGTTGGTGACATTTTAAATAAGTGCATCAGTCCTATGATGCAACTTGCATCTGCATTTTATGATAAAACAAAAAGACCAGCATTTAATCTTTACTTGCACTGACAAAACAACCAATAGGCTAAATCTTCTTTAAAACCCCACTTTAAAGGGGCTGTGAAATCAAATGATGGAAACAAAAACAAAATAGACTTTTAGACAATGCTGTAAAAAAAAAAAACACAACAGTCATTTCCAGACAAAATAAACAAAGATTTCTCTTCTGTTTTGTCTGTTTCCAAAAGCATCGAATTTCAGCCTTTGAACCTGTGTTTCATGTATTCATAAACAGTCCTGGACACGGCACCATGGATAAATATGTTGTCCAATTTAACCCCCCCGCCACATCACATACAAGCACTGTCAACCACAGCTCTTTCAATATGCAGATTTCACAATTATTTCCAGCGTCTGGCAGCAACAGCAGTAGCTGTGTCTAAAATGCACAAAATTAAAGATTTGTGTTTCTACTCTGCGATAATCAGCATCTTTTTAATATGCAAACTATTTCCAGGAACTGTCGTGTTTAGGCTTTTAAATTAAATTTAGTATTGGGGTGGGAGGGAGTGGATGAAACAGAAGGTTAAAAAAAACAAACAAACAACAAAAAATAATTGATGTTGTGATTAATAATGATGTAATTTGTTAGGAAGGTGGTGGAGTAATAGGTGGTGGAGTAGTCAATATTTATCCCATTTCCAGGCCTTGTCTCGCCCTCCCACCTCCTCCTGGCACCAGGCTAAAACAATCCCAATAAAAGCTGCTTCTCAGCATGGGATCAGCCTTGTTTTCCAGTCAGAAGACACAAGGTGCTGGTGCTAAAATATGTGGCCAAATTAACTGTGGGGCACTGACGATAGTCAGAGAGGCAAAGTGAAACTTTCTTCTCTCTTTTGCCACCTTCCCTCCCTCCTTCCCTACCATTCCAGTCCATCTCTGAGCTGACAGACACATCTGATCCTCTCGTAACAGGATCAGCTGGTGGCTGGTGATGACCCTGGCAACAGTATCCCAGAAGTTGCATGTTCTCTGCTCCTCCATCGTTCCCCTTGCTGCTGCCTCATTAGAGTGGATTTTACGCCCTAATCTGCACAATGAGGGTGAAGTCATAGCAGTTATGTGCACTGGCCTACGCATCTACCTGTAATCCTTGTGGAAAAGGGTTGCTCGCTCTCTCTCTTTCACAAAGCTGCACACACACAATGGCTGACAAACCGCAAACTCTAAGCTCTAATTCTTCTCCACACAAAGGCTCAGACTACAGACGGCTCAGCTGTCAAGCATCAGAGTGTTTTTGTTTCCTGGACCAAAGACTCATGACTCCCTGCCTTCAGCACGAGGAATGTCTATATCCAATTTATCACACCAAAACAAAATAATAACAGAGACCTGTTGTCGAAAGTTACCCGGTCCCGAAAGAACTTCTGCAGATGTGTGGGCTAGTAACAGTCATAAAAATGAAAGTTTCAATTCGCGCCAATGCGCGAAACCGACCGTTCCATTCGATTGTTATCCACAGCGGGAATGACACTGAAAATTTTCCCATTAATTTTTCTATAGAAATAATTGAGAAGGGTCCATCAAAAGGAGGGAGCAAGCGATGGGTGTGGGGAGGGCAACGGGGTTAGCTTTTAACTTAGCATTTTTATTGACTCCGGGAAAACAAAATAAGGGATCCTTCTAAGAGTGTGCACTCGGCAATAGCCATTCAGGCCTTTGGAGCTCCATTGTAGCACTTTGAAGGGTTTGAAAGGAAACCCCAATGGTGAAAATCCAGTGGAACATCTCCACAACAGAGCACAACTGTTCCCTTCGGCTTGAATGGGAGGGACATAAAAGGGGAGATGGACTTCTGAGGTACAGCCAGAAACAAAGGCAACAAAAGTGCTGATCATGAGGGAAAGACACAACTCGTTGCGGCAGAGGGGCATGGAGAAAAGGAGCCTTAGACAATGGCACTCACAGCCAAATGACACACTGAAGAACCGAAAAATCTACACAAGAAGTGCTTCCCTCCCCACTTCACAAAAAAACCCACAAGGAACTGCTGGTCGGCTGAGGGGACAGATTGTTCCAGAGGGGAAAAGGACAAGTGAGAGAAACAACGCCAGACTGACAGCAAAGCCAGAAAAAGTGAAGAAAACAGCAACAGTCAGAGAATCTGACAGGAGGAGACGCAAAAAGATAGGGGGCTTGTTTTATTTAGGGAAAGATGGGAATAATCAGGAAGAAAGAGACAGAATAAGAGGGAGGAAGTCACTCCTGTCTCTCTAGGCACTTTAAAAGGTGAAGCTCGATCTCTGATGCATTCCCACAGTGCGAGCTCTGTCACAGCGCCACTATTCCTGATGCTCCACTCTGTTCTTTTTTCAGGACTTTTGAAGTGCCTCTTTGTGCATCAACACAATTAGCTTTTAACCCCCGGAGAAACATTCATCCCCACCCACTCACCTATTCAACATGTGGACGACTCTTAAAGAGCTGATCGCCTTCATCTCGTCCTGATAAAAAGGCCCTCGTGACTCCACACATAAATAAGTCTCATCTATAATTATCATGCCCTCCACTAACATTTCCCCTGCTTATTCCCGACACTTTGTTGGAACAGAAAAGACTCTTTTACCAGAACCAGCGTGCGTTGTCCATTTTAATGGGTGGCAGGGCTTCATTTACAGTTAAATCGTGTCACCTCCAAGACTGAGAGCATCTGAACACAAGCCGGCGAGGAGGAGCGGGGGGAGTGATTTGTTTGACATGTTTTTATAAAATCTCTCCAAACGATGGCCGCCTCCCCATCGCACCGGGTCATTTGCATGCTCTAACGCACAGCCCCAGCCTGAAAGATTAATGCTGATATGCATACAGAAAGAACAAATTTTGAGATATGCATAACGTGGTTTGAAATGTTCTGCACGTGCCTGTCCTTAGAACTTATGATATGCAAATAAATTATTTGAAACTTGTTAAGTAAAACTGAGTGATATTTTAGCTAAAAGTGAACATTCTGTCATCATTTACTCACCCTCATGTTAGTCCAAACCTGTATGACTGACTTTCTTCTGTGGAAGACAAAATAATATATTTTAAATCATGTCTTAATGTTCTGGTCTGTTAATATGAAAAGAGAGGCCCAAACCTGAAATGTCTAAGGGATGTTTTCCTGCCAGTTTTATTGTCTAATCACCGAGAAAAGTAATAGACAGCAACAAGCTGTTTAATACTTGTGATTAGAGTTTTGTTCAAAAACTACCACTACCACAAAACTTACCTAATAGTAAGACTTGCCTTAGCAAGCATCAGTAACTAGAAAATTAATCAAACTGTCACTTATGCTTACAGCAAAAAAAATAAAAATAAAAAAAAATAAAAATATGATCTACCATTTCCCCCCGGCTGTTGATGACATACAGCATCCCAACTTGCACATTCCCAGTCAAAAGGTCTTGGCGATCGAGGCATGTACTGCCCCATGCAACCACGTCTCTTTCTTTTCTTTTCACTTTAGCTGATTAATGGATCAACGCTGTAATTGATTAGTGGCAAGGTGTGAATTTAACCAGAGTTCAGCAGCAATAATGGTCTCTTGACAATAGCAGTCGGCGTAAAATGTAAAATGATAGCCTGCAGCCTGATGGCCATCAAAGGAGAGCAGCCCACATAAAGAGGCCGGCTATTCTCTGGAGCGCTGAATTTCTTTGGGCTCTTTTCTCTTGGTAATGCTGTCAGTTTAACTGACAGGAACCATTATGGACGGTGCTTGTCATAAAACAAGCTGTAAAACAGCAAATAACAGGCTTATATGGCTTCATTATCTGAGGCACTCTAAATCACAGTGGAGGCGCTGGATTCTCGTGTGTGTGGGTGCGTGTACCATCCCTTCAGTTCAACCCTCAGCTGAGAGGGCAGACAGGGCGTTTTCAGAGAGTAAAAAGAGGGACAGAGAAGTTGAGTGGGTCAGTCTCTTCTCCAAGCGCTAATAAACCTCATCCTTTTCATCAGCTACAACGGTGAGAGAAGCCCCTCGCCATGTTAACCAATCATTATCCAACACTTTATTAATTAGTCCACATCCACTCGCCTATAGTTCCAAACCAATGTGATCAGGGCCATCCAATGTTAAGATAAAATGTCCTCACAGTGGGACACAACTTAAGTGGAGAGGAAAAGAACAAGGAGAGAGAGAGAGAGAGAGAGAGAGAGAGAGAGAGAGAGAGAGAGAGAGAGAGAGAGAGAGAGAGAGATTGCGAAACAAAGAGAGAAAGGGAGAGAGAAAACATTGTGTTAATAAAAGTACTGCCCCAGTGAAATTATTTAAGAGGTAACGCGACAGAACGGGGTGGTCGAGGCACAGATGGAGACTGCATCTGGGAGTAGAAACCTTTTGCCACTGCAGCATGCTTGACGAGCAATCGGTTTTATTTATTTCATGCAAATAGATCCAGGCCTTTCACTAACCTGACAGCGGGGGCTGCGAGGTGTCGGCCCGTTTGAGCGTCTCTGACTGCTCGCTGAGGTGCTGCAGGGAAATACTGTGCGATAGGTGGAGGCAAGGCTGTCATGATATCAGATTTTCACTACATGATTATCACGGCCAAAAGAATTCAGAAAAATGGTATGAATCACAATATCAATAGAAATTTTATGGAAAAAAACAATACTGCTATCAGTGAAATTCATCTTTAACTCTTTTGGTCAATGTATAACACTTAAAATAGGAGGAGGCAGGGGCAGTTTTTTAATAAATGGCACAAAAATAGCTTAACTAATATAAAATAACTTTATTCAAGTGTGAGTAGACTGTTTGCGCTTTATTTAGCAGATGTCATCAGCTTTTACATACTATGTTGGAGTGTCAACCAGTTACTGATGCTGGATTCCTTATGATATTAATTTATGTGTAGTATTAACAATATCAATACTTTATTATTTTGAATAACATGATTATACTTCCTTCAGTTTGATCCTCTTTTGGGGGTTCCTGAAAATCTCTTGTGAAGTAATTTAGGGCGGTATTGAAAATGTGTTTGGATAAACATGGTTCTGGTGTTAAGCAGTTTTTTAGTAGTACAGCATTGATTGATTCATCAAATTGACTGAATCATTCCCTTTTGGAATTTATTCATTCTTTCATGAGTATTCATTCATTCATTCTTCCTTCATTGTTATTTTCTTTCTTGATTCATTCATTTGTTAGCCCTAATGTAGAATATATGTGAATCTGGACCACAAAACCAGTCATAATGGTCAATTTTTTGAAATTGAGATTTATACATCATATGAAAGCTGAATAAAATAAACTTTCCATTGATATATGGTTTGTAAGGATAGAACAATATTTGGCTGAGATACAACTATTTGAATATCTGGAATCTGAGGATGCAAAAAATTCTAAATATTGAGAAAAATCATCTTTAAAGTTGTCTAAATGAAGTCCTTAGCAATGCATATTACTAATCAAAAATGAAGTTTTGATATATTTACAGTAGGAAATTTACAAAATATCTTCATGGAACATGATCTTTACTTAGCATAAAAGAAAAATTTATAGTTTTTACCCATACAATGTATTGTTGGCTATTGCTACAACAAATATACCTGTGCTACTAATGACTTGGTTTTTGTGGTCCAGGGTCACATATATTAAAACAAAATGACTGAATTATTATGAATGCAAATAAACTGAGAAAATTGTTGGATGGGGTGAGCAAAATATTAGTAATTCTATTTAGTGGAGGACAGAGTAAGAGAGAGGAGAAACAAGAGCTCAGTGTGACTGTCTCTTTAAACACGGGGAGGGCTAGAGAGAGACTGTCACAGGTTGAGAGGGCTGACTGATTAGCGTTTGTTTTAAACAGCAGTGCTAAGATTGACGAGTCGCTGCCAGAAGCTCTGCGTGCCTGACACTCTCTTTTCTCACTCCCACACACTCAAATGAGCTACAAAAGACATAAGATGACATACATGACTTAGATGACCAAAAATGACTATGAAAAGTGACATTTTTAAATTTTCTTCAGAAAATGTGAGCGCAAGACTCACCATCATGATGCTAAGGCATTGTTGATGGTTGACAGGGTGTTTCTATGTTTTTGCTAAAGATGCTTATTAGGTTGTTTTAAGGTTGCTAGATGATTATTTCCTGTACCAAATAAACTATCACACCCTTGGTTTGTTCGAAATTGCATACTACATTTGTAGGTACAACATTTGAATTTAAGCTTGCTTCACAACTATTAGACAAGTACATTGTATATAATATGAATATGGGTAGTATGAACGAAATTGGGATGCATTACATCTGCCATGTTGTTACTGTCATGTGACCGACCAACGTCAGTTGCATCATTATTCACAGATCCTCTCCCATGGCCTCATGGGATAGTAAAGTGTCCATCAAACGCACACTTCAGAATCTCAGCGGATGTAGTAGGTCATCTGGGTACTTTTCGCCTACTCTTTTTCGAATACTATGTATTCAGACATACTACTGTACTATTGAAGTGTTCAATTTCAGACATATTTTCTGTCAGTATCTATGCTATTCCAGACTCTAGATATAACTCAGTTCCCTCCTTCAATGGAAGTCTATGATTTTCATAAATTATGCATAAAAATTTTGGTGACCAACATTCAGCCAATATTAATTAAAAAAATTACCCGTAAATGATGCTACGCTGTTAATCACCGTGACCAAAATTTGAAAATGTGTAATTTGAAAATGCGTATGCTAATTTTGTAAGGCAAAAACATTGAGAGACTGCTGAAGAACTTTATTACGACTGGTTAAATTTATCACCTGAGAATATGATTTCATTTTCGGTAAAAAATCATTTCGATGCCTCACCCATTTTTACTCATTCTATGGTTTAGCAAGCTGAGTCCAAGTCCAATAACTTAGTAATAGAACACTTCATCTCAATGAGTGTTTGAAGTACTCATGTCCTCAGCACAAAAGCTTCAAGACAAGTTACACTCTAAAGTGCCCATTCACAAATCCAGAGTGCATTATGAATATGCAGGTGTTTGCATTTAATCATGCAACCCACACCCACGCACTCTTGCATGCACCCACACACAGGTGGCTAAACAAATCTAACCTATATGCCACGTCAAAGGAAACAAACACACACAGACAGACTCTCACACACTCACTCAGCCCCAGACAGGCGTTGCTTTGTCATACCTCTACTCTCGACAGGCCCTGCCATCTTCACGCCACGCTCAGCTCTTCTGGCTGCACTCCAAAGCACCTCAAACGCACGCCTCGCTCAGTCCCTCCGCCATATGGACAGATCTGAGCCCTTTGTAGTCATCTCTCTATGGAGGGCCTACCTGACTAAAGCCCAGCGGACTATGACCTGCAGGGATGAGCACGCCGGCGCCAGAGATTGGCTCTTAAACACGGCGTAACACTTGTCATCTGACTGCTGTAACAATCTGCACAATTCACACACACATATATACACCAGACGGACATATGACTTCTGCAGAATAGAAACAATAGAAATAGCTAGTTTCCTTCATTTTATTTTTTTCCCAATTTTTCAACATATTTGTTTAAATTGAATATATTTTGAAACAAATGTCATTGAATATATGTTATAGAAAGGTGACATGAAAGCCCTGACTCGTGACTAAAACTATTTTTATAATATATATATATTTTATTAATTATTTACTCACCCTCTTCTCATTTTCTTTGGTAGAATACATACGAAGACATTTTAAAGAATGTTCAAGCTGCTCTTTTCCATAAAAGAAAGCATATAGAATCTACTGGATGTTTTGCAGCAAAAATGACAAAAAGCTCCATAAAAGTACCACAAATGTAGCCAATGCAACTCATACACCAGAAGATTACATGCCCTCTACTAGAAAAACTTGAAATTGTGATTCACCATATATGCATACACATTTAAACTTCCCATAATTGTTATAAGACTTCAATGGTTTTAAACCTTGATGTACCAGATTTGGAACATCAATATGAACAAAAGTGATTTGAGAGAGCTATAGTTCTTTAGCAAAAAGTGGCATAAAATCTAAACCATTCCTCACAAACTTACAGTATGGCTTAAGAAGTTTTGAGTTCAATGAAAGGACAAGGGCAGTGAAAAGATTTTTTTTCTACATTTGTTCCACGAAAGATAGAAAGTCATACAGTTTTGGAACGACATGAAGGTGAGTAAATTATGACAATTTTTATTTTTGAAAGACTATTCCTTTAACTCTTACATTAAGATGTCAGGATGCTTACTCAATGACTGCAGGGCACAGCCCATAGGAGCATGTGTGTGCGTGTGTGTGTGTGTGTGTGTGTGTGTGTGTGTGTGTGTGTGTGTGTGTGTGTGTGCGTGTGTGTGTAGGGGAAAGATGGATGGTCTAGCTGCACCACAGGTGGCTGAGGCCCAGCGCAGGGAGGATACGGGTCAGAAAGACTCTGTCTCCAGCTTTGTGGATATGAAGGCAGCCCATGTGTCTCTTTGAACAGAACAACTGAACACAGAACAAATAGTGAGAATTCATAGATGGAGAAAGACCCAGGTAAGATCTTCCCATACCACCCATCTGTCCAGCAGACTGAAGCTGCCATGATGAGCAGTTGCGTTTTGTACTTACCCAGAGTCTCAGACCAAACAAATGGCACTGGTATGACTCTGAATTCAGATGGAAGATCAAAAATAGCCTATAGATTTTTATTGTATATTATAATATTGACATTTATTGACAGATAATCTGCCCTTACAGTATATTCAACATAAGCAATTAATAACTATTATTAAACATTTAAAGGGTATCATGCTTCAAAGCAAATAATAAAAAAAATGTTTATGCAAATTTAAATGTAAATAATGCCTTTTTAATTACTCACTTTATCCACAGAAATCACAAAAAAAAAATTCCATGTATAAGTATCAGACTCAACATAAGCCTATTTAAAAAGTACTGGATCTAAATTAAAATAAGTGGAATTAGCCACCCAAACTATAGAATTGTTTACTCTGATGCAAGTCTATTTAATCCCAAACACTCTAAAGCTGCCCAACGCAAGCCTGATTAGTTTACCTCGCCCTCAAGTGGTAGGACCTGGTACTGCACCTGTTTCTGCAGCATCTCCTGTGTGTCCTTCTGAAAACTTGGGAAATCATGACTGATTTTGGTTAGGCTGATCTAACAAGATATTAAAAAAGAAATTATATGTGTTTATGCAACGGAAAAGGAGACAAATGTGTTGAATCACATTTCTCAGGGCACAAATTACCCTGATAAACTCACACATGCTTGAGTTGGTGGTTAGACACCGAACAAATGAGAGGTGCCTCTTTCACGGGTGCCCCCCTCTCCTCTAAAACACCCTGAACCCAGAAAAAGACACTGAAATGGGCACTGCCATTACTCAACAAAGAGACTGTGACACTTGTGCTGACCCTGGGTCAGTGAAACCTGTCATGAATCGTGTGCATTTACAGCACTATTAGACATTTAAACAGGATTCAGACTCTCAGGCATGAATGTTTCCACCAGACCTGCACTAATAGCATCTAAACAGCTAATATCAACAGCACGGCCATTCAAATGCCACACGCATGACTGACGTTTAGCTAGAGCTCTGTCTCTAGCCAGATAACAGTGCAAATGTGTAAGTGCTACCGGTGACGCGTCTTAAAATCATTGGATGAAATGGGAAAAAAGCATGAATTTCTTCCTTTCTAGTTCTTAATAAAATATGGTTCTTAGAGCGTTAATACAAAAATTTCTGCGTAAATAAAGAACACTCTGTTTTTGAGGCTGTTGTGGTCCGTGCATGTATGCGTGTGTGACCCAGAAGCCTATGTGACTGAATCCCCCCCACCCGCCCCCTCCCTTCAGCCCAGTCCAGATCCTTTAATTAATACTGGCTTAGACCCGATTGCTTCTGACACTACAGGGAGTTTCCTGAAGTCCAACCTACTTCTGCTCCACAACACAGTGACCAAATCCACCGAGGCCGCCCACCTCCACTCACACACAAGACCTTGTGAGGACAGTAATTAAAATCCAACCATATTCTAGTTAAGAATTCACTCAAATAACAGGCTTTGGTCCTTGCGGTCCATCTCAAGCAGCTAAAATAACAAGGTTCTGTCGTTAGGCTCTTAACGATACTCGACTCGTTCGGAACAAGTGTTACCCAACAATCAAATAACAAACCCCACAGAATAGACTACTGGGCCTGAATTATAATCTATGGTGATAACGCAAAGCTGAAAACTTGATTTCCTCGATCATTTAATTATCTTGCTTCCTGTAAAAACCATCTAAACGCTTACACTAGGAGAAGCAAATTCAGATAACCAACATTTATCGCTGCCACATTTTCTCCCAGCGCAGCGCAGAGCAGGAGGAGGAGTGCAGCATCTAAGTTCCAAAACCACAATATAGCACCCAACGTGGGGTTAGAAATTCCGCATTGCCCTGTTGGGAATCGCTCGGACAGATCTGCGGTCTGCACGGTATGCTAAGTATCAGACAGCTCCGGGACCATTCATTATAAGCACTGTAACTTCTCAAAACCGAGGGCTTATTTAAATGCATTTACGATACAAAATTTCAGCTCAGAATGCTAAAAAGACATGCTGCTGTGCTGTTTCTCGAAAGTAAATACCGGGTTTCGTTTAATTAGCGTGACAGTGGAAACATGACTGAAGGCTACGGCTATAATCCAACATTCCAAACCACTGAATACAGTATTAACATACAGAATCCAATGGAATCTGGAATACAAATGCAAAGCGGAGCGCAGCAGGGAATAAAAAGAGCGAACGTGGAAAGGCAGAGTGGAGGTGGGAGGGTGGAAAGGGCAGTGTGTTTGTTTTCTTGCCTCTGGCTAATGAATTTACTAAACTGCCAGGTGGATGCAAATGGCAGAGCAGGCGCCTCGACTCTGCAGACAGCAAACTTCACAGCATCTGTAGAAACGCTGCAGTAAATCCAGAAGGCCTACATCAATGTGTAAGCAAAGGGGGCAGGGGGATAAACAACCCTTCATCCTAAGGAGAAAGGCATACAGTTAAACAGCTCTTTTAAAGAGACGGTCAACAGATTAGCGCTAACACCAAACAGCTAAGTGGAGTGCCACAGATTGTCTCACTAAATGACAGTCCATCTTTTTCATTCAAAGTCACCAATTCCATTCATACAATAAAATGCTATCTCTCCTTAAAGATCCTCAATGTAGTTTGCTACTTTTTGTTAGCTTCACTAACAACCCTTTCCGAAGAGTGACTCGAATCTAGCTTTAAAAAGCTTGATGACAGTTTTGTGTCATCTATGTATCTATGAAACACAGCTACTTGTTGGGATTCATTGTTAGAGGATTTCAAAAACAGTTGCTGCAGGTTAAAGTTTATATAATTTAGTAACTGCTACTTTTAGTTTAATTAGTTATGCCTTGTTCCTGGCAGTCAGTTCCTACGCTGATAAGCTCAACAAAATTAATTCTCACATCTCGCTGAATAAAATCTGGATAATCAGTATGATGAAGGGAGGGAGGAAGGGAGGGAGGGAGGGTGGGAGGTGGTGGTGGAAAGGGAGGAATGGAAGCTGTTGTGCTTGGCCATGGGCCGCATCCAACCACCACCCATCCTTCCCTGCTCCACCTGGACAACATTTCTGCCACCTGATAAACATCAATACAGAATATACACGTCATGCATTTAGAGCAAATACATGAGCTGAGAAAGCATGGTGTCTTCGGATGAGATCGGACTTTATAAATTAGCATTGGCACGGGGATGATTTTGCAAAGCTCGAAGCATCTTTTACTTGAACTGGAGTCTAGATTTTTCACCTCCAGCTGATATAACCACTGACAGCACGGCTCATGACTCAGAGGAAATTATTTGAAAAGGTTCCATGTGATATTTCAGAAGCTTTCCTGTACAGGCGGCACATCGGTGTGCTAATGATGGAAACTTCAGCAGACTGACACAGAGGTCAGGCAGGACGGCACCAAACACACACTATTTTGTTTGGATAATGTTGGCATTTTCAAAACAGCTCGCCTAAGCGTGGCGTCAAAAGATAACATTTATCTTCTTGTTTGTGCTTTGACAGGACTCCAAAAATAGACACAACCGCATCACTCTGCACATTACATACACAAATCAAACTTAAAAAGTATTCACTGCCAGAGTTAGAGTCAGATTATAACTGAGCCCTTACTACTGAGCGACTCTAATGAAGTCCGTCTGCGCCTCCTTAACCCGAGTTAAAGGAGGAGTAGCGAACTGGTTTCAATTTAGACTTGTAAGGGACAGAAGCTTTCCAAAATCCCAGGCCTCATGACTTCCTTCCGTGGATGTAGAGGAATGCCGTCTGGCTTTATGCACTGCTGTAGGACTACAATAAAGCTAGAGGAAAGGAGGCGAGTCAGGGGCATGCTTTTACCCCTTCTATGCCCCACTTTACCTTCATCTCTGGGAGCTACATAAGCCTGGGAAAAATCAAACCAGACATTGAGTGGAGGTGAACCAAAAAAATTATATCACTAACTAAATAATTAGGTATTAAACCACTAACTAAATAATTAGTTAAATATTTTATTTTTTTTCTAGACAAATCTCTTATGATAAACAGATGGCAAGCATATGATAATGATAATGGTTTAATAATAATTAATAATAAATGGGTTAATTATGGTAAAATGTCATAAAAAAAAAACTTTTTCAGTTCTAATCTCAAAGTGCAACCCAACTAAAATCCGTTGAGGACATAAAAAATACAACTATTAATAAAATTAAAAAAAATAATTAAAATACAAACACATCTTAACAGCAAAAGCTGCATGCTATAGCAAAATTAACATTAACTAAAAAGTGACCTGCCTTTGAAAACAATGAAAAATCTTGCTCAAAGCAAGCTCGCCATAGCCTGTATCAAACACACAGTGGTTAAAGCAGTCGAACAAGAAGTCCCTTTTCTGACCACGGCTGTATCCTGTATTTTCCAATTATCACCTTTTAAAGGCCAGCTGGGTGCATTCCAAACCATCAGGGGGCAATTCCATTTGCATTGCTCTGAGACAAAGTCATGCTCAAGTACGCTCGTAGTAAAGTTCATTACG